>NC_088100.1:103372131-103684631 GCF_036370855.1 Dromaius novaehollandiae | reverse complement strand
ATAAAATTGATGTGACATTCAGTTAAAAGTAAAGCTTTCAGCTATCTTAAAATGACAATGCAGGGGAATTCAAGGAAAGGGCCTGCTGCCATCATCACTCACACAACTGTTTCACTCCGTTTGTGACAGTATTCTCGTTGATCTCAATAGGCAACATGCGGTAGGACAATATACAACAGCACGGCTTACGCCTTCCACGCAGGCAAGAAATCAGGACCAAAGACACCCAACAAAAACAACCCCTGACAATTACTGTAGTAAAGCAAGGCTCCAAGGTCCTAGCAAAGAAAGCCAAGTCCTTTCCTTCCTCTACCACAGGATATGACATCTTCTTTTCCTTGATTATTTTAAACATTTCAGGGGAGCTGATTTTAACTGTTAGCCAAGAATTGCTTCCTCCTTCCTTGATTATGTTTTTAGTGGCAGCACACAAATGTGGAAATACTATAAATCCAAGTCACTTTTTGGTAGTATGGGAGCAATAAAATGCATTGACAGACTCCTCTGCTATCCCCCAAAAATTAAAGATGGAAAAGAGGGAAAATCTAGATTTAAACTTTACAGGGAAGATATATCCATCTCGACTAAGATGCAAATTAACAAGTTAGCTCAGTCTAACAACAGTTTACCATACCTTTTAACTGAGGAAAAAAAAAAAAAAAAGGCTCAGGTGCAGTGGGATAGTGAAGAGAAAGAAACAGGACTAAAGAATGAAACAAGGATAAATAGTCAATTATGATAAACCAGTTTCCTTGGTAACTATATTTATAACTATAATGACATTGCTATTCTTTTAGTAACAAACAGATAGAAAGTTATATAATTCAGGTATACAAGCTAGCATCTGTTCTACTGGTAAAGCTGAATCCATATTTTAATGGAAGATGACAAACCTCAAAAGATTTGATGGTCAGGTTAGTTCAGCATCGTAAATGCTTTTAAACTGCTTCTAAATATTGCTAAACTTCCTCCTACAGAGAGGTGAGCTCGTACTGCTGAATTTCAAGCCCACCACATCTGTGCCTGGCTGTACGTTCACCTCGCAATTGCTGTGACTGGAATAACGCTCCAGTTCAGGGAGACAGCAGGCGTAGAAGCCAAAGAGAGAAAGAGAAAAAAGCAAGTGAGCAAATCTCTGGGATGATATTTCAGTTGTTGAGCACATAAATGCATGTGACCTTTACCAAATGTATGCACACAGTTGCACAATTGTACATGTATTCCTGACTACCTCCCAAAATGATCATGTTGATAAACAACCCCTTCTGTTTGGAAGTGTGCTTGAATTTCCATGACTGACACCTGAAAATAAGGTCTTCTGATACCCCTCTCTGCCATTTTAACTGTTTGGAGGAGTTCACTGAAATCCGGGTATAAATTACACTCCATCTCACAAAGAGCTCCCCTAAGGAGTCACTTCAAAGGAGTGACTGGGGGCAGCATCTAAATGAAGGGCAGGTCCATCCTGTTGCCATGAACCTCTGACGCTCAGAGCAAGTGAGGCACCGGAGCAGGACCTGGCTGCCTCCTGCCTGTGTTCCCAGACTTTTCCCTGTGAACACCAAGGTTTGGGGGGGGAGGGGGGGACTGGTGCTCTCTGTGACTCCTCCGGACTTGCAGTCAGGATGCAGCTGGGCAACGCTTCTGCCTCAGACACATCTGCTAGCACCAGAGCTGGGCGCCAGCCGTGACAGTCCCCACAGGAGCTCAGGAGGGTGGCAGAGCCACATCGGACTTGCTCCTCTACCCTCCTTCAGTCTGACATCCCCTGAGAGCAAGCTCTTACTGCATGTCCAGTCATCCCTAGTCCGCCTGTTTCAGCAATACTTTAAGGTAATTGATGTTATTACTGCCCCCGTTCACCAGCAAGAGAAATGGAAATGGAAACAGCAAAGCAAACCAAATCATCTAGCAAAACAAAGTCAGTTTTCAGTTTGCATGCGGAAGCAAATAATCCTCTTGATGAACTATACCGTGGGACAGGGGCTACCTGTACATCTAATTTTGTGAAATATAGGCTTTCCTTGCCTGACCAAGGCAGGCTTTTCAGTTATATGCTCAGTAGCGATTAATGGGAGTAATACAGCTACAGCACTACAATGTTTATAGATTTTACCCTCTTCTGTCTTTAGCCCATTGCCCCAAATGCTTTCATACCTCTAAAGCTGTCATTTAAAACATTTGGAAATGAGGGAGACTGATGGATGTGTGGACAACTGAAGAAGCTGGTAGAGCCAAGGAGTGCAGACGTGACACAATTTAATCAATAGCAATTTTTACATTTACTCCAGTGGGCTTTGGATCACCTCTCTCATGAGTGCAACATGTACTGAGGAGGGAGCAACCCAAGCCAGATGAAGAGCCAAGCTACCAAAGTAGCAGAGTTCCACCAAACAAGGGGGTCCACAGCAGCTGCAGCATGAGGCACGGGATGTAAACATGGACCCAGGCAGCACAATGGGGAAAAGGTTACAAGAGAGAACTGAAATGAAAGGATTTAGCTGTTCAAAATGCCCTGAGGACAGTGCCACATCAGTTACTACAAAGAGAATTTCTATGGAAGGAAATGCATTATAGAAAGTACTAATAACACTGAAGAAGCTTTTCAGAATTTTTCTGAGGAGGAAATGAAGGCACAAAGGAACAAAGTGAAAACCCCAGAATTTGGGGCAGAAAATCCCTGAAAGCTTTTTATTCCCTATATGGCATAAGTAACAGACTATGATGCTCACTCTAATAGTCATATCACACTGTGGTGCTGAGATCATTGTGTGCTAAATGACAATGCTTACCCTAACTGGTGCCATTAAGTGATAAAATAATTGCACCTCAGCTCAGTGGCACTTCAGAAATGGCCACTTCCAAGCACAAGCAGTGGTGTGTCCCTGGTGCACAGTTCAGCAATGAAATGGTTAACACCATATATTATATGTCAGTAATGAAAACCAGCACTCAAGCAAGGAAATTCAAAGCTAAGGCTGACACACCATCGTTAACGCGGCCCTTTGTGCTTAGCTACCACGGGAGTCTTGAGCAGCACATGGTGTTGTACCCCACACAATATGTGCTACTACAATACCGCATTCACAACACAATGAATTGAGGTCAAGTGAGTGACCTTAGAAGAGCTTTCTTTTAATTCTTTAAAGAAACACCCCATGATATGTTGGAGCCCATTAAACAAAGCTGCAAGAAGATACAGTAAACTTTAATTAGCAGTGAAGGCAATAACCTCACTTTATACTTCATAATTTCTCCCACCATGTTTTATTACATGGCACAGTCATTTTAGTACCTTTGTACCTCAGGCAGCATCCATGTGGTGTGGAAAGGGATGTGTTGTTGGATATTTATTGTAATGGGGCTTCATGTGGTTGGAGGTCAAAGTGTAGGACTTTCATTTGTACATCACTGCTCTACTATCTGCTCATGTCTCTGGATAACCTGATGTTCAAACCTTTTGTAAGGCAATTGCTGAGGAGGTTGTTCTTACTGTTACAAGAACTTGGAGAAAGGATGCTGGGCCCTGGCTTTGGCACAAGCTTGCTGTGTGACTTACGGTACTCCAACCAAAATTTTTCTCATACTCTTCTCAGATGCTTGCATTTTTAGGGGACTAGGGTGCAGCTCCCATTGTCTGGTCTCAGAAAGCCTAAGAATCAGTAGCTCCTGTTGGCTTCTCAGTACCGCTCAGAAATGAGTTTGGAAAATTTCAGATTTGTCTCCTCACAAATTATCTGCAATTTGGAAATGTTGGCCTTTTACCTCTCTGCATCTCAAAGCCTCCCACATCAAGTTGGGATGGTATTTACCTGCCTCTTAGAGGAGCTTGCAGACTGCAAGGGGCACTTTTGACTCTTCTTTGTCCTTTCTATGCTAGCTATTTATCTTACAATGGGGCATAACATCTGAACTCATTGGGTAGGCAAGGACACTATCTGCATTTTCCTGGTGGGAAAGCTCCCGCACAAAGAGGTTCTGGACCAGATCCACAGCAAGGCTTTAGCAGTTATATCCAGCCTGTGTGGAAAAGATATAATCCTCAGAACACCCAGGAGTCTTTTGGCATGTCAGTTAATTGCATTACATTTTCCCCAGTTTCTACAGTTCTGCTTCTGTGCATGCCTAGAAAATGCTGTCTTGAGTCACTTGAAGGCGATCAAATATTTATGCCCCAGCAGGCATCCACATACCTCCATCTATCTCAGAAGGACGCTTGGTCTAATAGGTACCTTTCGAATATGTCTACTGGAAGGTGCTCCATACAAAACTGTCATTGCTCTCCTTTTCCTATAGAGCATGGCTAGAAGAGGAAGACATGCCTAGTAATAAAATCAGCACTTGGGTTCCATTGCCTGCTCCACAGATTTAAACAGTCTTTGCCACACAACCTCCCCTTCCCAAATGAGTGTGCTAACCACTCTGCTATAGAGTCCTGAATATTCTTATATCCTTTTTCTGGCCCAGTTATGACAAAAATTACTTCAAGAAGAGGCATGAAGAGTGTCCTCTCCCTTTATCCCAAGACTAGCTAATAGCTTGGTGTATAGGATCCAATCCTGTAAGACAAGCGATACAGGAATTAAGGTAAGAGAAAAGGAAAGTGAAGTCACACCTTCTGAATCAATGTGCTAACCAATAAAATATCAGATAAAAGTACTGCTGCCTCCTTTCTGGTTGGGTCTTGAGAGAAAAGACAGACACCAAAATTCAGGAGAGAATTCAAGGCTGCGAATGCCAAGTAGAGAGAGGTGGCAAGTAGCACTGAGTGAAGAGCTGATGCCTGGAGGGACATCTTACAAAGGTCTCTTGCCAGCCAGCTTCCAAAGTCCATATACATTTCATAATAAATCATAACTTTCATATCTAATCAAATAGCAAATCATAAATTTCATAACCAACTCCAGGCTGTTAATTTCACTGTGGGCAGTAGGGCACTGAAGTTAGGTGCAGTGACACTCACTCAGAGTTGTGGCACTCAGTGTTGTGGTATCTAAAGGCCTCTGTGGACCAGGACCAAAACAACTTGCCAAAACTACTACAGAAAATATACTCAGCCATGGTTAAGACTTAACTACAGGCTCAGTCTTTCCTTCCTTGAGCTTATTCCTTTTTCTTGTATATATGGTTGTAAATAATAAGTCAGCTAATGAAAGTGGCAAGTGACTAACTTTTTCTTCTCTAAATATGTGCATATTTTCTGCATTTGACAGCCTAGGCTGTCAATGGTTCATTTAATTCTTTCTCATTATGTAACTAATTTTTCCAGGGATTTTGCATACAAGGAAAACTACTGAAAGACAAGAGTAATTGACAACCATGATACGCAAAAGTTAGTGAGAGGCCTAAGAAGCAGGTGTAAGAAATAAATATTCATTGCATCCACTCACAGGTCCACACTGCTACAAAAGTTTGAGTGATGTCTTGCAACCTCAGGTATCTGCATGAGTGCAAAGTAAAATGTTGAGGACAATATTGTAATGTGTAAGAAAAGCAGAAAGGCTTTTTAAAAAATGTGCCGTCCATCACTCTTGTTGGCACAAATTTGTTGTAGCACAGATATAGCCACATACCATAAACTCTAATGCATTCCCACCAGGCACTGCAAAAGAGCATGCCTATCAGAGCACTATGTTTAATTAAAAGAAAAGCACAGTCAGCATTATGAGGGGAGAAAAAAGCCCCAAGAGGTTAGAGAGGAAAACAAGAAATTTAACCTACAGATATTAATTGTTTACATCACTGTTTTTAAAAACTTTGTTGTGAGAACTCCTCTAATCTTTCTCCTGCAAGGATTATGATTAGTAAGGAAGAGAACATACAGAAATATATATGATGCTTCTTTGCCTTTTTTTACCACTTCTGACAAAATATAGTAGAATCCCTTAATAAGAAGAAACAGTAAAATATTTGAAGGTCTTTCTTTTTAATTTAAGAAATGCCAGGGCTGCAGTGCTGCTTGGCTCCACCTGACAGAAACACTGTGAGCAGCACCTCAAACAAAACTGGGAGATTTATACAGTTTCTCCAGACCTAGTCCTTCAAGAGGCTCAGCATCCTCACTTCCCTTTGCCTTGAAAGAGCAGAACTCCTGAGCATCAGGAACACAACCCACAACAGCCAGCACATCAGTAGCACGGACACCTGAATTAATAGCAAGTGTGGAGCCCAGGTGCAGCTCGCTTTCAGCAGTGTGCCCTCTGTGAATGCCGGGCAGGATGCTCTGCTCCAGCACCGGCTTCTGAATTGCCTTTAAAAGTAGCTCTTGTTAGAGCATATTGCAGCAGTCTGGTTATGCAGTGACAAAGGCACAGATAATTGTGGCCAGGTTTACACTAGAGGAAAGGGCAAAATCTGGACAACCCAACACAAACATACAGGCGTGTTGATATGAAAGCAAATGAGAAAATTCAACAGAACTAACACAGGATGTATTAGCACTTTCTCCTTCATAGGTCTGTGAAAAGGGGAAGCGTTGATGACTTCTAGGTTTTTTTATCCATTTTATTTCTCCCACTTCATGGAAGGCATCATACTGATGCACCAGGAGCCAAGTGAGAGTCTTATTGTGAGGGTCATTCAAAATCTATGTTATGAGCCTAAATCTTTGTTGGAAACCCACCTGGCAAAATACCCAGTCTGTGCCACTATCACACTGTCCACAGAAACTCTCTGTAGAACTATATAGGAGTTCCAAAAATAGCAAAAAAAAAAAAAAAAAAAAAAAAAAAAAAATCCACTAAAAAACAATACCATCAATAATTCCCTTTCACACACCACCTTCATTAGTAGAAAGTACTAAAATATACTCATTTAGATTCATACTTAAAGTATCACATACCATCAATAATTCTCTTTCACACAACACCTTTATTCCTAGAAACTATTAATATACACTCATTTAGATACATCCTTAATGCAATGCTATCAAATTTGTCTGTGGAAAATTTACATCAGGTGTGATTTTGGCCCCCAGACAGCACTCAGGAAAATTTCAGTGCATTGAGGCTTAAGCACTCCAAAAAGAGAAACAACCAATCAGCTCCAGAAAATCCAGGGATGCCTTCATTTCTGTGTTTTCCCTGCATTTTTATAGTATATTGTTGCGTATGAGTTACAAATGTGTGAAAACATTAAAGTTGAGCCAACTACAAAATAAGCTAATATCTTGTGTTTTCTGAAAAATGCAAGCTTAATTAGAGTTTAGGTAATTAAAGCTTTCACAGTTATAAAAAATACAATACATTCATTTATGCAAATCTGCCACTGAGTGCGATTTCAGTAAAATACCATGTAATGCGCATAACGTCAGAATTTTGCTTACAATTGAAACGTCTGCAGAGCAAGTTCTTTTCCTAAATTTCAGGCACATGCACTGTAATTCTCTTGCATTATGGATTTAAAACTCAGATTGCTTTGTCTTCATTTAAAAATGATTAGCAGTTTACATCGGATTTATGTGCTGGCATAGCCTTTGTATCATTGAACAACTACAAGCTGATTTACAAAAGCCCAGATACACTGTATGTATATCTATGTAGCTACAAAGTAATATGTGATGGCAGGCATAACCAGCACACATAATTTATAATTAAGTGATTAACCATATAAGCCACTATTATTAATTAATGTTTAATGCTGACATTGTGCTTGGGGCTGTATAAAATACAAGGCAGTCTCAGTCTCTGCCTTGAAGTGGCGAGAAGATAAAACGACAGGCACCGGCTCCCAGTCCCACAGCTTCCTGGGAGCTGGGGAAAAGGGCCCCCAGCAGGCGTCCTGAAGCTGGCTCAGCACGGCCAGGGCAGCACCGCGCGGCACAGGCCGCTGCAGGCTGGCACCGCCGCGGGGACCCCTGAAGTGGCAGCAAACGGGGAAAGCTAATACTTTTTCCTCGTCAAAAATCATCAAAGCAGGCCCAAATCTTACCAAGTAAAGGCTCTCCAGCGTCTGTAACCCAGCAGTTCTCACCTCATACAGAAAGTCGGTAGGCCCAGCGCCTTTGCCCTTGCTCTCTGGGGAGCAAAGTGGGGCAAGTCTCTTTGGGGGTTGCATGGACGATGTTTGCTCCGCTCTGTCACTCCAGAGTGGAGAGCGGCCTCCCAGCAGCTCTCGGGAGCACTGACAGAAAGCCTGACCCAGCACCCCTCAGCACCAAAAAGGGTTCGCAGGGTACGAGCTCCCCGAACACCATGAACTGCCAGAGACTTCTTGCGCAGCAGCACCAAAGACACATCTGGACAGCAAAACGGGAGTCAGTTCAGAAACATTCACCGAAAGGAAAGCAAGACGCCAAAAACAAAGTAGTTGAATAATCAAGATAAGTAGGATTGCAAGTACAGCCACTCAGTGTTTGAGGGAGAGGCGGCTTTTCCAACAGTGTGCACATCTGAGTTTGATTACTTCTTCCCAAAGCAGACTGAGATTTTAACAGCAGCAGCAACCTAGGACAGCTAGTCCTAGCTTGCAGCACTCTCCCAGTTGCTCTGTCACTTGTCACAGTTCCTTGGCTATGTAGATGGACAAGAGGCACAAAACTTCTTGCCCTGAAACCAGCATAACTCCACCAAATGGCTTGGCCAGAGAAGCTAAATCCCAAGAGGGAATAACTATCAACTTCCAAATAAAGAGGAGTGGAGAGAGTTCTTAATACCTACCATATGAATTAGCTGGGAGAAGTCTGCAGTAAGTAAAATTGGGTTCAAAAGTTTTGTGGATAATTAGGCCTTCGAGAAATACCTCTAACCGATATTTTCATTAGTTTTGAAAATCCTCTGCTTCTTTCACTCTCAGCAGTCTAAATGGGAAAAAATCCAACCTGGAAGTGTCCTTCATTATTATTTACATAGAGCGTGACCTGCTCTTTTGTTGATAAATCGAAAAGCTGTATTTGCAACAAAATAATGATAATATATAGCTGCATGGACAGATTACGAAGAGCAAAGCAACCAGACAATTATTTACTGTGCTGCTATAAGACAGGGTACTAACTTTCTTTACATCAACAAGTTTTAAAACTGTCGCGCAGCTTTTAATTGCCATTAATAAGGTAGAGATAAAGCCCTCTGGGTCTTAATCCCATCATCATGTTGTTGCAAGTTAATGATATGTTAGCCAGCACTGTATATCTCGAGCTTATGGAAGGGTCAGAAGGAACATTTCATCCTAGGCCAGCGAGGCTGTATTCCATGGGTAACCTCTAACCTGTCAGGGCTGTCAATCAACGAGCAGTATGCATGAATACCATGTTTCTGGTAAACCTCCTTCCACACCTATGAATTCTGTCAGTCACCCTCCATTATTAACAGTTCTTTCAGTTGCTACAACTAGATTGAATTGTCAGATCTTTTCAGGATAGTAGAGGGCGATTTGCCATTGTTCTTATCTCAGAGGATTAGTGATCTACTGCGTGGCTTTGGACAACCGATAGCACCGTGAAAGACAGAAGATTGTTTGGCTTTCTGCAAAGGACCTCAAAAGATTTACAAGGAGAATACAAGAACTGTAAGAAACCTATGAAATATTAAAGGGGCTATCAGGGAAACACAGCTCCAGATGGATTTAGCTGAGAGATGAACTGGGATCATAAAAGTCAGGTCGTGGAAAGTAGCTGGGCCCCAGTAATGAGCAAGACCTCTGAACAGCATTGTCATACAGATAATAGAGATCTGCATCCAACCTACCACAAGATTCATTGGCACTTTGATCGGATCTGTCTCCTCTATAGATAACGGCAAACAAAGAATCCAAAGCAAAAGCCATTTTTCCTAGCTTGCTATTGAAGTCTTTTTACAGAAAAATGCTCTGGAAAAAAGGGGCTCTATTGAATAGTTTTACATAGAAAATAGGACTTGAAGAGTCCTCCCAGGTCATCCCCTGCTGTGCCTGACACATCATATCTCATTGATACCACAACATCACAATCTCATTGATAAATTTCTCAAGTTTCTTCTTGAAACCAGGTAGTTTTCTTGCCCCTATGACTCCTACTGGAAAGGTGCTCCAAAACTTCATGTTGTTAAAAAAATTCATCCAGTTTCAAGAGAACACTTATTCAGAGGTGGCTTCTTTCAGTTGTTTGTATGGTATTCAGTAGATTCCTAATTTAATCAGTTGTTCTCTCTCACAGTTTATCCTGATAATACATTTACAGGGACCAATATGCCCCTGTTCAATTTTAGTTTTGCTAGACTAAAAAAAGGCCCAGTCCCTCATTCCTCATTCCCTGTCTCAGTTTAATAGCACTTTTCCTGGATGTTTTCAACCCTGAGTTCATCTCTTCTGGGCAGGGGTGGCCAGAACTGCCTGGTATTCTGAAGGAGATTTCCCCAGTGCCTTGTACAAAAGTAGTCAGGAATCCCACGTGTTTCCTGGATATGCTTCCCTTGATGCAACATCCAGGGGAACATCTCAGGGAATATTTCCCTTTTCTGCTGTTGCAGAGCTCCAGCAGTTGTCAGTCATTGTGAGTTTCAGCAAAACACTTCTCTGTTACTTCCAGCTGATGAGCCTCCAGCTCAAAGCAAAAAAACATCTGTATGACCTTGTGGTTTATTAGCACTTAATTTTATCTGTATTCCATTTCTCCTGTTGTCAAGGTCAGTCCTCTGAATTGTCAAGGCCCCTCAGCTTTCTGTCACTCACTAACCTCATATTTGCACACTTACTTTTTCTTCTATGACCAAAATAAAAATGTTAAGATAGTTCACAAGACTGATCATTAATAAACTATGCTAGTTACTGTTCTCCCCCTTTGACATTTCTTCTTTCAGTTCTGCTCTGTGCAGCCCTTTTACATTTCTTGCGTTAATCTCCATGTTCTCCAGCCCATGTAATTTTCCTTCCTGTGGCCCTGCATCAAATCTTTTACAGAAGTCAGGATGAATTAGAGCAACCACATTTCCCTTGGTCACAAATTCAAAGAAAGATACCACAGTAATCTGACACAATTTATCTGTGGTAACTACCCGCTATCACAATATTCACTAACTAATCTTTCTCCCAACAGATCTATGAGAAGCTCAGTGTCCATGCATTACAACAAAAACAAAGGTCACTTCCCCACAATCTCACTCCTCTGGAAATCAAGACTTTACCAAATTAGTGGAATTCCATCAATGCGAAATAGATGTACGAGCTCATCTGCCTTGAAAGGTGAGCCACAGTGCAAACTCATAAGAGGAAGATCATTTATAGATATGCAGAGGACAAGCCATCTTAAAATTATTCTATCTAGAGTCAAAATGATTCAATATGCCCATCAGTCTTTGACATCTTTTGAAGTTCATGGCAAGAAGTTTCGCTGGTCACTGCTGTTGAGTTGGGAAAATATGGATCAGCTGCACCGAGTTACTTGCCCTGCGGTTTGCAATGAGATTATAGAAAAATTTGCTGTGTTGTCCTAAATTGTCCTTAGCTTTGCCTCAGCATTTACCCCTTAGTGTAAATACCTTAATGGAAACAGGACGTAGTGTGGAAACAATTGCCTTCATTGTTTCTTTAGCATAGCAGGACATGCAAGTCTGCAGAATTCCCAGGTTCCAGATCAGCTTTAATTACGACCTTATTCTGCAGGACAGTGGCTTCCATATTAAAGACATGCACAGAGCCCATGCTGCTGTGGGCCATTTCAGATAGCTAGTTATGATGTCTAAATGAAAAATAATAATATGGACAAACTGCTGAAAATAACTATCCTTTGTGAACTCCACTGTCTCACCAGGTCAATTTAATTACTCAGAGAAGATTAACCAGGAGAGGAAAGAGTAACATTGCTAGACCCCAAACCATGTGCCATGTCCCTGTTGCAGAAGGAAGGATTATTTTGTGACTAAAACACAGCTGAGAGACCTACAGAGAGTCTCTGGACATTCTTTATGACATTGGACAAGTCACTGAAGGTCTTTGTGCCTCAGTTTCTCCACCTGTAAAGTCTCTATGCTGATAGCTCACAAAATCACAGACTCGTTTTGAGACCTCACTCATTAGAGCTTTTAAGACACTTGTAGAACTTTAGACGGGAGTTGGTAGAAACTATCATTGATACAGTAAGTTTATCTGGATGCAACAATTCTCTATTTCAGCTGAGTCAGTAGGGCTGCTCCTTAGGGGAAGCTCTTAGCTTAGAAGCTCTTCATGTGGGTTTAGGGAGCCTGAATTTCAGTCTTGTTAAGGTAGCCTGAGGAAAGGAAGGTGACATAGATCACATAGATTAAATGTTTCCATCCTCACTTGTCATTGGAAGCTGGTAGATTTAGGAGAACATGAAGGTGATAGCAGACAGAGGCCCCACACCTTGACAGAATTAAATGGAAAAAAATGTTTTAGTAAGGATCAGGCACTTGCCCATAGGCCCAACGCTATGAAATGCAGGGCCTAGTTCCTATGAGAGCCATTCACCTAACCCTCTGCATTGTTTCACTCAAAGCCGATTAAACAGTGTAAATCATTGTCCTTACAGCTGTACAATTTCTTTATAAAGCTTGTCAGACCTGGGCTTGCACAAGACCAAAGGGCAGCCACCAAAAACGCAACATGTAGCATGCAGCCATCTGCAGTATGTTTGACTATCTTCCCGCTAGGTGTGCATAACTCCAGTTGTCCAGCCTTCTCCAGGGAAAGGGAACAAGAGGGAAGGTCATTGTTTCCCTGACAATTTGCAAGAATATCTGAATTAAAAATGGAAGTTTTGTCATTTGCATGGCAAAGAGAGAGGGGAAAGAGAGGAAGTATTGTTAGGTATTGGTAATGTAAAAACATAAGTATGCTGTTATTTATGTAATTAGTTATTGCTTTCATTATGGGTGCAGTCTTAATGGTTATAGTATTTATGTATAATTACCTTAATATTCACTGAAATTTCCAAGTAGCTTGCTAATTAACTGTCTCAAATATATAATTACATTGCATCTTTACGCAAGACTTGCCTAATTAATGTAGTTACACCACTTCTTTGTGAATGTGCATTATTAAATGCTCTTCGCATCATTCTTCTGACTTCTTGTAATTCACGCTTTACAAAAATTAAGACCCTGAATTAGAAACCTTCATGAGCAACCAGCTCCAAAAGCAAGCACCAGATGATCTTTTCTTAACAAAAAAAAAAAATCTTACTAAGCCTCATTACCACTCCTGTTAACAAAAGCTTTCCATCTGGATCTGAAAGAAATCCCAGGTACCATTGTCTTTTAAGAGGGCATAGAAAACATGGTATAGATTTAAAGAGAAGAAAATTTTACTGCCATCAAAGGTCCAAACTCCTGGACTACCTAACTCATCTGCCAATAAGCCCATCTGGCAAAGGAATCAGGTAGGTGCATGATAGCACCCCAATCACTTGGCAGTGTCAGATAGCATTTTCAAAATATCAAGAGTAGCAAGGGATTTAAGAACACTGTCATTCAGGGAGATTAGTCCTCCAAAATTGGATGGGCTGTGGCTTTAAATCAAAACCTCTGAAAACCTTTTTACTGGATACCATCACTGACCTCTATATTTGCCATTCTGTGTACCTCTCTGAAGTGCTTTGCATGCCACGAGTAACCCATGTATCACAGCTTGGGAGCTCTTACTCTAGCATGTAGGCAGCTCCCTGCTCGCAGCTCCATGGGGAAAGGACTCTCTTCCACCATCAATCACCAAAGCACATGAAGGGAAGATTACAGCTCCAAAGAACTGAGCTGCCCTTGTAGCCAAAATGCCTCTGATTCCCAGCACCCTGGGCTGCTCGGCTACTCTGGTGGTGAACTGAGGAGAAGGAGACCAGGAAGAAATTCTGGGATCCTGTCTCATGACAGAGGTTTTCTCAGGGGTCCTTTATGCCCATCTTCACCTTCCAGTGAACTCTTCCGCATTACAAATGGGCTACTGAGGTGACAGAAATTAGGCCAGAAGCAGTTTCTCTAAACAGGAAGAGGTACACTGGAAAGAAATAGAGCTAAGGAAAACTCAGCAGAGTTTTTCTTAGAAAACAGAAATAAATCTGAATTCACCAAAAAGTAAGATCTCAGACAAGACTCGTTAGACTGCAACCAGGCCTGGCCAGTTTTCTATGGACTTGCCAGATGCCAGCAAGGAATTTGGTCCTGCTGATTTCATAGGTCAGACTCCCCCTACACTGGACCCTCTCCGCAGAGGCCGTTGAGCATACAGGCATGATAAGCCTAACAGTGCCTTCCAGCAGCTCTGAACTCCTTATTTATGTGTGGTCAATTTGCTCAAAGGCAGTATGTTTTTCACATCCTGGCATTTTTGGAATAGTTGGGCATGCACAGCATCCATTCTCCAAGGATTTATATACTGGTTAAATGGCTACCCTAACAATCAGGATCTGGAGAAAATCTTGCCAAGCTTATTTGTGGATTCTACAATGATTTTAGCTATTGAGACACATCCATAAGGCACGTGAAGTGGGAGAAGAAACATGTTTCAGGGACATTTACTTAGCAAACATTCACATGGAGAACTGATGTAAATATTACTGACAGAGCTATAATAAAGACAGTTACTATCTGTTCCAAATAGACTGATATCAGGCCAGTTTCTAAGGAAAAAGGTGAGTTTTTACTCCCATATCTGCATGGGCTACCTGATGTTCCTTCAGCGCATCACAGCTTCCAAACACACCTACACTGATCTAGAAGATGCTCCATATGCAAGATGGATACCTGGGTCCTGATGTTTTGGGTTTTTGTTTTTAAAGGTGGCAAAACTAATCCCAGCCTCATCCAACTGAAAATGAGTGCCCAGCATTGTTTACTCTTTTCCTGTAGACTCACAGGTTAATTTGGATGAGTTAATAAGTACCAGGCTAGAAAATATTAGCTGGTATTTTGAGTATCAGTTTGAGTATCGAGGGACTAAACCAATAGAATCAGAACTTGCAGCTGCCCTTAATAAAGACCAACATTATCTTGCATCCTGTAGGATCATAACCACTCTATACAGGTGAAGCTGCTCTTACAGCAAAGATGGCCAGTTCCTATACTCTATGGCCTCAAAACTGCAGCAGTCTAAGATGGGAGCATGGCTTGCAGAAGAGAGACAGACAAAGGGAAAACAGAAATAGAAGTTAAAGAATGGAAGAAGCAGGAAAAAAAAACTGTCCTAGAGTAAAAAAGGATAATATGGGATAGTTGAATGAAAGGGGCATTATGTTAAAAGAATTTTGGGAAGTAAAGGTTGGCTGGATAGAAGAAAGGTGAGGGACAGAAAGGGGATGGGGCCATTTGAAAGCAGAAATGGGAAAGGAGAGGGAAAAAAAGCAACAGGAAAAGAATAAGTTCTGATATATTCCAGCTGGAGGCAATCTGACTATGGAGAGTGCTAAACAGTCCATCCCAAGGAACTGAATATAACCAAGGGGAAAAAAAGTATAAATATTATCTGAACTACTTATATTATTTGTATGTGCTTAAAATTTCAAGGACCAATGGTTTTATCAGCCCATTTTTTACATTAGTTATCCATTTCCAATGTGAAATTTTGCTTGATAGCTTTGCATGGCAACCAAATCTCAGAGGTAAAAGAACAAAATCTTTGGAACTTAGGACACAGGTTTATTTGTATTTATCATTGCATTTGCAAGGTTTTCAACAGCCAGTTGTCAAATAGGGAATAGAGGCATGCCAAACTGAGGAGAACATCCCATTTCACCTCCTGTTGAAATCACTACATACTAGTACAAGAGCATATGATGTATAAACTATACCATATAAAATAACCTAACCCTGATAACTCTGCATGAATATAGATAAAGTTACTTTGGTAAGCAAAGAGCTGGCATAACTGAGCTTTACAATGCAGGCCAACATTTTTAAGTGTAGAAACCTGCAGTTAGGCACCCAAATAAATAGTCTGACTTTCTGAAGTGCAAAACGTCAGGAAGTCTGAATGAGAGCTACTGGATGCATCTTCAAAAATCCTGCACAAAGTCCATATATTTTGGCCATATATTTTGGCCATATATAGTGTTTTTCCATAGAAGTCCATAGTCCTAAACTGCTTGTACTGAACAAATCTGTGCTCAAACAGGTTCAAACACTGAAAAAATATCAAATCCATCATTGCTAGCAAATCATTGCTATTTTAAAACAGCCTCTTGCTTTTTGAAATAGCAGATACCAACTCACATACTGAATGGGTACCTTAACTGAGCACTTGGTTCTGCAATATTTTAGATAGATGTTTAACACATCAGTTAAACATGTTACAGCCAACATGTGACATGTCCATGGAAAATACATTGTCACTCCAACGCGGGTTTTTTCCACTTCCATTTTTTTCAATTTTGTAGTACACAAAGAGTTACTGAAATAGTCAGCCATACAACATCTGGGAGACAAAAAACACACACAGGAAAATGCAGCAGAAGAGGAAGATTCATGAAAACAGGAAACATTAAGCGGAGAGTGAAAATATGTCAAAACAAAGGAGGTAATAGACTGTCAGGACAAATGAGTTCACCAATCAGCAGAAGTTCCTCAAGAGTCTTCAGAGACCAGCAAGGTGACGCATGCCACTCCTGACACAAAAGGACAGCAACCTTTGTAACTTCCATTTTGCACACACACAAAGTGTGGTGGTCTGCCTATACACCTGGCTTCGCCCAGAAAGGTTAGCTCCACTTTTGAAGTCTGTGCTTTACTAGGATCGGAAACACTAGCATTTAACTGCTAAAAGCAAATGCAGATGCTTACGGCTTACAGGTGCCCAGGGTAGGTGGTTAAAACTATTTAAAGCATCATTTGCAAATGTGCACATTGCAGAGGATTTTTTTGCTTCAACTGTCTTCACAGCCTTTTCACCAATGTTTGCACAAATAGCATTTTATTTGCCCAAAGCTGTGCCAGTGCAAAGCTTTGGGCAAAAGCCGTATTTCCAGGCAGGCAAAAGTATTCATTTGCATCATTCACCTTCCCTTATGTTACCGTTCAGAACAGTGCAGTCGCCCAGTCAGATGCTATAAACAATATTCTGTGGGTTGGGGTAGCGAGTTTTACACCAAAATAAAAAAGGGTAAATACCCAAAGTGACTAGTTTGCAAACAGCCCTCGGCCCGAGCGCAGTTCGCCCAAGCTGCTCAAGCAACATTTCCAAATGACAAATACATGTGCAGAAATCAGGACGCGATGCAACATGAGGAGCTGTGAACGCAAAGGCCATTCTGCGAGAGATTATGTGGACTTTAAAGCCTGTCAAAGCACAGCTCCTGCCTGCCTTTCTGAGGGGACCCTCGCATAGAGGGAGCCTTTGTAAGACACCATCTACTCTTGAATCTGTATAGAGCCGGGCTGAAAAGCAGCCAGGTATTGTCTGTACAAAGAGAAGTTCCTTGTGCGGATTTTCTCAGTCTTCTTATCACAAAACCGTCTAGGAGAATTTTGACTGAGGAGATGAGGTATCGCAAGGCTTTGTAGCGAACCAAACCCTGGCCTGTGAGAAATGAAGGGTTCGAGGTCAATTTTAAAAAAAATAAATAAAGAAGAAAAACACACCACTTCAGTGCAGCCTCACCCATCGGCTTTCTTTATCGTGTGCAGCAGACATGTGGGCTCTCCCCACTTCGTAGTGAATGTTTCCCTCAGACACAGCGGTCATTTAGGGGCGAAACTCCTGTTGCCTTTCAAAGGAGAGGCAAGCGCTTAAACATATTTGTGCCTCCAAAAATCTCCCCCTAGTGACACGGTGGTAAAATTCAGCCTCCAAGAGGTAGGGCAAGACGCCTTCCCGGTGCGCGATGACAGGAAAGGCACATTTATCGGTGAAGCAGGGCCCGGAGCACGGTGTGATGGCGCCGCCCCGGCCTGGCCGCCCCGTGGCTGAGAGGGAGCTCAGGGGTGCCGGCATGGGGACAGGGACACTGGCCGCCCAGCCTGGCCAGCCCGGGGGCACTTGGCTCCCCAGCATATGGGCGTGGGCAGACATCAAGGGCTGCCCCCCGTGCCAGGCTGCCCCACGGGAGGCCGCGGGCAGGCGCAGGGTGGGGGGAGAGGCAGCCCCCAGCAGGGCCTGCTGCCCCCAAGGCAGCCCCCTTCCCCAGGGGAGCTGCTGAGGTCTTTAGGGGCCTTACCGCAGCCGTGCCTGCCACAAACCCAGCAACAGTTACTCAGCAGCAAATAAGCCATTCTCCATCAGACGTTTTGCCCAAATTTCCCTCCACTGCGGTGCCGGAAGCAAACCCAAGGGCCGCACCATCCTCACAGACCTGCATTGGCACGCGAAAGGCCTCTCCTGAGGCAGCCACCGCCACAGGGAGCAGGGGAACGGCTGCTGGACCCAGACCTCAGCGCAAGGTGGTCGCCGGCACGTCTCCACCACGGATGTTGGGCCAAAACAGAAGTTAATACAGACCCTAGAAACTCATTGTAATCCAGGACCACTTTGTATTACATAAAGACCTGCCCATCTCTGAGCACAGATGCCTGCAATGACCAGGAAAACAAGGAATGCCCCGTCTCCCGCCGCCAAAAGACCTGTCACAGCTGCCAAGGCTCCCCTATAAATACGGGCACACAGCAACCACAAAGTACGTGCAACCATTTCAGCCTGTGTCGGTGAGCTGTGCAGCAGAGTAACCTTGTGCTCAGTGGGGCACACCAGAAGCGAGCCTCTAACCGCACACCTCGTTTTTAGCCAGTTAATTTTACCTGAAAGGTAGTTCTTCCATGAAGTGTTGATCATTTGCAAACAACAGAATTAGCAAAGATAGAGAGACTATGAAAAAAAAAAAAAAAAACCCACTTAATTACATACAGTGCTGCATGACTTCACAGAGCAAAGCTTTTCTTTAAGATCTTAAGACCACCCACAAGCACAACACATGGCCTGGAACCTGAAGAGAATATCTGAACAGGGGTCTCAGCATAAGGATGGGAGGCGGGCAGCTTCGCTCGGGCATATGCAAATGTTTGTTTCTATGGGATCAAATAAAAATTAACTATTTGTTGTGTCTGATTATCTGATCGTTTGTGTGAGCTGGGGGCTGCTCGGTAAAACAGGGAGAAAATAAACCTTCAAAACCTGTGACACAGGAGGATTATGTGTCTGTGCAAGGCTTTAGTCACGGTTTTTGGTGTTTTATGTGTGGATGTTGTGCAGGAATAGGACAACAAGGGCTTTGTTCAACTTGATCATCTCATCAAACAAGGCTAAAAGAATAAAAGTTGGGATGCAAGACTAAATGGATATGATCTGAATGCATATTTGTGTTACATCTAATACAACCAGCATCATAGATGAACAAGATCAAATAAATGGTAAAACCTGACAAAGAGAAGAATAGATGGTGTGTGGAGCCATCTGTTTTGGAGGACACCCAAATCTGTCTGAATCAGGAAGGCCAAACTACCAGCTATTCTAAGATCCTCCATTCCAAGAGTGGCCTAATACGCAACTACACAATCAGCTTCTCTCACCATCACTTTGGCTGCAACTTTTTTGTGCAATTAAGTAATTTATTCCTTTCTTCATCCTCCTGATTCTAATGAATCCAAGCCACAAACAAGCCCCAGTTGCTCCTATTCAAGGAGTCTGATTGCATCTGGCAGTAATTGCTGAAAATCCTGAAGAGGAAACAGGGAAGGAAAGCATATTGTTTGTGGGGGTAATAGGTGAAGACCTGCCTCTCTTGACCTATAATACATTAGTGTCAGTGAACATTTGGCAGCCTTCAGATGATTAGCAATGAAGATGAATCAAGCAAAAAAAGAGGTAGAAATCTGCCTCATCTGAATCGCCAGAACTGCATAAATTTGCATGTTGATTAGCTGTTCTTTTGTCTGTGTTCCTAATTATTATGACACATTATGTCTTCATCATGCAAGATTCTGATCTGTCTTGTTCAAAATGCATGTAGAAAAAAGTGCTGTTTATTGATTCAACATGTAACTTTAATTTTTATGTTTGCTTTAATTAAATACATATTTGATTGCCTTTGACTGCTGTCTCAGATTTTTTTTAACTCTTATTTACTTCATCCTGTTGACAAACAAACAGGTAACCTTTCTTTATTCTCAGATCACTTGCTGATTAAAATCCTCCCCACCCCCATCCTCTTCTTCTCTCACAGCAACCTTTGCTTCCTTGTTAGAGCAAAGATTACCAAAAAAAAAAGTCCTTAGATAACAAATAAGTGGTGAAGCATGGTATTTACTGTACTGAGCAGAATTGCTAGGACCATAACGATGTTAATGATAGCAAAGAAGTGCATGAATTACAGTGGTAAGGTAATTTTCTTATGCCATAGATTCATTAGCAATAAGACTGGTAAAGTCCCTGGATACGCAGACCTTCTGGTTTGCAGGATTAGTTACAATGGGCTAGATCCTACCGACGAATGTTTCCATTGACTTTCACAGTAGCAAGATTAAACTACAAAGTCCTGGCCCAAGAGAAAGTGAAATCCTCCCCATCTCACTAATTTTCCTACACTATTCCAACAATTGGAATATTGGGAAACTTTAAACTGACACTTCTCCCTGCAAGAATCATTCGAGTGAGTTTAAGTGGTCAAACAAAAAAAATAATATCTAATCATTCATTGCTTTGACATAAAACAAAATTTAAGAAGGGTTTATGTTTTTTTTTTAAAAAAAGAAAAGCTTTAAGAAAAAATTTGGCAAAATAAGGTTCAGTTGCATTGAAACATTTTATTCAGTCCAAAACAGCATACTTCAATTCAGATTTTATCTATTTCACTTTAATTGTTTAAATAAAAAAGAAATATTTTTGAACTTTAAACAATATTTTGAGTTGAAAAAATAAAAGTATTTCATTGTAGAACATGCTGGAATGTTTAAAAATGTTGGAATGAAACATGAGGCTTTTTTGGCTTTTTTTTCCTTTCTTCTTCCCTACATTGAAACAATTCACTAAAAGCAGTACAAATTCGTGATTCACTTTATTTGACAGAAAACTGCATCTTTTAACCAAAAATTCAGTCTCAGATTAAACATTTTGCCTGCGTCTCTGCCTACTAATATCTGTTTGCCTCCATTACGTGCTTATTATGAATTCGGATCTGTTTGTAGTAAGGCAAACAATACTTCCCTGGGACTTTTGCTCTGTTAAATAAAAATAAGCATAATCACTTATAATTTGGAAAACCAAATAGTGCACAGAACTTTGCAGATAATTTTTCAGAAAGTGCATCAAATGTGAAGATAATCAACCTTGACCAACTAAACTTTAAAGTTATGTAAGCTTTTTTTTTTTTTCCCTTGCATTTTCTACATCTATCTCTTTGAGAAAAGTAGTGAACAGTCTATTAAAACTTCTGTATTGGCAACAGGACCAATGCTGGTCAGTGTACAGTTATTAATTAAAACTGTAGTGATGAAGATGCCTGAGGGTGAAAAAAGCTGTATATTCAAGCAATTGATTTAGCATTTATTTTTTACTATTGTACCCTTGCCAAACCAAATGAGTCTTGAAACAACAATGCCTGCCATTTCTCACTGTTAATGGCATATGATTGGCTGCGAGTGTAATCAGTTGCCTGGTACCCAATAATCATCTTGAAACACAGGTAAATGTAAATCCATATTTGTGAGTAAGATTATAAATGTTTAACCATAGAAAAACTACTGGAACAGAAAGGCTTAAAGGCTTTGACATAAAACTACTAGGCAGCAAGGAAAGAAGTTGTTGCATATTAAGGCTATTCATGCTTATTTTCCTTATTTTTAAGTGCCAAGAGTGTATGGTCCCAACCTAGTGAAAAATAATACCTGTCGCCCTAGACTTTCATTACTGTATCGTCGTCCAGAAGTAACAGAAGCCAAAAGAAATCTCGCACGTGGACATAGCAGGACACACCAGCAGCCCGCTGCAGGTCGCACTGCCGATGGGGCGCCAGCCTCGCATCTGCACCTCTGCACGCAGCCACGCGGTTACCAGCACCACTGAGTTGTCTGCGGAGCCGGGGCTGCTGCCCAGCACCACCATCACGACTGTTGCATCGGGAAGTGCCAAAAAAGTGCAAAACCAGCAGGGACTGTCAGAGGTCCTCCAGCTCCACAGTAACACCTTCAGAAGAGGATGTGGGAGGCCACCCAGGAGCAGAGCTCACGAAGGCTCGCAGCCTCTTTCTCCAGTAAGGCCCAATCTCCCTCAGCAAAGCTGCTCCGTCTCCTGAGGGCAGGCGTCCTCTCCCGTAACCCATTTCTATGACTTAGTTAACAGGAGGGACCTGGTACTTCCTCACACATAGAATTCAACCCAGCATCATGAAGGGATTCAAAGACAAAACTGTTATTTTGAATCCTCTGTAAATGTTTCCCACTCCCTCCTCCCCCTCCCCTGAAAGACCAAGGACCTTCAGTTATATCTGAGCAAACTTATCTTCATTTTAAAACCCGAGGAAGTGCTCTCGCACAGCTGAATGGAGGAAGAAGCATTTACTGACATGTTGGCAGAGCAGGGCTTCTGGCTGCGGTGGCTGGTCCGAAGAAATCTCCTCATTTCAGTATCCACTTGTCCTGGGTTTAACCTTGCAGTGCTGCCTGACCACTTCAAGCTGCCACCAATCTGAGCTTGCTCCAGAGCCCAGGTGACCCAGAAAGCTGAAGTCTTGAAAGAGGAGAGCTGGCAGACACCATGTCCCACACCCAGAATTGCCACCTTGTCAGGAATTGGCCATCGCCCAGCCTTGAAGGAATCCACCCTGCACACAGGAGTTCTCCCTAACTTGCACTCCACCAGCTTTCCCTGCTCCCAAGAAAGTTCCTACAGTTGCTAGCCAAAGTCTGGCTTGGACTAAATCTGATACAAGCGAATCCTTTAGAACTGGCACAGTCTGGATTCAAGCCAGGATATGCAACTGGAACTATTCTAGTGGCATTGATGGATGAGCCCCTCCTGTCAACAGGGAGAGGGCAGACATCGATCCTCATCCTCTTCGACTTCAGCATTAACCATGAGATATTGCTGTCTTGCCTGAAGGGTGGCAGAGGTCCAGGCTAATGTACTAAAATTATTTTGAGTCCTTCCTGCTGGGAGAGACCCTGTGACTAGTGAAAACCCATTATCTCCAGCACCACACTCCTCTCTCTTGTGGACTTCCGATCTGTATTCTTTGTAGCTCTTCTCTGTATCCACACAGAGCTACTAGGTGACATGACATGGACTGAATTGCCAGAAGCAGGCAGATGAAATATGGATATACCTACAATTTGAGTGTACATAAACACACTGCTATCGTCAATGTGGCAGTGGAAGAAAAGCAGCTGGTTAAATCCAAGCCAAACAGAGGTAAGACAGATGGGAGACAGGGAAGCATCTTTAAGAGCTTGTCACTTGAGTGCAGTATGTCTGCCACGAGGGTGCATTTCCACAATTGGTCTGTTCCTTTCATAATTTAAGAGTGCTCTTGGATTTGCTACCGATGCTAAATTTTCTCGCAGCAGCCTCTGCAAGTAACACTTCTGTTCTCTTCCATTGGCTAGGAGACTCTCTCCCTTCCTGGCAGGTGATGACCTTGTCTCAGTTATTCATGGCTGTGTCACTTCTCAGCTGGACTATAGTCATTTGAAATATGCAAGCACGCGGCATTCATGCTTAGAAAACTTCATTTACTGCTGCAATGCATCTCTTCAGTGACAAAGGCATACCAAACCTGGCATTGGGCCTGGCACCAGCTTCCCATGGAATTCCTAATCGAGCTCATGGTCTTCGTCCTTAGCATCCGCCTCACAGCTCACATGTTGTGTAAAGCTGCAGCGAAGGAAACATTTGACAAATTCACTAGCCCTGTGAGCTCTCTGCAAAAAGAATTACACGCATCTGTCCAGGGCCATCTTCAGCCTGTAGACTGAACATCTTCAGGGAACTCAAGCCTTCATCAAACTTCCTCTCCATCATAAGGCATGTTTTTCCAGCTTACATAAAAAATAACAAGAAAAACACAAAAACAAGACACTTCGTTACATCCACTTGTCCTTTGCAGAGGGATGGGAGAGGTGAGCAGTGCATGGCAGATGCACAGGCACAAGGCTCATCACACAGTGGGGGGAGCTGGCTGTCACTGCGATGAGCCCCTCTAGGGCTGTACATTCAGCTCACTCCCACCAGCTCACCAGTGACCTTCCCAAACCAAGGGGAGGCCTCTCTCCTTGCAAAAACCTCCTCATTTTGCTGCATGACCCCACCAGAAAGCTGGCCCTCAAGAGCAAAGGGGCTACTGGGGGAGCCGACATGCAGGGCATGCACTCATGGCAGGGGCCTCCGTCAGGCCTGCCGTTTCTCAGAGTTAACCTCCATCTGACCAGAAGGAAACCAGACCTGGCTCAGCCAGATACTGAAGTGAATTCACACTCTCTATTGCTATTGTATATATTGTTCCTGTTCAAATAAGGAATTTGCATGAATTCTATCCTTGCCAGCTCCTCAGCAGGAATATAATTACGATTGCTTAAACTACAAGTTTATTCATTGTTTTCAGCACAGTAATCACATTTTTAAGTATGCTGGCAGGTCATCTGGCCTTTAAAATCATATGTTCTTCTCAGAATATGAACCTCAATCCAAACAAGACATTTTTTAATTGATTTTTCAAGTGCTACAGTATTTTTAAAGAAGCATTATTGTAAATCCCATCTTCAAATAGTAAGCTTTCTTTGAGTCCTGCACTCTGAAAAGATCGCAGCAGATGATGGTAAGATGGTAGGTCACACTACCAAGAAGTATATGGAAATTATTTACCATATAAAAACTAGGAAATATAACGGACATCTGCATGAAGGATGAAAGCATTTTGCTTAAGAGCAGTGTTTGCTGAAATTCACACTGATTAAATTATTGCAGCAAGAGTCACTTGTTAGAGACTTCCTTCCCCATAGCTAATTGATGGGTTGCTTTTAATGTGGCTATTACTAAATGTGTCTATATAGAATTAAGTGTTGCACCTATTTTTTGCTTTAAATACTATTTATCCTCAGAGAAGATTGAAGCTTGCTCTATACTCAAATTTCTACCAAAATATAGTGGTCAGTTAGAGGTATTTCTTTTTTCAGGATATTGATACTGGTACAACTCCCTAATGTACGTTGGAATAGAGGTATTTATACAGTACAGCTGCATCTGCCTTGATTCTATACTTGTAATAAGAAATTCCTAATATAAAGCATCTTTCTCTCAGCAGAACTGCATCCATATAGTGGAGGTTGCATTAACTTAATCAGGCCTGCATTGTCCAAGACAGGCAAGTTAAGCTTCCTCAAAGTAACTACCACTTTCTTGGGGCTACAGATTACCAAAATCACCACCACCATCCCCTGCGGTACAGATCCCCGTGTACGAATAGCAGGAGAACCAGATGTTCCTTGCAGGAAGAAACTCGTGTAAAGGCCCTGGAAAGCAAGTTAGCTGAACAGGCAGCCAAAGAAGCTGGCAGAGAAGCTAGCAGGCACAACAGGTTTGGTTCAGCTACTCCTGTTTTCCAGCCCTAACAGCCTTTCTAGAGCTTGGCGAACTGTTTGGGTTTTTTTTTTTTTTTCAAGTTCAGATTAGTTGGAGCATTTCAGCTATTCTTGTTAGTACTGCTTACTCAAATTTCAAAATCAATGAGAAAAAAAAAGAACCTTTTATCTTGAAAGTGATGAGACTGATGCTGCAACTTTTAAAAGCAGGGGTAGGTCCTGAAATCTGCCGGGTGTCATCTATCCAATCAAAAGAAAAACAAACAGGGTTTTAAGGGCCTGGGGTTTTCTGATGTTAGTCTATTCCTGTGTAAGGATCCCAGTGCGCTTCAGTCTCTGCAGCTCTCCTGAAATCACGTAACCTCACATTTCTCTATTTTTCCAAAGCTGGCCCAGAACAGAGAATACATGGCTGTTTCGTTCCCGCGATAATCAAAACCATTTTGTTCCAGGAGTGCCCCGAGCCCTGGCCAGGACCGGGCACTCCTCGCATCCCACATGATGCAGCGGAGGCAAACTCCTGGTCAGCACCCACATCCTCACAGCGCGTGGCAACGGTAAAATCATGGGGAAAACTACTGGTGGGGGGATGAGCGGCACCGCGGCAGCCATTCATTCTCCTTCTGCGGTCGGCCACTCGGCATCCCCACCCTTCATTTCAGGAGCAGAAGTCGGGGAGGAGAGGAAAGTCGCAGATCTGAAATTACCCCAGGAACTGATCAGCACAAATATCACCCGGAGCTGCACCGAAGTTGGCAGTCATGGCTTTAAATATAGGCTGCGGCAGGTGCAGCAAAACGCTCTGAGTTACAGAAAGCAAAATACACCGGTGGCCGCTTCTCACGTGCTTTGCAAGCGGCCCGTTTGGGGGGCTCTTGTTTGCTCTCCCGCGGGGAGGTCGCTGTGCGGGCTGCCATCACCGCCGCGGGCCGTGGCGGCTCCCGTGCCTCTCCAGGGCAGGGCAGGGAAGTGCCAGCGCCGCGGGGCCCGTGCGGCGGGAGGCTGGCTGCCTCCGGAAAGGCTGCCTCTCGCAGGTACGGATTATTGTTCGTCCTCTCCCTTTGTTTGCCATTGTAATCTCCGTAGTCATTCCCGCTGATAAACAAACAAGTGAAAAGATGCAATGAGGTGTAAGAATAGATTTGCACAGGGCAGACAACTGAACATTTAATTTATTTACCTCTCCTAACAGATACCTGGGGTGACATTTATTAATAAACGGCATTATCAGGTGTCTGATATGTAGCTCACAGAAATTAATTACCCAGCCCATGGTAAAACCATAACAAGCCTGCAGTGCTGTAACATTTGTGCTAATTGAAAATGAGATAAGTGCTGTGGGTGCAATTTGCATTCAATGCAGTGTATTAATTATCTTCAGTTCTCTTCATGATAAATATACCTGACTGAACCACTCTGCTAATTTACTGGGTAATAGAGTCATAAGTGGATTCCCTTAGGTGACCAGCTAAAGGCATTGGGCTCTTTGCAACATCAAGGCCTCAGTCTTTTCCAAGTACTTAAATTGGTTAGCAAATATTATATGATTTTCTTGCAGACTGAGTTGAAAGTACACAGCAGCAAACTCTTTTCATGACCTCACTTATGTTCAATATGAAATTAAAAAACAAAAAAACCCAGACTTCTGTACTTCATAAAGTTAAACAGGATACATTTCATTTCTGTTAATGACATGCCGCAAAGTTTGATGTCAGCTCCACAAGGAGCAGCCGTTCCCCTCCCCACTCCTCATCCTCCCCGTTCATTTCACAGTCATGTTATCTTGGGATTTAATTACATTTTTGTGTGAAATATAAATTAATTGACTCTTGTAATACCAGTAATGATCAGCAAAATACAGATTTAAAGATACTGTGTAGTTCCAGTAGATTAAGGCACTAATTGTTCCACTCTCACTGTCTGATTTATATGGGGATCAAGTTACAAAACCAATATGTGTTCAAGTTAAAGCTCTGTGCTCCATACAATTAGGACTAAAGCTTTTTATAAATGGGCCCAATAATGCAAAAAGCTCTTTGCTAATCCTGGTCTTTTTAATTCAGAGGTCATGCATTGTCTAAGGCAACAGCTTATACTGTACACAGCCACTGTCCTCTGTTCACCCTCCTCCTGTGTAGCTTGGGTATCAGAATTTGCTAACCTTGGATGTGCTGTTACTAATTTCAGGGTAGGCTGTGGCAATGCAAGTTGTTCAGGGACACCGCTTTCCTGTGCTGACCCCGGAGCAGACGGGGCATGTTGTGACTAAGAGGTGATACCTGCCTCTCTAGTTCCCCTTTGGTTCGCAGGCTACAGACGGGGTCAGCTTTCGGCTCCGCTGTCGAGTAAGCGGGCATCGGGGCTGGAGACGGATGGAGGTGACCGCTGCTCTTGCAGCAGAGGAGGCCAGGAGGTGGTGTGGGAACGCCTCGGCACCCGGAGCAGACGGACATGGCCCCGCTGCTGCCTGCGCGGGGAGGGAGGCTAGGGGCTGCCCTGGCCGCGGGGAGGGAGGCGGGACGGTGCGGGGGGACGGGCTCTGCTCCCCTTCATCTCGCCCACTCCATAGCCCGAGGGAACATGTTATCTTCATGTGGCTGGTACATCTCCACCACCTGTCCTTCTCCTTGGGGAGGTAAAATTCTGTTTAGCTTTCTCTGCTGAGAGTTACCAAAATAGCTCTCTGCCACTCTCCGTTCAGTCTATACCCAGCATGTCCCAGCCCATGTATTGCAAGCGTGTGCTCATCGGTGCAAGGGCTGGAGGAGGTATGCAGGGGGAGAGGCGCAGGACCAAGGCTCCTCTCATTCCCCATCGCCCCTGCTCTGTGCTTCCCCCCCGCCGGGGACACCTCAGCGCCAGGCAGCCCAGAGGAGGGAGTGCCTTTTATTTGCAGAGGAGCCAGCAGTTACAAAACTTATCCACCAGCATGTCAACCTGTGTGCAAGAGCAGTTAAAAGGTGCGAAAGATCAATTCAGTGCCGGAAGACTCCGTCTGCTTTTTTAAAAAGAGCATCTAAGTGCAAAAGAGCTAGAGAGAAGGTATGCAACTGCCAAAGACGTGCCACTGGCTTTTAAAACAGAGACCGCTCTCCAAGCCCTTAGCCGGCCTGTTTCTAAACACATCACCCACAAACACAAGTTGGATTCTCGAAACATTTTGTGTAGGAGCCCAAATACTCGTTGCTACTTGAGTTTGCCTGGTTCATTAAATAGGTCAATTTAATGTGAAAAGAAAACTGTAACATTTCAGAGTTATTTTTTAATTTGATGATGTGATTTCTTGCATTGTCACTGCAAGGAAAGACCTATGCAGTGACATCTACAAAGGCATCAATTTTATCTCCCAAGCCCTTTCCTCATTCTCTGCTAAGGAGTTCTTTGGAAAGACAAAACCAAGGAAATCTTGTTTCTTAGGAAACTAGGGGGTGAGCTTAGCAGCATCATTTGGTTCAGCTGGTAGCCTAGATCAGAAGTGGATTTCCTGCAGTCTTATTTTTCCCATTCGGTGGGCAGAGAGAGGGAAACCCTAGCCGTGCAGAGGAGTGCCGGCGGGGCTGCTGCTGCGACCCCGTTTCACGGGCGAGCAGGGCAAAGAAGAAAGCAGCAAAGCGGCTTGCTCAGCGATGCCCAGCTGGCTGCAGCAGAGCTATGGTTAAACCCTGCTCTCCTGAGCCCCAGTTTTGCACTCTGGTTACTAGGCCCCGCTGCCTTTGCACTAGTACAGCGAGCGAAACACCGTTCCTTGCCTGCAGGAAAGCCAACACTGCATAAAAAAAGACATGAGGTACAATAATGAGGGCGAGGGTGGGGGGGAACACGAACAAAAAAGTCTTAACTTTCAGTATGAAGCACACATTTGTTAAATAGAATCCTAATAGCATTATTGTAGCTAAAAACAGAGACTTGAAAATGCTGTATATGTTATTACACTCATTATCTACCAACTGCAAGAATGCTGTACTAAAACTGACTCAAAACATCTCAGGTAAGGTAATTGCTACTAATGGATTTGAAGTGTGTAAAATTGAGCGTTATTACACAGACATCACATTCTCAACTTGGTGAAGCTGTTGGATATTGTAGTTACTGGCTCACTCATCTCTCGATTGGGGAGAGATTTGAGGAAAAGGGCAAGCTCGCTTTCATTTGGCACTGGAAGAAAAATTCAACAACACCATATTACAGCAGCCTGTTTGCACCTCTGTGGTTAAGATGGGGTCAGTACTTGCTTTCAAAAGCACTGCTTGGGAAAACATCAGCAAAAGTTTGCTCCAGAAGTAAATCTCTCGGGGAAGATCTGAGTGCAGCCTTTGCATTTCATTCAACTTGTAGGGAAGAAGGAAAGAACGGGACAGGAGCCTGCAAACTTTGGTCTAATGAGGGGAGCCACCCGAGTGATATATTCCGATGCTAATTAAGGCCTGGCTTTTCAAGCCGCCTGGCTCTTTAGCCACCGCAAAGCCCCACTGCCTTTAAACGGAGCCTCTCCTATCTAGGGGCTTGTCTGCAGGTTGAGAACTATGAATTTGAACGCTGCCAATGTCCAGGTGCATCTGAAACAAGATGTTTTCATTCACATTTTTGAAAAATGCCATGTACCAAAAAAAAAAAAAAAAAAACATTTAGTTTGCTTGATATCTTTACTCTCAAGGAGGGACAGATTTATTTTCTAAATGAATGGCAATGGCTCTGCTTGGATGAAGGTCCAAGGTTCCAGATACCAATGTAACTTTGTGTAGCTATATCACTAGCCTTCAAATTAACCTCAAAACAAGTGACTCTCAGTGCTTTCACCCTCTTTAGTGAAAATTAAAAATAAACTCTACCAGGGCAAATGTTTTTTAAAACTTTCAGCAGGTAGGATATGATTATTCCTTATCTGGGGTATTACACCAAAGCTAGGAATTGGTGTTTGGATAAAATTATGTAAACAATTGTCATGTCAGTTAATACACAGGAAGACGATGTGGCTAGTACCTAATAAGTTTCAGTTCTTTCTGATCAACTTGGAGGAAAGAAATTAAAAAGGCCTTCTATGAAGTGGATTAAAGTGGTCTCTATCGAAGTAAGGAGAGCACAAAGAAACTGGAACTCACAGCTGCAACTGAAGGCAATGGGAGCCGTGCTTTGAACAGCTTGTTAGCTAAGGCCTCTGAAAAGTCAGACCACACATCTCAGATTGGGAACTAAAAATTAGTGAATACTTTTGTACTTAATCTCTTTCTGCCTCAGTTCTTCGTCATGAAATGGGGATAATACTACCATCCAATGCCTCACTGCAGTGCTGTGAAAATAAGTTCATTAATGTTTATGAAACATTCAGTTACCATAGTGATGAGTTCTATAGAAAAGCCCATGTGGAAATTAATATTTCTGTCTTCAGAGCAGGGCTTGAATAGAACACATTTAATAAGGCCTGGGGCCACACAATGAGGAGAAAAGAAAACACTAAATAACTTGCCATTGAAAAATAAAAACAATAATCAAATCAAAATAGCCTGTTAAACAAAATCAATTTTATAGAAATTTTTCATTTTGGTAAAAGTTATTAGGTAAAAAATCCATTTTTTCTGCTTTTCGTTTTCTCTCCTTTACTTTTTCACTCATCTCTTCCCAGGATAGGGACAAAGGATTTTTTTAAGGAGAATGTTTAAGAAATCTGAAAACCACTATTTTCCAGTTTCCAAAAATCAAACTTTTTACCACTTCATTATGGCAAAATTCTGAAAAATTAGTAATTTTCTAAACTAGGTGCAAAGTGTTTTGATTTGCTATAACGTTTTCTGAGAAAAAATGTATGACATTCTCAGTGGCCTTACCCAGACCCCAGTGTATCAGGATTACTGATAAGTCTAGCAGTCTGCCAATAAGTTAGAAGAGGTACCAAACGTGTGTGGCAGCGTTCCATCCCGGCCTGATAGGCAAGAATGAAACCAAATGCAATGCCTATGTTATAAGGGAATGAATGAAAGAAAAGTACTAGAGGAAAACAAAGTCTTCAAGACACAGATCATGAAAACATATTTTGCGCCCTGCTTTCTGGAAGTGAGAAATACAAGACAGTTGCCCTAAACTGACATCACATTCCTTCTTTGAAATTTTCACTTTAAAAAGTGATATGTTGCAAGCAACAATTATATACTCTACTGAGAAAGAAAGCTCATATATGCTACAACCTGAAATTTTCAATCTGAAAATATCTGTTATGCAACAAAAAATTAATCCATCCAAAAATTTTTCAAGTGGCTAGATAGGGTTTGGGATGTCTAATTAGAGAGAAGATACTTTACAAATGAAGGCATCTTTACAAATTGAGCAAAAAAATAAAAGAACACAATAGACAGGTTTATCAAAGAAAGAACATTTTTACTGAAAACTTCAAGGTGTTTTCCTGTTCTTCTTTCACAATGGCATAAACTGCATCTTTAAACTCAAATGCTTGAATTCTAGCTCCAGAAACTCCCTCACAGCCCTCTGAAGTTTGAAACAAAAGAAGCTCCCAAAGATTTCCAGGTGAGGTTCCTGAACAATTCTGACCTGTTCAGTCCAGTAATTCTCACTGTATATTTGCAGGTCAGTTTTCAGAGGAAGACATGCAAGTTTCAGAGTTTGAACCATAAGACCCATGGTTTGGGTCTTATGGTTCAAGTCATTTGGTTTGGGTTGGTGGCTTGCGTGCCAGCTGCTAGCTGGAGCTGTGGGTACCACCACAGCAATCAAGAGAACGTATCTCTGAAGTCAAGAGTCATTAGCGTATTTGCAACAAGTAAATCATAGGTAAAACCAAATGACTGAAAGTGATTCAGTGTGTGGGAAAGAACTTACTCTATGTAGTTTGTGCAGATAGACATAGAGGTGGGAAGACCTCTGGAGTGAGGAAGACACACAGCTCTGCCAGGGTAGCAGTCTCTACCAGCAAACCCAACCCAGGGCACAAGGCAGGTGCCTGTGGCATGCGCTGGGTGAGCCAGGGCAGGCACAGGCCAGCAGTAAACTCAGCCACAACAGTGCTCTGCACCAGTTCAGGAGCCGTGTGGAAACTAAAACCCCAAGTTTTCTCCTTCAAACTGTTTTTCAGCTGAAAATGTGGTCCTTGCTTTAGGATGGAACTTTTGTCAAAAAGCAACCAACCAACCAAAGAAAAAACTGTATCTCCCTCCAGAAAATACCTACCTTTTGTTGAAACTGATTATTCAAGTGTTTCTCCTTCCCTGCACCAGTCTTAGCTCTCTTATGCATTTCTTGCATTGTACACAACAGAAAATATTGGTGGAGTCTTATGTACAAACTTTATTTTCATTTTTGCAAGATACCATACTGTTTTCTGAAGAATGCAGTTTTGAAATGTTTCAGAATGACAAGATCGAGGGGAGGGACCAAACTACTACCTTATATCCCAGATTATATATTGTGCTCATCTATTGAATCTAGTACCAAGGAAAGGAGACTGAGAGTAAAGCCAGGGAGCAAACAACTTTTTCAAACACGACTTCTCCCAAACTGTTAATCGTCTTAATTTAAAAAATTGTCTTCTTCAAATTTGAAGTTTCTCTGGGGGGTTTAGGGGATTGTTTTTCCTTTTTTTACTGAGTTTAATTAGTGCCAACTATTTCCAGGGCACACTCCTTACCTTTTTGGCAGAGAAGGATGCTATCTCTCCAAATAGTCCTTTTTCTTCACACACATTTAGATCAGCCACTTTTATCTGAAGACCTGTAATATGCCTGTGCTCTGCTAATGCACCATGAGGCAACTAAATTCCCCTTGCCCCAAACTATTCTTAGAGCACACACCAAAGGATGGAGCTGCTTACCTGCTTTTGTTTCTGATGGGTAACACTGTTGTTCTGTTAACGCAGAGGTTATTTTAAAACTATAGATAACAGAATATATTTCTAATGTTCTCATTGCAGATAGCAAGAACCTGTTCACCTAGATGCTGAACTTCCATAAAACAGAAACCCCAAGGTGGCTCCAATTGCATTAAACCCTGTCTAGCATCACTTCACTGGAACCCCTTCTACCCCCTCCTTTAGCCTGGGCTGGTTCTCCTAAAATACAAGGCTACAGCAAACACGAACTTCTGTGGAGCTTAGCAAGGGAGCCAGCACTCCAGGCAAAAGATAACATTTCTAGTTAAGCACAGTGTTAAATAGGCTTGTGCAATGCACAGTCACAAAATCCTGTTAAAACTAAGACATTAACAGGATTTTGAAAACCATAATTCAAGTAGATCTAGTTAGAGCAGTTCAACTAAACAAAGGTAAAATGGGTATAATCCTTTGCATTTCAAAGCAAAGTATGAAACTAATTGGACTTAACAGGAAACTCCACCTACAATAAAATTATTTCATAAGTCTTTATTATACAGATATGGTTCTCAGACAGGCCTGGTACTGAACAACAGATAAGAATAGATACTAGATGCATTGAACCAACAGTCCAATTTTATTTCACAATTTCTATATTTCCATATGGAACCACAAACTGGGGAAAAGCTAGTGTTTCTAGTAGCGTGTGCTTGGTGGGAATGTACAGAGAAAGAGCAGCCCTGCCTTGAGCCTTCAGCGTCCTATTCCAGGACATGGCCCTGGGTCACAGGTAAGGATAAACCAGTCCATGGCTGTAAACCTGCCCCCTTCCAGCAGAAAACAATGTTGGCCTGTTTCACAGACTTTCAGAAAACTTCTCCAGCATTTCAGAAGCTTTTAAGTTTTCTTTTAAGAAAAGCTCTTCTAAACCAGGAAAGTCTAATTACGGCAGCTGCAGTCTGCTACACAGACCTCTTGTACCCAGAAATGATGTGAGGGCCAATTGCCAGGACTAAACATTTAACTCATCAACAGGTGTTACATGTTATGCATCAATGAGGTGTAGATCACTGAAACATAAAGACTCAGTAAGCCGTCAGTACAACTATCAACCAGAACAACACAGCCACAAAATCCTAATTAGCCTCATACACTTGTTATGGACATTTTTATTTATTGACATGGTCAAATTAACAGGCAGCATTTTATTTTAATGACAGCCTTGAAATCAGCCCAGGAAGAAAGTCAGCGTTAATGTTCAAATACTGCATGCCATCCACATTTAGCCATGTGAATATATATTTTCAGAGGCTTAAATATTGACACCCTAATTGAGTTACCTAGAGCACATGAGAGAAATCAAGTTCTTGATCAATGCCTATCTTGTTTATTCTATTCCCAGGCTGTACAGGAAAACCACGCGGCAGCAGAAACTCAGCAAGCTTCACAGCTTGGAGCGCACACGGCCACAGGCCTGATCTCTGCCTGCTTGAAAGAGCAGATGCAGGCGGCAGAGTGAGAGCACGCAGCAAGCCTTCATCTGGACGCAGGCACCCAGGAGAGCATGTGGAAAGCACCCTCAATTTGGGGAACGAGACTGGTTGCCCGGTTACACACTGAATTTCATACTGTACCTTTCAAAAAGCAGGCACTTTACTGAATGGCAAACTGCAGCTATAAGGATTTATGTCCGTCAACACAGAGTGGCAGATTCCTGCAACAGTTTACAAAGCAGGAGGGAAGATCTCAGCTTATAATTTTAGCAGGGAATTTAGGTGGTGAGACTAATCACTCCTTGAGACACAGAAAGAGAAAGGAACTGAAGAGCATTAAGGTTATGGGCTGGGTTAGGGAGAGTGCACAGAGTAAAGGAAAGCAAGGATTGTTTTACAAGGTGTCTTAAACGAGTTTTCTTTCCCTGAAGATAGCAGAAGTTGTGGGGGGGCTCAGCACTTTTGGAAATGAAATCATTCTTTTATGCATTTAAAATGTGCTCAGTACAGGTGCCTTCACAAACCAGATTCCCCATTTTAACACTTCTCGTTTATCCAGCTTAAGTATGAATATTACAGAGACTGCAGAAGGAAAACTGGGAAATGATCTGTGTAATAGCTGAATCAAGCAAATTGCCTATTTTACAAGAATTACTGTAATGTGCTATGCTTGTTTATAATTTCCATTGTTTACTAAGAATCACAGTTTCAAAAAGGACCGACATCCCACATTCAAAGGTGATTTAGGAGTCTACTTTTACTGTCCAAAGTGCTGAGACACTTAAAAAACACAACGTGGAATCATAACGCACTTGGGCGTACTAGAAAGTTTTGCACTAAGTCCTGTTCTTTGGCTTACACATGGACTGAAAATTGAAGAAAGGGAGAAGCACTGTAACAGGTTCTCTGATTCAACTGATTTTACACTTACACACATGTAGGCAGATGCACCCACCTGGACATATTTTTAAAAAACAGCAAAGGAATCAAGAAATCAATTTTCTCTTCAATTTTCCCCAAAACACTTTGTTCTTTCAGGAACGAGCTGGCTTGACAGCTTAGGTGAGAACTTTCACGCAGCATTTTTATACAAAAAAGCGGCCACAACACACAGCGAAGGTGGGGAGTGAGGCATCCTCTCCACGTTCGCGAGGGGAAACAAGAAGGGGAGAGTGGGCGAGAAGCTCAGGCTCCGGCTGCAGCCGTGGGAGCAGACGCACAGGGCACCGGCCGGGGCTCTCCGCCACTTCCCAGCCTCTACGGGAGCTTCAAGACGGGGCTGAATAATTGTCCCCAGAGCGCCTCCTGCTCCCGGCCACGTCAGGATACATTTTTCTAGCCTTTCTTCAAGTGATAGCAATATGAGGGGGGCAAAAATGAAAAACAGCAGTTTCCAGTATTTGCCGTTATTATAGGTTATATATACAGAAAGAAAGTTAATTAAGCTTTAAAAAATCCATCACACATCAATGGCTGCATTTTAATGAGTACAAAAAGTTAAGGTGTTTACTGCCAATTAAAGTGGTTTTTAAATAAGCATTAATTAACACAGAAATTCAGAAGAAAGTTATACCTTGTCAAAGAAAGGCCAGTGCAGGCTATGCCCACTTCTGCTCCCATTCATACTCAGATAGTAATTACCACCAACCCTATATTTTCCATAATAATGAGGAGAGGCTGTCATGGCTGTCAAACAAAAACAAAACAAAAAAAATAGTCATGCACCAAAATACCCTCAAACTGAAGTAAACTTTTTTAGCACTGAAGCCACCGGAGGCTGCGTCTGGATGAAGGAAGCGCACAAGGGGAGTAGGACCACGGTGGCAGACGGCGCCGGCCCCGAGCCCCCGTCTTGCGCATGCACCAGAAGGCAGCACTGGTTGCAGGCATCTCCTTCCCGGGCGGCCAAGCCGCGGCAGCACTCCCGTGGGTTTTTTCCCCATTTTTTTCCACCCATAAGTGCCAACGGACAGACTTCTTGCTTCCCTAAGTCAGGTCAAAGTAATCACTGAAGAGAAAATAAGATCTATCTGCTTGCATGCTTCCTAGTAGTGCAAGCAGTAACCTGGAAGGCAGTACAGATATCAGTTCTCTTCTCTTTAAAGTTTTCTTAATAATTGTTAGGAGTTTCAGCTCCTTTTCAGCTAGTTGCCTTCCCTGGCAGGAAGAAAAGGAAAATAAGTAAAATATTTTTCTTGAGTTCTCCCATCTTTAGTCAGCTATGTGTTTAAATATTTTTGTAAAACCTTCCCTTCCCCTAAATGTTTCTTAGGCACCGGCACCAAATAAGGTTTGTAAACTGCCCTATTAAAAATGCTTTCACTTCTCAGTTCCTCAGCTGCGGCAATACAAGGACTTCACTACCTTTTCAGCTGCCAGGAGAGACGCATCCAATTTTCAGTACTGTTACAAATTTTGGACAAATCTTTGGTGTAGTGCTCATAAAGCTCATAAAAAAAATGGAGAAGAAGGAAGTAGATATCCCCAGATTCCTGTTCTCATGCCCCTCTCCCTTGGCAGACCACTCGTATGAGTTATTTCGTTTAAACATGTAGCCTTGCTATAATATATATCGTTCACTTCTGTCAGTCGGTATCTGGGTGCCTTTTTCCTATACTATGTCCTCAGGCAATATCTGCAGCAAAATAAAAGGCATACATTGAAGCCCATGGAAGTTTTGTTTAACTTAGCTGAACTGGGCCTTCAGATGTTTCACTAATCTTTCTAACATATCTGATGGGGCTAGAGAGGAATATTTTATTGCTAGAAATAGTTGAGCGATTACTTCAGAGAAAGGACGGACGTAACACAAAAGAGTTTCCAAGTACCGACAGGAAGGAGTGTTGCTCATACTAAATTCCACATTAGGCACTACAATAATAATAAAAAAACCACCGGCCCTTGTGATGTCTGAACTCCTCGACACTGATATATGGAGCGGGGAACAGAGGAGGAAAAAGACAGACAGAGCAAAGCAAATATGCAGGGATGCTTACGAGCAGAATACAGAAGCCAAGTGTCACAAGTTGACCCTTTGTGTAGCAGTAAAATTTGACCACTCGAGGCAAAATTCCTTTAGCAGTTTATACCCGGTTTGATTTTTGTAGATAATAGACATTTGTCACAGCATTGTGACATTTAATGTTGTTTAATCAAGACTCCAGGGAAGGAGTTACCATTTTAATTACTAAAAAATCCATTGTTACATATTTATGTTTTCCTTAGATATATTTGACCCGGGTCTGATTAAGGGCCGTAATAAATAAACTTTGTGCGTACAGACGCACAGTCGGAATACAGCTTGCTTAATAACAAATGGGCCATGCACATGCAAGGAAAATGCTTGTTCACTGATGACTGCAGAACAGGCTTGTCCCCTGCTAGAAAACCTCTCAGACTTCCTGACGGCAGACCAGCAAGTGGTGGCAATCTTGGTGGTCTCCCTGTGGTGCACTACAGATGCAGGGCCGTGGTGCTCATGGTCGTGGTCACCCTCTACTCAGGCTAGATCTGCTGTGCATCATCCACTCAGACTCCCACCATGGAGACACCTGAGCACCCGCATGTTTGGCTTTTCTACGCCTACCTGAAGGATGAAGGCAGGAGCCCAGCTGGTCCTGCCGGCCTCTTGGTGCATGTCCATTTGAACTGCACAATCCCACCACGGGAGAAGGCAGACAGGGATGAGCTGTTACCTAGCAAGTTACTCTGAGATGTGCCCAGACCAAGTCAGGTTCAGCATCATAGAAACGTCCCCATGAGGATGAAAGTCCTGACGGCAGCATCATGGTGTGTGTCTGCCCTCATTCTTCACTGGCCAGGGCCTGCAACCCAAATGGCGGTGGAGATGGCCAGGCAGCGGCTCGGGAACAAGAAAAACAAGTGAGCAAAACTGGTGCAAGGTTCTTCAGGTCTCTTCAGACAACTGGAGGGATTTCTTTTGCCTTTTGTTCCTACTCTTCCAGAAATAAAACTACAAACAGAAACTACATGCAGGGAAAACAGATATAAATGATCTTCACCTTACTTATTACCATGAGCCTACTGCTGGGCTGGGAAACATATGGTACATACCAAGCACCTGAAGAACGGACTGAAATGCCACTTTCACCTGGGTTCAGACAGCCCAAGCCCAGCAAGGCCTATAGCACTGAACATCGTGGCTTCAGCCCTGGTTTTTTTCAGGCCCACTGACGTAAGGCTGCTATTTGAACTGACATTTTTCTGAAGTTAGGGCTGCTCCTTCCTTCAGGTTTGTACATGGGTCGTACAAGACCCCAACAGTATTATAAAATACTGGGTTTTTCTCTGAACACAAAACAGGCTTTTTTCTCTCAGCCCCCAGCCTTGAGGCTCAGTGTCCTTCTCCAGCAGTTCCACCTCACACCAACTTGGGATGGAGACCATATCCTTCCCACCGCAGGCAGGGATAGTTTGTGCATTCTTGCTTTACACTAAGAAAAAGAGCTAGCATGCAGCACAAAATCCTGTTTAAAAAAAACAGCAACAGCAACGGCAACAGCTGCTTTACCAACAGCAGGGTCAAAAGGTGCAGACTGGAAGAAACCTGAACTGCTCTCAGTCACCTGCTGGAAGCTCTGCTGACTCTGTGCTGAGGGCGGACTCCAGATGCAGCCAACTCAGATAGGTATCTGATGTTACCTTTCCTGAATCCCTCCAAAAGACTAACCTGTCTGCTGTTCTCTGTGGTTGTCATGCACTTTAAAACTATTTAAGTGGCTGAGTAATTAAGCTATTTTATTAATTTTATGTAAGGATGGGTTGTTATTATAAGGATGAAAGAAAAGAAAGAAGGGAAGCTTCTGTCTAAAAATAAGCACTAGCTTGTTCACTTGTGCCCTGAGCTGAGAAAGTTCTTATTATTTCCAAAGTTCCTAATTGTGTTCGAGTTTTTTTAATATTTATTCTATGTCTGGAAATATTTTCATTAGCCACATAAACTTGTACAGCTCTTGGACCTCAACATACAAGCTATGGGAATGTACTAAAAAGAAGGGTTCATGTTTTTAAAATACCTGTATGGAATGAAAGCCAAAATTCCTACAGCAAACAGTCCCTTCCGTGGTGGCTAGGAGGCAAGTGAGACCCAATTCCCATTTTGAAAATGACCAAAAAATAACTCAAGAGTCAAAATTTCCTCCACATGAAGCATGCTGCAAAAACAACATTCAGTAAATTACTTGGTCAATAACTGAAAAAATCCAAGAAGCATGCATTCAGAGAGAGTACGAGATCATTTATTTTGAAATAACTTAGGAGCTGTCCAGTTTTCGAAGCTTCTAATGAGGCTTAATATCTGGCCTGGTCAATAAGCAAGTTGTACTGTACTCATAAGACTGTATGTTTATGCCGGTTTAGTTAAATCAGTACAAAAAAGTATCTGTATGTTCTGAAACCAACAGAAGCCTAATGTCTTCTGCATATTGATTTCTGCAGCCTAGTCATACATAAATGACTTTAAACCAAGCTAAGTGTCCCTACAGAGGTACACAGAATTTTTCACATAAATAAGTGTGAATTCTCATTGTAGCTGGCCTCCTATACTGACATTAGTATTTTAAAAACAAAAATGGCAGATAACATTAACTTTCCCTGCACTTAATACGAAACTAATAAAAAAACCTCAAAAATGAGTAACATTGGTTCAGCTCCATCAACTACAGCTTGTCATTGGCCAACATCTTCAAGCATGCACCCCCTTACATTCACTCATGAAAGAAAGTCCATCTCATTCGTTGACAACAGAAACATAGAGTGACCAGTGTCTCTAAAAACTCATTTGACATTTTACTTTTAAGTTTTTGTTTGACAATACTCTCACAGTTCAATGAGGCATTCACTTTTGATCACCCCTCAGCAGTATATCTTTTGCTTAAGAAACTAGCTGCACACCAGAAATACTCTGAACGGACCACACAGGTAGTACAGTGCAAACAGACTGTGCAGAAAGCCTCAAAAGACATCTCCATTTTTTTCCCATTGACTTTGCTAGAACAGGCCCAGACTTCTGCCACTCTCTCCCTATTTAAGTGACAAAGGTCAATTCAGAATTTCCAAAACGGAAGCAAATCTTTAATTTTAGATACTATATTTCCAAAGGTGAGGCCAACAATGTGACAAGATAGTATGTTGGTATTAAGGCGGATATTATTGTGAAACGGCAGGGAGGTCAAAAGCCACCCCCCGAGCTACAGACAGGAGGCAACCAGTAGCACAGGTTCCACATCCCTGTGCCAGAAAAGCCGGACCAAAACACACCGCCTCACGTGCCTCTGCGCACATGCTGCAGGCCGAGGTGCGGGACGCCTACAGGGCTGCACGGGGGCTGGGGCTCTGTCTCGGACAGGGCCTAAGTTCTGCCAAGAGATCTGCTAGCTGGATGGTAAAGCAGAAGAGCCAGGCGTGCAGATTTTTTATTTAAATAACAACAAATGATGCCCTTTTTGACAAAAAAAAGAAAGAATTAACCATAATAAAAAACATAGCTCTGTATTTCTAACAGGGCCTGAATAAAGACAGACCACAAAAATGTCAAGTGAAACTGCCCTGAGCATTTACACATTTCTTATATGTCATGTTCTAAAACAGTGGCTCATTGCAGATCTTCCTTTTGAAGCTCCAGATGTAATAGCTCACAAATGATTAAACAGTCAGGCTTAACTATCTCGTGCTGACGAGGAATTTGCCGACATAGTCCCAGTATTTCTGCATATCTGCAACAATGCCCGTACGACTGCACAAGTCAAACAGCTGCCTGTCAATAACGCTCTTCTCCTCACTACCACATAATAACATAGACTCAGCATGACCCTCAGAGGCCTCTCTAAGCTGGCTAGCGGTCTCCTCCTTCCCCTTCCCTCCCGAGTCCTTCACCACTAAGCTAAAAAAATTCTGCTAGAGCCTTTTCTATCCATCTTAATATTAAGAGAGACTTAACCCTAGGCGAGCCTGCCTATATGTGTGAGCCTGGACTGAAGCAAAGTTAAGGAAAGACAGCTTTGATTCACGGCACGTGAAAGGCTACCAGCAATTCTCTTTAATAGAGCTGGCCAACATTAATATAGCCAGAGCCACATGTGACACCCATTAGGGCCAGGGAGAGCTCCCACGCATATATTTCAAGGAAGCGGCAGATTCCCCAGTCCCAGAAGCTGTCTTCATTACAAAAGTCTAATATATCAGAAGACAGAGAAAAGCTCGGCTTTTAGAACGCGTTTTTATTATTCAGCCTTCAGTGGAAATGTCACCTTTCTAAAGCAAGCTGTTATCGTGTGTTTCCCATGCCAAACACATGGCCTCTAAGGAGAGGGTTTTATCTCTACATTTTTAGTGATTTGTATTTCTCTTTCAAGGAGCTCCATGCCTCGAGGCACCCGAAACGCTAACAGCACGAGAAGGTAACATTAACCGAGATGCTGCCGAACGGGACGCAAAACCGGGCCCGGTGTCGGCCGCGCTACCGACACCAGTCCTGCCGGATACCTCATGTCGGGCAGTACATTTAATTATCGCTGTGTCCTCGGCGAAGCAGCGCGCCCGTCCGCGTGCCAGCCAAGGCGCCAGATGCTGCCGCGCACCGGCCTCTGGGGGCTGGGGAGGCACCGCGGCCTGCGCTGGGCGGCAGGTCCTGCCCCCCCCGGCTGAAGGAGACGGGAGGAGGACGGGGAGGGGGGCAAAATCTCTCCTGACAATTTTGCTGGGAAAGGTTTAGAGGAAACCCTGCTCTTCAGCCGCTCTGCAAATGAGTAAGTTTGGGAAGGAGGAGGGAAAGCAGCCTGCGCGACCCCGCCGCCGTCAGGCCTGGGCGCCTGGGTGAGGGCCGCTTGCGACGAGGAGTGGCAGGGCAAGCAGACGGCTGCCTCTGGCAGCTGATTTCTCCAACACTGAGGATGAAACTCCCCAGGTATGTTTAAAGTAGGAAAGCAAATAAATTCTCCGTGCCTCTTTTCATGAAACTGGCTTCTCTCCGCAACTGCAGGGTAAACTCCCCACCCCAACCATGCCGCTGGGAAACTCCCGGCAGTGGTAGTGGGACCGGGGCGTCATGCTGCGCACTTACTTTACCCCGCAAAGCCGATTACCTTAGGACTTTCCTCAGTGTCACGGAGAGAGGGAAGCAGCTCAGAGACCGAGGGCTGAGCTAGCCGCCACGAGGACCACCGCGGCGAAGGCCCCTGCCATGGGGACTTGCTTCTCCATTGGGTTTCCTGGATCGCAATTAAGCTGGGCCCTGCAGGGCAGGAGCAGAGGGGGCAGCTCTCAGGGGACATCTCCAGGGTCAAAGCAGGGGAGAGGCTGTAAAGAAAGGAGCCCAAGGAGGCAGAGTAATGGGGAGGGAGGTTAAAAAAAAAAAAAAAAAAAAAAAAAAAAAAAGGAGAAAGGATATATGCTGCTTGGCTCGTGGTCCACTCTGTGGAAGCAGCTCTTATCCGTGCCTGGTTCGTAAAGGAGGATTATGAGCTGGCAAACGTCAGAGCACAGCACAGAGGCAAGAATGCAGGGGGAGCACAGCTAGCCAGCAGTGTGCTCTAAATCACGGTGCAGCATTGTCCCTTTTCATGTGAAGCTTCTTCCTAGCTGTCCCACCACTGTACGGGGCGCCATAAAACTCTCATTACTCACGTGCTGCTGGGGTAAGCAATTTCCTAACCCTTTTATGACTCCTGCATTTTCGTTTTGTGGGAGCAATCCTCTCTGTTTTCATCGTTACATGGGGATAACAGCTGCATATAATAATCCACTCCTGGGTCCCAATGTTTGGGGATGACATTTCAGAAACAAGGGCATGGAAAGGACAAGAAAATTTGCAACCACAGTTGAAAAGCGTAACACAAGACATGGATGAAGGCAGCTGAACAGGAGAATCTACAAAAAACCCCAGAGATAAATGACTCGGCTCAGGGAATAGGATGTGAGAAATCGGTAGAGCAGGGGACAGAGGAGTTCAGCGGAGGAAGAAAAACAGGCCAGCACGTTTCCACAGAGGGAAGAGGGACCCTACCAGCCACGTAAGCGGCAGAAGAAAATCAGGGTTTCCTCGCCATTCTAGCTGCACTCCTGGTTGAACAGCGGGGGAGATGCTGTGGCGATACTCAACTGTGTCACGTTGCCACCAGCATTCGCACCACAGCTGTGAAGGCTCGCGGGACACCTCCCTCACTGCCTCCAGCTGCTGCTTCAGCAGCGCTTTCTGTGGCGTGGGAAGAGCTGTCAGGTAGCACAGCCAGCAGAACTGCTCGCTACGGCACTGCCTTTCGTTAGGCCACTTTAAATCTCTGTTCATAACTTTATTCTTTGATCCCATGTGGCTCCTGAGCTGAGGTCATGCTGAGGCAAAACTGCCTGGTCTACGAGGCAGATCTGGGTTAGAAAAGCTTTGCTGGGGAGGAGGACTGACCACCACAACATCTGCTCTTTCCCTGGCTGCCCCGTCTTCATCCAGCTGCACCTCTTGCCAGTTGGCTTGTCTAGTTTATTGCCCCCAGAAGGACTTTTCCTGGACTTGCCAAACTTAGGATCTCAGCAGCAAAGGATCAGGGCTGCCGCCCGCAGCCTCCTCAAGAGGAAGCTAATTCCTGCTGCCCCGCACTCGCACACGTGCACCAGCCCTGCTACCCATCACAGCAGCCCTCCGGCAGAGGAGCTCTAATCCGCTCTGACAGCTCCCTGGGCCAACGAGATGGAAACAGAGCTGCCTCTGGAGAAGGAGCACCTTTAGTCTGCCAACAGGCAGCAAAGTCCTGCTGGGGCAGTGCATTCAGCAATCACCCGCTCCCTGGCATTGCAGGCACCCTCTCTGCTGCATTATGATTAGCCTCCTCGGCCCAGTGGCGGGCGCATGGATGGAGCTGCACCGCGCGAGCAGGAGGTGGAACTGCTTCCCCCCTTTTCCCTGGGGAAGCTGCAGTTTCCTTGTGGACAGCTCAACTTGGGGCCAAGGCTCCCAGCTCTGCTCCTGCAGATGGCTCAGGCAGCGACCAGCCCTCCACCAGCCCCACGATGCAGGAGATGGCTATGCGGTGCCAATACAAAATACTGCTGCCAACAGCAGCTGCCCTGCATGTTTTACCCGCATCCCACTCTGCCCCAGGAGACTCCCTGTTGGCTCTGCTCTCCCTTCCCAAGCCTCTCCTCTGCACCCAGATCCTCCTCTCCTGGGAGCTGCCCTCGCCCCCTCGCACATGGACCAGCACCCCTGCAGGCCTTGGTGCTGCTTCCAGCATCCCAGGTGTTGTTCGGCCACGTCCCTGCTCCTCCACCTCACTTCCCACTCCCCACGAGCACACACATACATTCACACACGCTGGCACCACCACACACGAGAGGCAGCCCGTGAAGCTTGCCAAGGTGCCTGCCCTCCTCCGGCACCTCAGTACAACACCCACAGTCTAGCCCAGAAGATAAGACCGTATTGAAAGTCCTAATGCACATGCGGTGGCGAAATCCCTAGGCCTGGTGTGGCACCCACTGCACCCCGACATGCCTTTCACAATACATATATGCTGAATGACGACTGCCAGGCACCACCACAGAGTGATGGAGAGAAATCCAACCCACCATGCCGAAGGCTGTTAGGTTTCAGGGCTGGAAATGGCCTGTGGGTCGGACCACAGGCCAAGTCTTTCCAGTAACATCTCCGACAGGATCCGGAGGATGCTGCGGGCAGTGAAGACGGGAACTCCTTAGGTCCCCACCTGCCGAGGCAAGGGAAGTGGCAGTGTTTAACAACCTGCTGCACCTTAGCAAGACAAAGAAATCCTGTCCATTTAACTTAGACCTGCCAAAAAGCTGTGGGCTTTGATTTGAAAAGCTACGTGCTGCTCACAAAAGATATAGAGAGCTGAGGGCCAGTTGTGAGCGGTATTCTTCATCTGCAGATCCTGCCGCCTGCAAGGGGACTTCAGGGTGCTTGGCCACGGACTGAACGCAGCTCTCCAGTTGCTCACTGACACAAGCAGGGCCCCAGCGTAAAGGCTGCTGCACTCAGAGCACAAGGCAGAGCCGAGGCCCGGGAACAGCAGAATCCAGTGCACAACACAGTCCATGCAGAAAGCACAAACGTGAAGAAATCGACAAATAAACTTTTCCATTTTATTGCTTAAATCACTATCATAAATCTCACCAGAGAGGAAGTTTCTGTTTCTCCAGCTTCCTACTCAGTGTCCTTGAGAAAACAAATGACACCACACTCAAAAAAGCCCGTAGTGGTTTACTTCACACTTCCCTATGCATTGTTATGCTGAGTGCTTCATTTAGAAAAGGCTGACCTCCCCAGCCTTCTTCATCCCAGTGCCCTTCGCTGCAGGGACGCACCAAGGAACAGGTTTAGAAATGGAGAAAAGAGCTGCGTAGATGTTCCAGAGCAGATAACCCTGCCAACTCAGCATCCCGGAGGTGTAGAGAGAGTCAGCATGACAATAACTGCTGTCTGAGAGGTGATTTTCACGGGAGATATAGGAGCTGTGCTATAAGCACAGAAGCCCTGAATACGGCCATTAAAAGAGAACAAAATTATGTCCCCTTATATTTCATTAGATGCAATTTCTTATGTAGCTCTGAGTAGGGGCTCTAACTTGCCTCATCGCAATTCTCAACACAAACCTTCACATACTTGGTCTGAGTTTTTGCTAGTAGGACACAAAAACATTATGCACTGGTTCAACAGGCTACAATGAATTACCACTGTGAAATGTCCTAAATGTGTTAGCTGCTTTAGGTAAACACCCACAGGAGGAGAATAAGCAAATCTATAGGCTTATTTTATTCTGTTTTACATAGACTCTCAATTATTCCTCTGAACAAAATGGCACCGATTTGTTTTTTCTATCAGCCATTAGGTGTAACAGAAGGGCAGTGGAACGGACTTTACACTACTTAACAATGTAGGATCATAAGTGACTGCAGCGACTGGATCAGCCTGCGGTAGGCAAAACAGGGCTTCTTAGGAGGCACCAAAGAGAAGAAATCCAGAATATTTTCCAAGTCATAAAAGCCAAGGACAAAAAGCATTGATTGGGTAGAAAGCACTATCTTCAAGAACTAAATGTAAAGTTCGGAAAAGTCTGAATTAGGCTTGACAGGTTTTATTAAATAAATACATGTAAACATCAATACAGCATAATGGGTGTTAAAGGAAAAAAGGATAGAAGCAGGGTTTTTTGTGTAATCAGCTTGCTTTAGCAAAAACATTTCTTGATTCAGTTGTAACGTTATGAAAAATAGAGTAGCATCTCAAAGGCTCATTTAGGGCAAGTGGTATTGCCAGGTGCCCAATTCCTTCTAATCTCTGTGATCTAGATTTCCTCACTACTTACATTGTACTTGAAAAAGAAACATTTCTATGTCCTTAACTAAATCAAATGCTTTCTGCTGAGAATGAATGGTCATTTGGTTTCTGCTAGAACAGCATTTTCTTTCTGTTTTTACAGATTCCAGCTATTTCACACTGCCTTCACTTGCAACCAGCACGTGGGCACAACGTGAACAAGAGCATTCAAAGGTAACGTGGAAAACTTTTTTTACAGCTATTGCCAAGCAAATGCAATGGGATGGGTCAACATGGGCAACAACATTTATCTGGTAGCGTTAGCGACTGGAGAACCCAAGGGATGGAGTCAGGTGGCAGAGGGAAGGGAGGTTTCCCTTGAGCAATGAGCTCTCTCCAAAGTCACAGCCAGGGCAGTGCTGGAAGGAAGCTCTGTATCAGCTTGGTCTCAGCATTAGAGATTTCCTACCAGCTCGGCACAGGACGTTGTTCCTGTGGCTCACCTGAGGGAGTTCCTGTTATGAAGCCAGAGGGTGGTAGGTTGAAACACAGTTTCTGAGAGTGATGTAATCTTGGACAGCACTCCGTAGGCAATGATACTAGTGACCTGGTTACAACCTGCAGTGTTGTTACAGCCCCTCTGCTGGCTTGGTGATCACAAGAAAGGGAAGAAAGAAAAAAAAGAGGGGAGTGGAATAATTTAAAAAGGAAAAAAAAAGTTTCCAGATTTCCTTTGTTTAAGTGAAGTATTTTCCTTTTCCACTTTATTTGAATGCACCGACCTGGTGTCTAACAGATGGAGACCGTGCAGATGCACTTTTGGGAGTGCCCATAAAATACACTGCTAAAATACAAGTAGGGGGAGGGACACTTTTTGGGGGGTTGTAAATTTAATAATCATTGCTGTCACCTCACTTTCCCAAAGGAATTTGCCCTTTGTTCTCCGGATAAAGCTGGGGAGAAGAAAAAAAAGAGTGAGTGAGAGACAAGGGAACATTTAGAAAAGAACATATATCCATAATATGTACAAGAACGGCAGCATACAGCTTTTGTGCACACATCAGGAACCCATACAAGCACGGCTGGGTAGCAGCAACAGCTGTGTACAGCAAAAATATTCTGCACGTCTTATATTCTTCTCCCATTCTTCAGACCCTACTAACAAACAAACAGGTCAGCTAATTGGCTCACTCCCAAGTCTTACCCGCTAGGGTTTGCTCAGAGATGTCACTTAGTCATTTGGCATGAGCAAATCCCAGGCTTCTTCCTGCTTCTAGTGCAGCAGAGAGGGTGAAGACTTTCTTTCATTTATTAAGACTATTCACAAACAGAAGAATTCAGAAGGTTTCTCGAGCAGAAGAGTATGAGCAGTAAGGTTGTTTTCACAAGAAGTGGTTAGAAAGAGGACACTTAGAGGAAGTAAAGTTCATTAAGTGATAAAGCGGTGGTTGCAATAATGAGAGAAGAGCTTTTTTCTTTTTTAATCCATATATTTATTTAGCATTGTGTCTTCTTGGTCCTTATTAGGTTGCTGAAACAGTATTTATCTGGTTGAGGAAAAGATTTCCCTTTTTGTAGTGACTTCGACACATAACTCATCGAATATAATGGAGTCAAGAGTTCTAAAGAGACACTGCCAGCCAACAAAGTACAACAGTTGACAGGACTGTTTGCTTTTTATATGCTCTTTCCACAGTTTGAAATGATATGCCATTTTCAAGAAGCATTCCACAGTATTATGCAACAGCTTTCTTAATTTTTAATGGATATATTATTTTTTGTGTCAAGTTTCGCATAAAGCATTTTAGTATTTTATTCAGCATATACCATTAATAAATTATTTGTTCCTTCCCCCCCAACACAGCTGCACTTAGCATAGGGAAGTGGTCTATTGACACTATAAAAGATACTTTCAACTGGCACACTCTATAGACATTTCCGTCATCAGACAAAGCACCAGGAGTGTATTCCTGTTTCTACTTAGTCGACAAGCTGGCAGTGCTAAACATGCTACCCAGCAGTTTCATCACAAACCATCTTTTGGTGAAAAGGTTTACACACGCATACAGCAGCCAGTTGCAGTAAAAATAAACTAGCACCCTGTATAATCAGTGATTCCTGGTAAGAGTGTTCACTTTTGGCATGATTACTCCAGCGTCCTTTATTCATCATGTCCAAGTGATTCGGGACAGCTTAGGGAAGCAAATCAGGGTGCTCCTGTGCCAGAGAAACTTGTCCGCTTGACCTGAGTTTGTTCAGAGGGCATGCATCTCATCTCAGCAGATCTGCCCATTCTATAAGGGCAAAAAATGGATGAGATTTGATGTCTTCAACACCAGCAACACCAGCACCAAGACGCTCCGCAGGATTAAACTGCAAAAGCTTGATATAAAAAGAAAAAATATATGATTCAGTGAGTAAGAACAAGAACAACTGCTTAAAAGTTCCAGAAAGGTCTAAGGTAAGGGACATCCTACTGTTTTCCTGCTCTATGAGTTACTTTCAAGAGTGCAAAGCATACTTGAAATTCCTAAAATCCAACAAATGGAAGACTCTCCTTTCCTTGAGTCTCAGCATTACAGTCTTCAGAGACTACTGATCACAGCATGCAATACCCTGAAGCACTGCACGTTGGGACTTCATTTTAAGTGTAACCTCATTTTAAAAAGAGAAGAGCAGCCACAGCCTGCATCTGCAGAACTCTGGACATCGTATTTGCTTCATGTTAACCTTTGCTCATACTGCTGTGTTAAGGTTACATCAAGGACAATGGTCTGTAACTTTCCACTTCATAAGTTTCATGATTCTTCCGAGTTGCTCCTAAAATACCACGATATGATAGCCAGTTCCCTATTTCCTAAAAAAGTTTTTAAAGAGTTCCACAAAGAGACTCAAACTGAAAAATCAAAATCCCAATGAAAAAGACAGTGTAATGGCTTAATGGAAATTTCATAAAATTCAGCACCGCATTTGCTTCTTAGTTGTACCTCACATGTTGAATTCATGTGAAAAGGACATCACAATATTTATATCTGTTTAAAGATATCAATCCATATAAAAGGGAATGCACAGGCAACACTCCAAAGAGACTAATAAAGACACATGAAAATATTTTGCATTTTTAGAGAATTGTTTATACTCTATTCTATTACACCCACTACAAAGACCTGATTTCTTTTTTGTTTTTTCAGCTAATAGGATAACTTCTTCTCCCAGTTGTCAGAAAGAACAATGTGTATTCATATCTTAATGTACTCAACATCTAAGTAAGCACACATTCATAAACATATGAATTTACACATTTCAAGATGGCTTTGGCATCTGCAATCATAACATCACACAGTAACTCAGCGATAGTGAAAAGTACTGCTCTGAGAGTTTCCTCAAGCCAGCAGAAACAGATGCAGCCACTGTCTCTCTGCCTTCTCCTGAAATATAACAAGTGCTGTCAGGGGGAAAGTAAGCAGAGACATTTGTTTTCTGAAGTTCTTCCTTCCAGGAGCACTTCAATCTTAGAAAGTAGACGCATCACAAATTGCAGTAGATATCTATTCGAAAATCATGCTGCATACTTTGTTGGTAGTAAAGCCTGGAAGTACCTGATAAAAATCTTGGGTGCAAAATACCAACCCTACATAAAATAATCACCTCATCTTTCCTAAGTGCACAAGAAATACAAAGAACTCATGTTTTACTCTAAGTTAGCTAAATGAAGGAGGTGTTTACAATGAAGACACCTGCACTGGAAGCCATGCTGTCTGACAGAGTTTTCTGTATAGCTGAACAGAGAGTTATTCTGTGATGCTTTGACCTGTTTACCCTTGGCACGGGGGGGAAGGAAAGTCGCAATGACAAATTGCTAACCATGCCAAGAGAGCTTTCTTCCTTTTCCTGACAAGGCTTCCTCAACAATGAATGGCAGCTTCCTTGGATAGTCACACAACAAAAATGTGATTTACTAGCTCATATAGCTGAACCTCCACCTGATAAGTCATCAGCCTATATTAGAAGGCTTAACCTAATGGGCATTGATGTAACTGTTCTCTGAACACATATAGCTTTGTAATATATCCTTTAAAATGTAAGTGGCAAAAGGACCACTCTGGCATATTTGAAAATTGACAACACACTAATCTGCAATGGAGGACAACCCTGCACTGGCAGGGAGAGGTGGACTAGAAGACTTCATCTGTCTTCAGTTTCAGAAGTAGATGGCAGGAATTCTCTTCACCAAATGGGGCTTGTCTCTGCCTTATCCATTTGAGTCATGTAACACCTATGGGCAAAGGCAACAATTTGCTACCATCTAATAGTATGAATGCAGATTATACAAAAATGGGACTTTTCCTTAGTCTCTTCTCTCCCTGCCCTTGCCACAAACACCCAGATGCATGCATTCACTTTCAGTGAATTTCAGGCATCTTATCAAAATAGACAGTCCAAATGTCAGGTTCCATTTCCACCCCCTGTTTCGCAGTAATGGCACAGAAGTCAATCTGTCACTGGATCTTTTGACTTGCTGAATTTTCAAAATCCCTTTGCTTGGTTTTCTTCAATAACTATTTTTTCACTCTGCTCTGTTCAAATCTAGATCTAAGTGATGTCATTATTTATGTATCCACTCACCAGACACTCTTCATTCTAACAACACAGTTTACATATATCACTTATTTTACTCAAGCGGAGTAGGTCAGACCCAGGCTCCACTTCCTCAGTTAGTTCAAAATTAACTATAGGAAGGAAGATTGCATTACTTGAAATTCAAGATGCTGTGTATGTACAAGTTTATTCTCTCAGTCATGACTACCTAAAGTAGAGAGTAAACTAAAAATAGCAGTCAATGCTCTTCGCTCTTCCCCTTAAAACTGAAAATATAAGGCACATCAGTCTGGAAGATTGTCTATATTTTAAAGTCCTCCCTGCCCTTTCTTCCAACCTACAAGTTATCTTCTTATCACAAAAGTCAGATTATTCACAACTAAAAGCACTTTTCCTAAAAAATGGAAATAAGAAAGTTTCCCTGAGGACAGCAGCAGATTTTCAATCACAGCAAGGCCATAACTTCCAAGAAGTACGTTACAGGTTTCAGAGCACCTATTGCTATCTTGCTGAATTGGCTTCAATATTTTTGAGTTTAATTCATTTCATCACAAACATTCCCATGATCATTTAGGGTAGAATTCCCAAAATGGCCATACAGCACCAGCAGGTGTTTCCAAAGCACTCGGCATTGACCAAACTTGTTCTCTTTTGAAGAAATCGTAAAACACTAGTTTGCTACAGAGACACCTGGCAGCAGAAGTCAGTGTTTCCAGATGCAACAATCCAGTTGGGCAAAATTCTTCAGCGCTGACAAGACACCCATTCACATCCCTATCAGTAGTTTTCTGTCATTACATTTACTTCACCAGAACAGCTCAGGTGGATAAGTATTTGGCCAGACTGCATGCTTACCTATACAAAACAAATTTTCCACCAAATTACCTGTTGAATCAGTGATCTGGCCTCCTTTGATACATGGTCTGGTATACTCAAAGAAGTGTGTGTGTTTATTCCTGATGGATGGCACTCAACCAGAGTCTGAAACAAAAATCAAAGCAGTCAGATACTTTTCTTAACTCCCAAAATGTAGAGCTGGATTACATTATCATAGCATACATGCAAATTAACATATGCAGCTATAATTTCAGTATTTCTTAGTATGAGCTATTGATTCTGGAAGACATGTCTACAGGTACTGAAGTTTCCCTGGGAGTATGTTTTTAGAACATTTGTGCCTTAAACCTCTTGTTCTATTGCTCAAACTTGAAAAGACTTGAATTAGGTGAACTTCCCTTTCTTCAAGCAGAACTGCCAGCTAATCACTGGATTGACTGCGCCAAGCACTCCTTGTCTTACAATACAGAAAACAGCATTCCTGACAGGTGGTGACATCTCCTTCCATCTACCTGTTTCAATATGAGCTAATTATTTATCATCACATCAGCCTGACACCTCTAATACAGACAACCCACCAAGAGAGTCTGGCTCAAGCTTGAATTAATGTGTTACTGCAACATATGGCTTCTACATGGTCCCAGGGAACAGAATTTCTATTAGGGCAAAAAGTTCAGAAATATAGAGAAGGAATGTTAGAAGACTTGGATTTCACCACAATTAAGAGGTCAGCATGGCTTTTTGGTTATTTTGCAGCCCTGAATTTCATAGGGCTTTATCAAGTTGTTCTGCTGAAGCTTAAGCATGTTTGATTTCTCTGCTCCCATGTGGACCAAGCAAATCTAAGACACTCAGGTCTGCAAAGCACATCTGAAAAAGACAGGCAAGGAAAGCACAACTGGGCACACCACTTCTGAGAAACTACTGGCCAACACTTCAGTTAACTTGCCCCCAGTCCTACCTTCCCAGTGAGGAGTTCAAAAAGAATGGCACCCAGGCTCCACCAGTCACAGGCTTCTGTCTCTTCCAGGATAGCTCCAACCTCTATATACAAGACATTTCGATTAATATTGAAAAGGTCAGTCACACCTTCAAAATTAGCATATATTTACAAGGTGACAGTTTAATGCTGACTGAACATATACTAAATACCACAGAGCTTTCATTATGCCTGCAAGTTAGCTAGCCCTTTAGCCACCTACAGACTGCAATGTTCAAACACAACACCACCATACATTTCATGCATAATTTGAGTCTTCCTTGCACACATGGGCTTTTTCAAGACTTGCTGGCATTAGTTGGGATTCGGCTAGACTGGACTTAAACCGGGCAGTGACAGCTGGTTAAGCAAAACATATTTAGAGAATTTACCCTGGTCAGAAGAGCTGGACAGATCAGGCTGGCCTGAGGCATCCGTATGATCAGTACAAGGGAGTCTACAATAAGTCAGTACATAAGCATGCCTTAATTTTGTCCTGGAGGGCAGAAGTCATCTCACGGCTAACCCTTGCTCTCTGCTGCGATCACCATGGAAGGCTTTTCACAGTACTTTCTCATGCCTGCTGGGAACTAGATAGAGATGCCAAAACTACTTAACATAGCCTACCCACAACTAGTGACTGTAGTTTGCTACAGATCAGCCCAGATTCACCTCAGCTACCTAGGTGTAAAAAGTTGTTTCCCCTACCATCCAGCAAACAGTCAGCACTGTCTTCCCGCTGTCCATGCGCAAGAGACAGCGCAGAGGAGTGGTGGGACACACAGAAGCCCCAGCCATACACGTTCATATGTTCAACAGCATGACGCATGCAACAAACCTGGCCTTCACCAAGACACACTTTACACTACAAAATTAAATGCAAACACACCATGAGCTGTCTGCCCTAAAACAGGGAGTAAAACAGACTGCAATGAAGAGGAAATTTTTGACGGTCAAAAATGCAGCAGCTGCACTAAAATAGCTTTGGTGGCAAAAGCCACACCAGATTCCCAACAGAGGACAGCAATTAGCATACAGTCACATAGCTGTTACTGTGAAATGCACTGTGGCAGGTTAGAAAACTCTTACTCATCTTTTTATGGAGCTTAGCATGAGTATGGCCAAGGAGAACTACAGATGAGTCAAACTCTGGTGTCAGGAAAAGGAAGGTGGTAGCCCCAGACCGCCCACTGAGACGCGCACGCGCGTGCGCACGCACACACGCACACACGCACACACACACACACACACACACACACACACACACACACACACACACTGAGCATGGGGGAATGGTGAGAGTAGCTGCAACACAAGCTGGAAGATGCTCAGCACCTTTAAGGACTAGGTTGAGACTGCAAGAGTGTAGAAGGATAGCTCAGACGTTGTTTCTTCAGTTAGGGCATTACTCACATCGAAAAGTTTATTACAGTTAATGGCACTTGAATGCCCAATATATCACTATAAGGGTACCACACATTAGTAGAATTTATTCCACTCCTTACAGACTAATATTTCTATCATTATTAAGAAACTTTTACAAAGATATAATGGCAGCCACACAAGGAACTGTATCACTATAATTGCATTCATTTTAAAAATGTTTTAAGACCCCAGACAGGCATCTAGACCAAGCCAAAATTATGTCAAGTCCAGATAATTTGTGTAAAAAACAAAATCTGCTCTTGTAAATAAAATTAATCTTACTTCCTTTCAGAAAGAGAGACCTTCTACATAACTGTCCTCTAAAAAACCCCCCAAAACCTCAGGCCTTTCCACAAGATATAACTGACTAAAGGCATCTCTCAGTGAAATCTGTTGCATGGAAATGCCCCTTTCAGTCTAGAACTACTGAATGTGATTTCCTAGGGCTCTATGTTCCAATTATATATATTCAAAAATGAGATAATATGAATGGAAAGTAAAATCTAAACACAAATATTTGAGGCTTCTTCATAGAAGAGGCATTCTACTGTTCTTTCCTGTGTGACTTTAATCCTGTGGATATTCTGGATTAAGAGTGCTTTCTCTCAAATAATTGAAGATTTCTATTTATTAAATTAATTTCACAATTATTCCAGAATATGGGCAGTCAAGCAAAGGGTTAATTAGTATTGACTACTTCATTCTTAATTCATATGCTACCACTTAATCTGAATCAAATTCCCTATGTTGACAAGTCTTAATTTTTAGACTAATACCATAAAATTAGATAATCTATTCCTGCCCAAAGACACTGAAAGAACATCTAAACTAACATTCAGTGGGTATAGGCCTTTTTATTTACAGCCTAATATAAGCAAATTCTAGAAGGTGAAAAGCTTTGTCATTTTGAGCACAAAAAAAAGTATTATGAAAAATTCATTTCTGAGCTTTGGAGTTACTTCCTTTTGTGTTGGCAGTCACATATGCTGATTCAGTTCTTTGAAGAATCAAACCTACACTGCCTCCTTTCACAGAAACACAAACTGTTCATTACAGCAAGTCGTTATCACCTCACTCACTTCACTGATGAAGAAAATGAACACAGAGTAAGAGTCAAAAATTAAGCTAGAGTTTACCTCTTCACACGCCAAGTTTATATTTTTAACCATAAGAGCACTTTCAAATTACGACAAGTCAAAAACCATGTCATTGCAGGTCTCTTACATGAAGAGCAATGAACTCTTCCATTACTTTTGTCCACCACCGAAGAAAGACAGATGGGATAAAGTGATGAGCAGAGCCTGTGTGACAAGTCATCTAAACCAACGTGGAACAGAAAATGGAAAATTCAGCCATGAGAAGCATCTCAATGTTCTTTTATACAGAAACTAAATGTTAGCTCTACTTTTCTACAATTACCCAATGTCTCTTTTCCTAATTCTTTCCCTAGGTCCCCAAACTACCTCATTTGGGATTAAAATAAATGTTTTCCTCAAAAAACACATTGTGAATACTACAAATAAACATATGTTGTTTACATTCCCTTACTTCGAATAGGTCACCTTACTTCTGATGCAATACACTGATCATAATAAGTTCAGGATATCACATCGATATTACTGAATTTTATCTTGACTACACATCATGGGAAAATTTAGAAACTGCAGATTATGAAGTGCTTTCAAGTGATACAGAGTAGTTAGCTAATGTAATATACCACACAGGGCATACGCTTTTTTTTAAAGCTTTAATATTGCAATAAATCTGAACTACAATATCTGCCTTCACTAAGAAAACATTTTCATCTCAATCCATCAGCAAAGTAATTTAGACAATAAATGGTAGCGACCCACAAGCCTAAGTGAATAACACGGGGATATTTGTGCCAATTCTTTACTTCATGAACCTTGAAATCAAGGACCTTATCCACATTTGTACAAACATAAGTCTACATACGCATGTCCATGGTGCTGTGTTTCCAGGACTTGCAGTACAAAATTTGCAGAAAAAATGGTTATATCATTTTCAAATACAAAATCTTCTTAAACTGGGGAAAAAACAATAGGCTGAAGAAAAAGATCAATAGTTCTTCCAACTTCATTGCAACTTCATTAAAAGAGTGGGCTTTCTTCTTTTTCCCTTACCAATTCAGGTCCATTCAACATCTAGCACCAAGTAGCTCATGGCAATAGCAATGCTAAATTCCTGCACAGAAACATTGTTAGCAGCAGCAGTTGAGCGAAACTGAAGAGAAGGAGATTTGTAAAATGCTATCAGACTCAGATCGAGACAGATGGTGCAGGTAAACAGCCTCTCTACCCAGCACTATTCTTTCAGTGCAGCTGGTCTCAACTGAAAGGCTATTTCTTTATGGTTTCCATACTTATCTCAATATTTGCATTACACACAGTAGTACCTTACTTCCTGATATGGGATATGTAGCTGACAAAGTCCTATATTTATAAACATAAATGCCAGTCCTAAAGTAGAAAAACAGAACCTCAGCTTTTTCTGAACACACATCTTTGATGATGTTATCAATATCAGGACTGATTTTCTCATCCATTCTAAAACATCTTACCCTGAAATATACCCTTCATGCTGAAGGCTTTCAAAGATTTTACTACAACCCCTCAAAAATTTTCTCACAGATACAATTTTCTCCAGGGCTGATAATACGGCCTCCTGACTAGCACTGAATCACTATCGAAATTAAAACAAAAGAAGTCAGGTTCAGAGCTAGTCCAAGCGACTTGAAATTCGCTGTGCAGTTTACGCCAGACCGCTTGCAAATCACCTGGAACAAAATCAAACCTTGTAGGATAACCTTTAACATCTAGAAAATACATCTGAATTAAGAATGAGACCTGAAATCAGCTCGCAAGAAAACAGGCTAACAGCAGAAGTACTGCTTGACCTAACATTTTAGAGTGAAGAAGGACTTTGAGTTGAGAGGTTTCTCCTGAAATTAAGAAAGGAACCATGTGACTCTTAGTGGCTTGATAAGAATTTCAAACAAGGAGTCCCTTCCCCCTACTCTGTGTTTCAAGCAGAAATAGCATACCTTCAAGTACTGTAAATAGCATACCTGCAAGTACTGTTTCTGCACTGATAAGAAAGCAAGGACACCCATCTGAATTACCATCAGGTGTTTGAAACCGTTAAGGAGGAAATGGAGTTGTCCAACATCCTGAAAACATCAGACACAAAGTTTTCCCCTTCTGCTGCCATTGAGACAAACAATATTGCATGAAAAACCATTAGAGTTGCTTCAGAAATTCTGTTTACCTTACACTCATCTAATTTTAAAAGCTTACTATTTTATCTTATTTTAATATCTACAAAGAAGCATTTGCAGAGAACCAAGCAAAATGAGTCCAAGCTAATTTACTCCACGCAGATTCAGTCAGCCAAGATATCATAAGACAGAGTCACTAACTAATATATAACACAAGCAATCTGCCCATAATGCTTCACCTGAAATGCTTTAGCAATTTATAAAACACAGTACTGAAACATCTATAGTTAGGTATAAAAAGTGTATCATGGTCTTTAAACAATAAAGTAGTGAGGCAAGTCCAATGAATATCTGCTAAGATCAAATGGAGTATGAAAATATGAAGTGATATTCAAAAATATACGAGCATCTATGTCCCTCTTTGGAAGAAATTTCCTCATGTCACTAATAGAGAAAGATTAATAGAGGGATCTACTTTTTCTTCCTTTTAGTGACCCAAGATGGAATTAAAACTTCCTCTAAAATAATCAGGTGACAAAAGAGATGAAGAAACTTTTTAGTGCTGTTATCGAAAGAAAGTAAACACTATTTAACCCTTCAGTTATTTTCATTTAATTTCAAGGGGCATCTTTTATAGTAGCCTTCAAGTTTTAGTCCTATCTGTTGTTAAAAAAAACACTTCAGGTGAATTAAAGTTTCTTCCAGCTTTTATGCCAGTCAAATAAACAAACAAAAACAGATTCTTACAAATCAACAACTTCAATACATCTCACTGCTTATTCTAGTTACAGGGTCCAGAAAAAATACATGAACATGTACTTCACCTAAAACACAGAGTACATTCAGAACACGCCTGAGTGCCAAACCATATCAAATTATTTCAGAAAATACCTGATACTCTCTCCAAACCTATGCTTTCAATTACCTACTCCAGGTTTATGAAATTTTGCTATTTTGGGAGCAGTCAGCTGTCACTGTTCTCTTTGGGATGCCTTGGTGTCTTTGGAGAGCTGCGCACCTCCAAACTGTTGTAACAGTTGTTCCTCCCAGCTCCACAACAGTTAGTCCTTCTTCTGCACCTCCAGACCTTTCCTGCTTATTCACTCCAGCTATATAGCTTTCATGTTAATTTTCAGCCCCATTTCCTATTGCCAGTGTTTTTCAAATTGAACTAGCCACTTTGCTGCTCAAGGCCCATTCGTCTGCCCTGTCTTTCCCTTCCTCTTTAGGATCATCCTGAGACAGTAAAATCACTCAGAAAGCTAGGACAGAGTCAGAGATAAAATCTAGAAAGTCCCGTCTTACACTATAACCATGAGACCAATCCTCCCCTCGACACCTCTCAGGGTCAATGGCACTTTAATCTACCACAGTTATTTCACTTCTTAAACAATCTACTCCAAATGAAATTGCTATAATACAGAATAGCAGAATTTAATGAGCGCCTGCAAACTGCTACTGAAATACACATACACAAATAATACGCAGGGTTTCCAGCATCAAATATCTATTTGGTAAATAGAGGCAGGCTATTTTTTCCTCATTCAGTAAATAAAAATTATACCATACAGGTTAATAGCATTTTATTTATTTTAATGCTTCATATTTTAGGTTATCTAAAAGCTTTGCATCTTTATTTTGAATGAAGGCTAGTTTGTTAAATAAGGCTTGATTATACCACACAGCTTACGAAGTCATCAGAATGATACGATGCATTACTGATGGCCAGTTTCCTACTTACATTTTCAATGCAGCTAAACTCCCTTTGGCTTTATGATCTCAACAAGCAAGCCTCCAGTTTGCAGTACACACAGTCTGGTGAAAACTCACGGTTTGGAGAAAAAAGAAAAGAAAACCCAAAGATGCCACAGTTCTGGAATCTAGCCCTCTGATAACACTACGGGATACAGCAGAACTTATCTCCACCAGCTGGCAAGGGAACTTAAAGAGTATAAGTAAAACATTTCATTCACACATTGTATCTACACATTATGTTAGAATAGAAAGCCACTTCCACAACACCATGCTTTACAGCTGAGATAGGAAAAGAACCTAAAACATTCTTCTTTACGAGCAAGTCCTTATCTTACTCTGTTCTAGCTGAAGACAGTCTTGACTGTAGACAATTTTTTCTTTCTCACAGGTATGAAGCATATTATGAAGGGGCTCTTTTAAGAAGTTACCAGTTTTATTTTAAAACTCATGACTACCAACAATGGAATATAATTATTATTCTATTTGAAAGGTAACAACTCTTTATATTTAAGATCACAAAGTTGGCAAAACCTATACTTAAATAACAGAAGGTGATCATTTGCATTTCAAAATTCATCTATCTTGCTTTTCCCTCAATTAGACCAAAACATGTTGATTCACAGGTTTGTGTGTGTGCTTGTTTCTTTTTAAACTTATTTATAGAGCAGAATAATGGCCCCCCTGCTAGGTTGGCATTTGCTCAAGTTTCTGTCTGTGTAAATTGAATCTGTTACTGGAATTTTCCCCCCTTCAGAATACCAAGGCACATTAACCAAGAGATAAAGAGATACATTGCTGATATTATCAACCACTAGGCAGGTGGATAATGTGAGGGATTTTTTGTTAGTTTTTGTGGGGGGTTTTGGACAAATAAGTGATAAGAGTTCTCAGGGGGCACGGAGAGCAAAGGGCTGTTTAAACAGAAGTGAATCATCCTCCTCTGATCTAGTAATAACTTTATATTCAAACATCAGATGCTTAGCACACTTTAAAATATTCAGAACACAAAATTATTGTAAAGAAGAGGAAAGTAAAAAAACTCTAAACCTCACATTAGTCACCTTAACCATATTAACACAGCAGAAATCTCAGTAACAAGTGTTTAATTTCTTCTTTAAAAGTAAATAGGTTATTCTTGGCCAAAACTCCCACGGTTTTACTTGAAGTGGTGTTCAGTTTATAGGGGATGATTTATAATCCATCACTTCCCTTGTGGGTTAGAGAAACAACATTTGACTTATCATAGGTGAACAGCAAAGATTTGGTTTGGCCATTAATCAAAGTGTAGCGCAGGCGCTACTTTTAAGCATCTGCAGATAGCTTTGTTGTTACGGTAGCTGGTTCAGCATGAACTTTTTTACTGAGTAGAACTAGCAAGCAGTAAAAAGAGTTGTCCAATTTTACTAGCAGATTTGACAGTACTATAACACACCATTACTCTGAGCCTCTAAGTACAGTTCTCGATATGCAAATTATTACAAATAAACCCCATCTTTCGCTCTTATGTGAAGTTAGGCAAATCAGAGCCAGTAAGTGCAACAGCAAAATCCATTAATGGTACAATGCCACCTGCCGTCAAGAGTGGAGAAATGTAACTTCTTGCAAAAGATTTATCCCTGCTTTTACTTTATGCAAGATATAAGATGACATTGCTGTATCAGACCAAATTAATTATATTGTCACCAAAAAGTAGTATGCAGCTATTTAAACCATTTCCTCCCCCATCTTTTTGATACTTCTCCATTTATAATATTTGTGTTTGTTTTATTACTTTATATATACACTGTATAATCTTTTGCATACATGTAGCCACATTTCCTTTCTGCTCTTGTTGGGATAACAAGAGCTGAGAAATTCCTCCCTGTTCACAAGGGAAAGGATCTGATCACTATTCCTGTACCAATATTACTTTGCTTTGCTTTAGTAAAAAGTTATAACCTTGGGTACTGAAAACCTTGAACACAGAATTCTACACCCTGGAAGCAAGCTCCATATAGATGGACTTCCGTCCTGCACTGACTATAAAGAACGTCAACATTAATACTATTATTCTTAGCCCCTCCAGGAATTAGATTCTGATAGATCAAGAGTTTTGCAGAATTCAGGTTCCAGGTTTTCCTTCAACCAATAAAGCGACTTTAATATCCCTTCAGGCACTTCACTGCTAAGCACTTTAGAACTTGTGCTCTAAAAAAATTAAAGCCTGAAACCTTGTCAGTTTAAAAGGTAAAATCATTCCAAATACATGTTTATTTCTTTCAAATAACTATGCAATATAATTTCCTAAATATATCAAATATATATCAAATATATCCTGCAACCTATTAAACTTTCAGATCACCCTCTATTTCTGCCTATGAAATTTGTCACCCCAAAATCAATGCAAAATAGAATTGCATCCCAAGAAGACTCAACATCTGTTCCAAGTCTGTAATACCAGACCTTTGATAACCATCTTCTCTTTCTTACATACTTCTAACCGGTACATTTAAATAACCAAAGCTTGAAAGTGTGTTACATAAAAGTTTGCCATGTCCAAATCCCATTCTATCCTGAACTCAGATAAAAATACACAATCCTGAGAAGACACCAAACCAGACACATGGAGACAAAATTTTACAAGCCAAGTTTCAATGCATCCTTCAGGTAGTGAGGGAAAAGGAGAGGGAGGGCAGCAAGGCACACAATACTAGACACACCAGGAAAACTCCAAACAAGATAAAAGACTCACTTTGAGTCATTGTATTTAGTCACTGTGCTGTACTATTATAAAAAAACGCATCAGATGATGCAATTTTATGAAGATTCATCTCTGCTCCTCTCCACAAAACTGCAGCCTTTCTTCCAGCAGGAAAACAGAAAGCTATTAGCAACATTTGTAATCAGTTTTAAAAAGTAACAAAAAGAATAAAACCCCCAAACCTGCCATCTTCTCTTAGTGTACTGAAGTGAAATATAAGTATAATTTCAAAATGGTTATCCCAAGAAGCAGCTTGAGGAGCAATGTTATCTTTCTAAAGGGGAGAGATGGGTTCAGGGGCATGGTACACTCCTTAAAAGGAAAAATGATCATCCAAATGAGGCCTATTTTCCTATAACACTAGAGTGTCCACGAAGAAGGCCCATTAAAACGAGTTTTCTAATAACGATCAAATGCTTTAGAGCAAGATTTAGCAGCAGCAGGAGCTTTAAGAAAGCTACATTGGCCTCAGCTATACAAAATATTTAAGTTACAGGTATTAAACCATTACTCAAAAAAGAATGCCACCTGGCTCAAAAATATGTTTTATACTGCTAAGTTATTGCAAGTATTAGTCTTCTATGCAAAAATTATCATCGAATAGCTACACTAAAATAAGAATACACTTTGCACAAATAGCAATAAGATTAGGAAACATGAAAGGTATGACTCATGGAGTAGCATCGATTCAGCTGTCTTGCATATATCTAGTATTTGCACATGCAAATCTTCATCCTGTAGCTCGCTAGCTACAGGCACATATTTACATCCAGGAGTAATTCCACAAATGAGAAAGTCCAGATAGGCAAAGCAAACCACAGTTTGAGTTAGGACAGAGAGGGAAGAGAGGAGAGGTGAGGAAGCCTTAACCAAGAAAAAACTAAATGGATACCACACCTGTGCTGTGAGGTGGAAATAATGATGGTGCAGAAAACTTTACTCTTGTATTTTAGGATTTTTCAATATTATTTCAGTTGCTCCCTAAACACTTCATTACTGCAGGAGTTGGCTGGTTGGGGCTTAAGGGGGCAACAAAGGCCTTTCTTTGGATGCTTGTTAAAGCACAGAAAAATTAAGCTTTCACTTTCATAGCTCATTAACAGTGACAGGGTGGGAAAAGGCCACACTTCCATCTTTGCTACTACTCAGCTGGGGAGAGCTTTATACAAGGCTGGGTTAGGGAGGCAACAAAATGCCACTTTCTAACAGGATGGACTGCCCCTTGGCAACAAGCACATTTCCCTTCCGCAAGTCGCAAGAATTGCTGAGATTCTGAAATGCAGGGATTCCCCAATTTTCTTCTTCTTGAATTCAAGTTGGGGGAGGATGGAAAGAAGGTGTGGTTTTTACTTTGACTGGTAAAAAAACATTTGTTTTGTGTTTCTCTGTAACACCTGCCATCTCCCATTTGTCTTGCACCTGCACAGCAAACATTTTATTTGACTATTAAGCTTGAGAGGCTGGAATTCAATTTTTTGCTGACTTCTTACAATCTTTATTCACAGTGAGCATTTTCCTACTATATTTCAGTTGTGATCGGACTAAATCACGGAATAAATACTCCATGCCAAACTAAGTTCAGAATTTTTCTCTTCCATTGCTTATAACTGATTCTTCAGCTAATCTTTAGTGAACAGGCTTGAGCTTGAGGACTATCATCATGCCAAGTTGCAAAGCCTAACCAGACCATGCACTCAGCAGAAAAAGTGCATAGGTATTTGAAACTTCAGAATAAAAGGGATGAACTGAAATATCTGAATAGCCTCCCAGTAGTCATTTTGACTACAAAAGTAGGTTTTTAAGCTAGCTATGAAATTTTTAAAATATCAAGTGTTAAGTAAAATGGTTTAGCTATCTAATTTTTATCTGTCACTACCATTTGACCATTATAATAGCAGAAAATAAACTGGGAGAAGGAAGAGAGGGAGGGCTTGGTTTCAAGTGCCATCCCTGCTATAAAAACTCAAGATACTGATTTTATCACTCTCCTGACTGATGAAAGCAGTTCCACAAAAAGAGCTCTCTAAACTATTTCAAAGCCCACTGTAGCTCCTCAAAAATGTGACAGGCATCTCTGAGCCTATTAGGACTGTGTATTTCCAACTTCTATGTTCTCTCCTCGTGTTCTCTGCATGTATATATTTTTTGTATTTTTAAACCTCTTTGGCATCTTTTCAATCTGCCCTTTCTCTTATTTGTTCTTTTCAGTTATCAGGATGTACTCACACACAGCAAATATCTAAAACAAAACAAAATGTTCCTTAAAGTTGCTTAAACAAGACATTCAATGCAATCACACTTTATACGAGTGCTCTAACAAACACCACACTTCAGCAACAAAGCAGTTATCAACTCTCTTAGTTTTTAAGACATTCAGGGAAAAAAAAAGTAAAGCCTATCATATATTGTGTAAACTTGCGCTCCACATTAGAGAGGCTCTGTGAGAAAACGAAAGCTGCTCATCTATTTTCCAAGTGAAACATTGTAGGTGATTGCTCTAACCTGGGGCACAGTACATTCTCTCTATGGCATCGTTGTCACAGGAATCTTCAACCTCCCTCCACCTGCTAAAATACGTTAGCTGAATGTGTCCTAAAAACAAAACGACAGGAGAAATCAAAACATTTTTCCCTTCCATTTTCTGCAGAAGTGAACTGTAATTACTCCTTTTGTAGCTAAAAACAGTATCATTAAGAATAATGGCATCATTAAGTACTAGAAGCTATTACTGGGGGTGAATTTGCTGCACTGATAATGAAGCTCTAGACAGGAAATGAAGATACTAATTACAAGATAAAACGCCTACTCAGTTAATTGGAAGCAACAGTGAATAAAAAGAAATGCATTTGCAAAAGTTCCTGACCTCTATCATTCAATAAGATGTTGTTTGGGTTCAAATCGCGGCACACAATTCCTTCTCTATGTAAAGCATCAAGGGCTACAACCATTTCAGCTGCCCATCTTTGAATGCAATCCTCTGGGATATAAAACCTGGAGGTTATCGCTAATCTTTCGTCGAGGTCCTGAAAAATGTGATGTATTTCCTTCTCCCCTGCTACTGCTATTTCATCTTCACTCTTTGGTACTGTCTTTTCACTTTCAGCTGCTGGTAACAAAGCCGGGTTTGTTTCCTCTTTCCCAAAGTCTTCAGTTTGATCAGAAAACAGCAACACAGCTTCGTCTCTTATCATGTCTCTATCTAAACTAACATCTTTAGCACCTGAGAGCGAGCCGGAAACACATAAACTTTCTTCTTTGCTTGTCATGTTTAAGGAGCAGGCTCCAAGCCCTTGAAACAGAGCCCCATCTTCTGAACTACCTACCTCTGGTTCAGCTGTAAAGAGGCTCCCAAGAGCTCCCTGAGTGACACCTCTTTGTCCATTTGCTTCTTCATGGGAAGGATTGCCCAGTTCTGGTGCCACGTGATTTGGCTCTTGATCAAATGCTTTGCATTGTTCTGCAGAATTATTTAATTGTAAGACATCAGGCGCTTCTAATAATTTTACTTCCAAGATGTTCATATCAGTTTTTGTAAACTTTGTTGGCCTTGACACTGCTGCCTCCTCTGTTTCATCAGACATACCAGGTAAGTTTATTAGGAGATCAGGCCTTCCTTCCTCAACACTATTTACATCATCAAAAGCAGCATCCTTAAAGGAGATCACTGGCACAGAGTCATTTGAACCTCTGCTTATGGTGTCATGAGCTCTCACACCCATTTTGTTTTCCAGGGCATCAAAGCTTCTGTCATGATCTGGGGCAGAAAATAATGGCTTCAAAGGCTCTGTTTTTAGGTTATATAATTTTTCTCCAAAATCAAGCCCCAGAAGTTCACTGGTGCTATCTTTACTGTCTATTCTGAAGAGTTCCATGGGGCTGTTCTTTGATTTATTTAATGAGTCCAATATCCTAGTAGGACTAGCTATTTCTGACTCAGCATCATCAATGAAAAGCTTTAGTTCCTGAGATGCAATCTGAGAGCTGAAGCTATCACTGCCAATAACAGTGCACGTCTGCAAGCAACTTCTCTCCTTGGTATTTAGACCTTTGTTCTCCAGTTTAATGTCAGGTTCCTCATTTAGAGAGCCAGAATCAATCTTCTCTTGCCCATATTCATTGCACAATGTTAAATAACTAGTAGTGCATTCTTCCTCTGAGCTGGACCCTGAGTCCATCCACTTGGAACTCTCTTGGCCGTCCTCCTGGTTGCTGCTGTCATCCTGAGAGCTCGGCGTTAGGCTGCTCTTCAGCGGGACCACCTTCAGCATCCTCTCCCCATAGCTTTCTCTGGAATCAGTGCTGCTACCGATTTCTTTAGGACTAGGTGTCGGCTGCTCCAGGTGAATTTTAGTTGAACTGGATGTTTTGAGTTCAGCTATTTCAAAGCTCCCTTCAGGACTTCTGTTTAAGAACTTACTTATATAAGACCATAGTTTTCCTCCTGCAAGAGAGGGTGGGAAAATCTCTTAATTTAACTCAAAATGAAAGCAAATTAATTATAATACAGGAAAATACCCTCATTGTCAGAACACACTATCTCCCTATGCCCATGCAGCAAGTTGGATCTGCTGTCTCAGTTGGAAATAATCACAGAGACTCCAACTTGCTTTTCAAACAGATTTGTACTAATACATAAATATTTAAATAGCTGCATCTGAGATTAAGCTTTTTTTTTTTTTTTTAACTTCAATAAAGTCTCATTTCAGAGTCTGTCTCAAGTTGCATGGTGGTGACTACTCTCCATCTACAGTCTCAAAAGAAAGCAGGAACCAGGGAAGATCAAATGGTTTAGTACCCATCACCAGTTCTACCTGTACTGACTACATCTGTATCACACCTCCAAGCTCATGAGTGGCATTAGAGGAGAGAGACCAAAAAGGATTAATTTGCAAGTTCTGTAAGGGGAAGGTGATCAGAATTACTTCATATTAGTAGGATATTTTAAGGGTTTTTATTCTCTCTTTGAAGAACTACTTTTGTCTGTTAAATATGGACACATTTCTCCCTTTAAGACCCTCTCAGGTCTTAAAATAGTTTTATATGGCTTGTTGCATGACACAATGATTTATCAACAATCTAATTTACATCAGCAAACCAGTTCCTTCGCATCAAAAACTATCAGAAAAGTACTTCAAAAGTAACTGTTAAGTGTCAAAAATACAAAATGGGACTCTTTATGCTTTCAAATACTGCACATTTATAGCATGCTTTTTATAAAAGATTACAAAACATAAGTCACACAGAACAAATCAAGGAGTTACTGGATCGCTTGCCCTTTGCTAGCCAAAGAATTTCGCTTCAAGAATCTAGAAAGCTACCTTCAATAACTTTAGGAAAAATGCAAAGTCAAGACATTTCAGTTTAAAAGATTTTACAGAAATTCTGGAAAGTACAAGTTCTAATAAAATCTTCATAGAAGATCTACTTCATAGAAGCATCCAGCCCACTGGGCATCTGCAAAGTTTTTTACTTATTTGGGTAATATAGTTTTATATTATGTTTTTCCAAAACATAGTCCTTAATAGTTGTTTTTAAACATTCTTCCTATCGGGCAAAATTCCTTTAAAAATACAACGAAAGAAGAAAGCATTTTTTATTGCCTAGGAACAGTTTTTATATATTTCGAGGTATTTCAAAAATAACTTATCAAAGGCAGAAAAACCTTGATACTTTAAAAAACGAATTTGAATAATATAATGTGGAGTTATCTTCTTCTCTATCCCCCTGGCTAAGAAAGGACTTATTTTTGAAGGGAAAAATAATTCTCACTGGCTGTGGTGAAAATAAGTATATCAAAAATATTAAGAGGGAATTCTAACAGCTTGAGTTCAATGGTAAAGATAGCAATCTAGATCTATTAATCCACATGATTTCTGCCTGTAAGCTACGAATGGACATAGCAGGTCAAAATGACTTGCTACTTTCTGGAAGATGTGAAAGCATGCCAGGTAGATGGACAGGAGCAAATGGAAGCAATGCTACCAGAGAAGAGAACAAGAGCTACTATATTAACCACATACAAACTTTATATACCTACCCGAATATGTATTCAAAATACCTACAAATGTGCCATTTCACAGTAGCAAGACATGGCTCATCAGTCACTCCCTGCACAGGCAGCAGCCCTAGACTCCTGCCATTCCTGCAGAACCAAGAGTCCTGGCCTTGCCAGAAGTGCGTGACAAGCAGTATCTTGCCTCTGTGAGAGGCGGTGGGTCCACACAGATGCTTAGGATGAAGCCACTTGCCTTAAAAAATGTCATGTTACATAGCTGTTCATCAGGAAAAAAAGGAAAAGCAGGGCATTGCTGTACAGAACTGCAGAATTACTGTTTTTAAAACAGTTTGATTAAAATAAAAGCAAAATATTCATCGCACAGTCACCAATTCTTTTTCTAAATTTATGTTTATCCACACTTTTGTTATGGAATGGTGTGGAGAGAAAATAACAGAAAGAAGAAGGAGAGAAAGAGAGAGAGAGAGAGAGAGAGAGAGCAGACATTTTTTATGTATGTGTGAGAGAGACCTTCTCATCTTTTCCACACTTTCTTCCATGACAAAAGAAGCAATACAGAAGTTTAATTTTATCCCAAGATTCTGATGGAATAATCTTTTTACAACAATTAATTTTATTTAAAATTTCTGTTAAATTATTTTAAGTGAACGGTGCTTGCAAAATAACTTTTCCCAGTTTATTAATTAGGCATGGAATTATTCAGGGTCTGTGCATACCAAACAATAAAATCTCATTTGACAACCACCCTCCTGCTTCATTCACTATAACACATAAAATCTTCCCATCTCACCTACATCGTATGAATTAGCACAAGCAAATGCAAAATAGTTCCGTCTTCATATTACTTGGATTTATTACCCCAGAACTGCTGCGGGTTTATTACCCCAGTAATACTGCTGGGATTTATTACCCCAGTACTGCTTCACAGATTTGTTCTTATGAAAACACAAAGCTCTCTGAAAGGGTCTCCCTGATGTAAATGTTTTGTCTCCCTATATTAAGGCAGAAAGGGGTTGGACTGTGTAAGGAGTGCAAGAATTCTTCTCCCCTTTCAAATATAAACAGGCCAAGCTGCTCTTGGGACAACCTTTGTCTTCTACTTGCCCCACTTTGCATCATGCAAGATTTCATACAGCCTCCTTAGGACCTCAGCCTCTGCTAGAATTCGCAGCACAGCTTATGAAAGGAAGAGATCCAAGAAGGATTAAGGGAGGAAAGCAGACATTGATATCATCTCTTCAAACCCTACAGAAACCTCACTGAAAGTAGTTCAGGCTATAATGTTCAAGAAAAATTTTGATTTTAAATGCTTTCAGCAAACCTAATCTTCCAAATTTGACAAAAGACAAAAGGGATGGTTTTATCCTGAGAGTATTCAGGAATTCAACACTATCCACCTGTAAAAACAGACAGAACTGCAACAATGACTGGTTTTCCATTAGTAAACGTGTTATTATCTTACCTTTTTAAGAAAGAAGTTACTCATTAATAATCACTTGGACTAAGAGATCACAGTGAAAATGACTACTTACTGCAACTCCAATTTAGAGCGAAATGCAACTAAATACAAAAAAATTTGATTATGTCCAAATATGTTTACATATAAATATTTCAAGACTGGCCTCCTGGTCAAGTGGAAACACATAAATAAATGCTACTCAATAATTGTGTTCTATAGTGAAAAACAACAATTTTATTCCTTTTTGAAAATGTCCGATCCAGGGTCAAACAAGAGTGATATTTGTATCTGGGTATATAATTATGCCTTTATGAATGACATACTAATAATCTTTCCCCCTCTCTCCATGTGTTGTGTAAGATCAAGAAAACCCATTAGCAAGCCATGCTAATATAGTATCAGGAATCTATAAAAACTAAAATTACAGAAATCAATCCAAACAAGTAAGCTTCGGTCATTGTCAAATATTGTCTAACATACTACATAACTATAAAAGCTATCATGTTAAGCTAAAGTTTATTAGTATTTAATACAATTTCAGAAGTACATTATTAACATAACAAATTACTATGAATTTTTCTTTTATCACAAATTGACTCTACAACCAGTCTAGCTTACTCCTTCTGGGTTTATTAGGACACCAAAACCACAAAATTCTACATTCCTTTGCAGTTATTCATTGTAAAGCTACTTACTAAAAGTCCCTTATTTACCATATTTCCAACAGTCTGGAGGTAATATCTGTGCTTCAGAGGCAGAATCTAAATAGTTAGTGTCCAAACAATCAAGAAGAAATTTCAACACAAAGTGACCGAGTGATGAAGCTGGCCAGGAATCTTGTTACTTCCACAATTTTTATATATTCTTTCAAACCTTTCTGCAGTTTTTTGTTATTAATAGTACTTTGAAGCAGGAACATCAAAGAGAAGAAGATACAAAGACTATGCAGGAAATATCATTAGGATAAAAGGAAACCTAACAGATCAGCAAATTTAGTCTCCTACCATGTTTTTGTTCTATCTGACAAGAAGAATTCATGACCTGTTGGATTTTTCCTCATCCAGTACTCAGACACTTCAACTTCTCATCCTGATAGACTAGCTGAGTGGACATATTCCAAAATAAATGATTTGGCTTTTGCTAGCTTGGCCCGTAAGTTTGTTCTGAAGAACAATGTACCCGATTCCTGCAGAACTGGAATGCAGTTAAGAATGTGGTAATCACTGTATTTAGGGTAGCCCGAACAAAATCAGACCCAACAACCTAGACTTCCAAACAACCATGATCAGATGGGGAAGTAAAAACAGGAGTACTGAAAGACATCTGTTAGAATTAGTCTCCAAAACCTCACCAAACTCTCTGCATTACTGTATAAGAATTTGTTTAGGGCCAGGCATGCCAGCAATAAGTCATGTGCCTCAAGTGAAATAACACTCTTCCTTACTGAAAAAAAAAAAAACACCCTTAGAGTTCTCTTAGAATCGTTGCCCTCCTTTTCAGTAAAGACACGACTGCTAGCAAACCTCATTGTGTTAATAAACAATGACAACATACAATTATGCTTGTACAGTTCCTAGCTAAGAGAGAACCAGACGTGCAGGCACTACCATGATACAATAATAATGTTTTACAGCATGCCGATGGCAGCAGCAGTGGGGTTGCAGCGTACACAGGAATTGGGAGCTAATGTCCAGACTAATCTCTAACGTGACAGTAGTTACAAACACCAGAGTCTTATATATACGACTGCTTCTACTGCTGCTGCTGAATCTCTGCTACAAAGTTTGCTAGTTTAGGCAAACTTCCCACTTCCCGAGGCACTTCAAGCAAATGCTGTTATTTCAAAGCAGCCTCCTGAAAAGTCTCTTGCCAAGGACCAGATCACCTTTCCTATACTTTCTGACCTCCATCAAATCTTTACAGCTAGCTCTATCGCCTTTCCTGTTTACAAATTCTTGCCTTTGCAAACCAGAATGCTTCTGCATTGTTTTCTATCAGTTCCTGCATGCAGCAAGCCTCTTCAGCGTGAATTTTCTTGAGTGCCCTCCAGATTGACAGGGACTCCAGCTTGCTTATGCTTAAGGAGGTTTGACAGTTTCTAACAGCCACTTAAACTTTGATGTCCCATGGAAGCCCCCAGCCTATTTTTGAAGCATCTGTTTCTAAAATTTCTGGAGTTATTAATGCCAAGAAGAAGTGAAGCCTTATTAACATCAGATTGGCTCTCTACCACACTAGGACTTTCCAAGTGCTTTCTGACAAAGCTACAAGATAACATTATGGACTTCCTTGCTTCTAAGACACCTCCGAAGCCTCCAACTGTGGCCACAAGAAAAGCCTATGTATGAGAGGACCAAAGACTTCACTCAGGATTTCTGGGCGTATAATGACATTGTAACTTACTAAAAGAAAAATTCTTCATCTGGAGCAAGAGTTTGGGGTCAAGCTTTCAGAATCCCAACAGTTCTGGACTTAATACAGTTAAAATTTACTGCAAACAGAAATAGCAAGCTGCTTAGCAAATACATAATGTCTGTATATAACACTGAAACCTCATCTGAACTTGCTCTAATTCAAGCCATTGTTCACTTAAATTAATATTTTAAACCCTTGAACTTCCCAGTGGTACAACTGGCATACTTAACAAAAATCACAACAAAACAATATACATACATAAATTTGACTGGCAATATATTCTTTTCTTTTGGAACAGAACTACATGGAGTTTTGACACAAGAACATTCATAAAGTTACGGAATAAAATTTCAGAGACTACCACCTAAACAGCATTATCCTAGAAGTTTTTATCCTTTCCCAAAATGAAGTAAAACCACCTTCTTTGCTTATATTTAGTTGGAGGTGTATATATATTTTTAAGACTGCTTTATCTATAGGATTCCTGATACTATTTATGTTTGTAATTTAAAGGATATGTTCTACTATCAAAAGGCTGACTTGATCACGTGCATCAGTGGGATGAGCAAGACCAGTTCCTGCATCTAGTACAGCATAAGTTTACCCCTATTTTCATATTCTCTGTAGAGTTAAAAACAACAACCTGAGCGCGTCTCCTGAATCACTTTCCAGCCCCAGTCTCCCAGGACAGGGTGAGGTACACAGGCCATGCAGTTCTAGAAGCAACATCAAATTATTGCCCTGGTTAGGGACTAGGGATCAGGTCCTACATCTGCAATACACTTCTCATATGCATCCTCAGGCAAATGACTCATCACTTTGCACTTCAGCTCTCCCTCTTTAAAACAGAATATATCACTTCTTTTCCTCTTCCTTTGCCTGTTCTGAGTACAGTCAATTAGCTCTTGAGAGCAGGGGAACTGTTCTTAAGGAAATTAACTGTTTTAATTCCCTGATAATAAGCAATCCTTATGGCACATCATCATTTTTCTGAATGGACTAAGAACAGGAATAGAGGTGAATCCATTTCCAAACTATTTGCTGTTTTATCAGAAAATGACGGGAAACACAACACAGTTTGTAACTTATACCAAGGGTGTCCAAGTTGTGATAACAATGAGAAAAACTGAGATATTGCATACTCAAAGCTCATTCATATAAGAGCAGAAACCTCAGCTTAACATTTGGAATGGATGGGGTGTCTTCCTCAAGAGTAAGTGATTCTCTCCTACTCATCTTTGACATGGTTACAAATCCAGTGATATGTGCTTGGCCTGAATGTTTTGCTCTTACCAACACCTGCTATAACAATAGCTTTCACTTCCATAGCAAAAGCAGCTTTAATTTACTAAATGCCAGATAAATCAGCTTTGTACAACATTAAGCCTTTCTTAAAATTTTTGCTCTATATATCTGACCACTACTCCCTCAAGTTCCATTACTTCTTCATCCTATTTTCCATCTCTCCTGAGAAAGGACATTGTTCCTGAAGAGAAGAGCAAAATTGTAGTGTCTTTAGAAACTGAAGTAATATCAGAAACATTTTTTCTGGTCATTATTCTATCCTGTCTCTAGTCCTTCTCAGTATTCAAGTTTTAAAGTCAACTGGTATCTGACATGTTCTTTTTTTTTTTAGTATTATTCCTCCAAGCAAAACATACCAGCTTACGTGGAGATTAGAGTTCAGGTGATAGTTACTAAGTTATTTGGCTGAATTATGCATACCTTAAGAAAAGTACCGCTGCACAGAGCAGCACTGTAAGCCCTCGAGATCACCAACAGGCAGTACTGTAATACGAGGTCTTTCTTCATGAACCTCTGCTCATGGCAAAATTAACTCACATATAGCAGAAACAGCCATTCATGTTGTAAAGCGTGTCACTCACATGACATAAGTTGTTCTGCAAAAGCCAAAACCTAACTTATTAGAAACAAAAGAAATAATACTCAATATAATAAAATTATCTTCTCTATAAATAGTTCAGTGCTTTCCAATCAACCATCCTGACTGAATTATTAACATTTCCTAAAAAGATATCTATTAGCAAACCGAAAATTTATATTCTGTTCTCATTCTAAACTAAAAGGGGTAATTACATTTAGGGAATATTTAAATCCAGGTGTTAGATGAAAAAAATCAAAATGTAATTATTTTTTGCCACCTGTTCTCTGTACATTTAACAGGAATTTCATAAATAGTTTGAAGGCACAACTCTGTGGTTCTGCTTTGAACTCCTATATGATGCCACTAGCTATTTTCTTAAAAATCCAGATCAGAATAACTATGTAATATTAAGTGATAGGCAAATGTTCATGCTTTTTAGCAGAGAGTTATTAAATTCTTGTGGGGATACTTGTCATTTTAACTATAGAATGTTAAAAAGGCTTACTTGCCAAAGTATACAAAAGTAGCCAAAGACTTCATCTCCCAGAGATGACCATAAATACTGAAGATTTTTGTTGCAGTCAAATCACTCACTCTCCTGTAGAAAATAAGCAGTTGGAAGCCTTCAATATTGCTACAATTAAGTAACCCATCAGGATTTGAGGCCATTTGAAACAGGAATCAGATCCACTATGGAATGAGGGAAAAAGGGGAGGGAGGGTGCGGAGTGTCTTACATGACATCTTTACTCTGAGGCACACTAAAGATATTTTAATTAGATATAAAAGATTAGTTTGACACTGAAGTACACCACTGATTAAAACCTAAACCTTTAACTCTTTCCAGCAATATACTTAAACCAGAGACAAACCTTCTGCATGCTGTAACACAAGAAAGACAGACTCCTCGGAGATGATGTACTTGTGCAGACACACCATGTTGGGCACACAGCAGGGGATGATGGTCGTTCTGCTCCTGCTGTACTCACTACTTTTCCTTAGACCCTGACAGAGAACAAAAAGGTCAGTTGTACCCTCAGTTGCCTTTGGAGCCTGCTGTGCTCTGTGTTTATCAACCAAACTAATCTATCCGAGTTACTCTGGGCTTCAGAGAAACCACTCATCTGCTGCTCTATGCCCCTCGGTCCCCCGAGGCTGTGCTGATGGCATCTGGCGCATTTCCAGAGAACAGAAGATGGCACAAAGCTGCCATTAAAATCAATTACATGGGTCAATGTTTTTATTAGAATCTCTCTCAAACTAAGTCATCAGGATGACACTCAGTTATTTCCCTGTGACCTTTTTTTTAAATTTTATTTCTTTGTGAGACCAAAAGACACTGTTAAAATTCAATCCAAGTTCTGAAGACAAAAGAACACCTTAGCTTTACAGGTAATCCTTAGATTTTCTGTGTACTTCAGTAAAGACAATAACAACCACAACAAAAAGGAAGGGAACGGATTAGTCTCCTTGAGAGGTAATGATTTTTGGGAGGTAGCACAGAGATGAAGTTGCCAGGAGTGAAAAAATTGATGTCAGAGGGAGAAAAGAAGGGGAGAGAGAAAGAAAAAAAATGTATGTCAATAATGTGACCTATTACAATATTGATAAACATAAGCAGTTAAATGGGAAATTCAATGTTACCCTATCTGCCAGTAGATAAAGTGAGGTTCTAACATACAATATTCACAAACATTCCCTTCTGAGGAACAAACAGGTTTTCTGTACTCTGCATATATGTAAGGCAAATGATTTCAAAGGCTGGATGTACAAAGTTAAAGCAGAGTTTTCAGCCAGACCTAAAGCAAAGTTACAAAATGCTAGCAATCAATTATAGCTCCTTGTCTGCGACATAGTTTTTCAGCCCCTCCTCCCATCAGCAGTGTACTTCTCGTGAGCCTGAACCAATGGCCACAAGACTCGGACCAAACTAACTCCCAGCACCGAGAACATCAGGATCTTGATCTAAGCGCTTCTGGAAACACTGAAGGGTAACCTGAAAAATTTTAGTCCTGATAATTAACTATTTGTTAATTCAAAAGTTAGTAGCATTAACCTCAGATTTGACAGCCTACTGATGTAAAAACATAAGAATGCCATTTTGGGTAAGACTGGTGGTCCATTTCATCCAGAATCCACTTTGGCCAGTATCATAACCCTCAGCTAAGGCCAGCCCAAACTGCATGGGGAAGAGCTGTGCAATCACTTGGGCTAAGGAGAATTTTCAACTAAATTTTATTATTTAGTGACCGGTGAACGCCCTAAGCCACCAGGTCTTTACAAATCTTTTAAGAAACACATTGTAAGTGCAGCTGTTTACCAAAGCCTGCTAAGATATTGGCCTCAATAACTCATGTCAGCTCAAGTGATTAAACCTGCATACAAGCACAATAGGGAAGTTAGGCAGAGAAAGGAATGGAAAGCAACTCAATACTTAGAAAAAGAAAAGAAGAATTCCAGCACATTTAATAGGGGTATAAGTATTAACATAGCAACACACTACAAAGAGATAACTCTGTACATTAGATGCAAGGCATTCTTTGCACGGTGTAAATTAGCAAGCCAAACTGTTTAGAGATGCAATAAAAGATTTTACTCACCTTCAGTATAAAAGTCTGCTGTGTCCTAGTGTCCATTACGAGCAAAACCTAAGCAAAACACATTTAGTGAAATATTTAAGATTCACATAAGTTAACAAAACACAATCTAATGTTGAATATTCTTACAAAGAAAGTGATATAAGTCATGACTAAAAAAATTAAAGCCCTGCAGCACATTAGTAATACATTTGTTAACCACATTTTTTAGGAAAGAAATATGGCTGAGGATAGACATCCCTATAGATATATTTCTCTAGTACCAGAATGTCATCTAATTCCCAATCAGCTAACTAGAAAAATGAATCCTAATTTAATTTTAAAAAGTACTTTATAATTGCAGCTATAATTCAGCAGAACCTAAATTATAAAAATGTAACAGTAACAGCATAAAGAAGCATGAAAAGTAACCTTCACATAGCGTTATCCTCCTGTATTACTTTACTGTAATTGTATTTGTTTTTCAACTCACTGTACTTACCTTCCCCGTAACATATTTTTGCCCATCAAGCTTCCTACATCAAATTCGTTGCCTACCAGTGGGTTACAGTAAGGTTTTTTTTTTTTTTTTTTGGGGGGGGGGGGGTGGCTACAACAGCTCTTTTCCAGGAAGCTAACAGGAAAACCAGCCACATACACACACACATACACACACAGTTCATGAAAATGTTTTACCAACTCAACTGTACAGTCACTGCTGTCTCATTCATCAGCTGCCCTTTTTGTTCTGCAGCATCCATAAGCCGCAACAGAAATGGCTGCAAGGAAGTCCAGCTCTAAACCAGTTAAGGTAAAGAAAAGAAGCACTGCAGAAAGGAGAACACCTGCAGTTGAAGAGACCATCTCTGTTACACAGTGCACTACCTCTACTGAAAGCACTTGCTTTAAACACAGCACACAGATGACATGGGTACTAAATAACGTTTTGCCTCTAGGCAAGCTCTGTTGATTTAGGTGGTGAAAACAAAACAAACAATGTATATGTACCTATATATACGTCACTTGAGAACCTACATCTTTAGGGAGCTGGAACTCTCCTGCTCTCTGCCTTCACATTAGGACTGGATTGCTTTCAAACTCCGACTGCACAGATGCATATGACAGGTCCCAGCTGCAGGACAGCCACATAAACAGCCAGCCTTCATCCAGCAACAAGAACAAGGGTACGCACCCTCTGTTTATTTACTACAGACACTGTACGCTCCCAGTATAAATAGTCAAATATATTTACACCAAAATATTTGGGCTGCAAAATGAAGCACCTACAGGCTGCCAGTGCCAGCCATGGGGGTTGGTTACCCAACTTTTAGCTCCACAGGTACAGGTAATGACTCAGCCTAGAGGACTAAGACAGCTAGCAACAAAAAAAGACTTATCCCAGAGGAACAACGTGCCAGTGGCAGCACGGTATTCGGTGCATCAGGGAACAGCAGAAGGACGACTCAGCTACACTCTCCCATATCTCTCCACTCTGTGGGGCATCGATGCAGCCATGCCCACTCTACCGGGTCGGCACGCCGAGCTGCTGTCCACAATTGGAATGGGGGGACAGCCACCAGGCGCAGCACCCACAGCGAGGCGTGAGGAAGACGTGCAGGTGGCCCAGCCAGGTGGGGAGGTCTCACTGCGGCACTGTGCAGGCTTTCCCAGCGCAGCGGCTGCAGCCACGAGCTGGGCTCTTGGGGATGGCTGCATTCATGCCGCTGCCCTCGTTCTCTGCCTGCTATGCTCCTGAGCACCTCAAGAAGAGGAAGAGAATTGTACTGTGTCTCTACTAAGCACAAAGAAAGTTCCACAAAGAAAAAAATACAAAAAGTGACAGCACTGCTCCATCTCAAGGACTTCCTCTCTGTCCAATTTTAAAGACCTTTTGCAAACAGTGACAGTATCAAAGTCTTTCCAAGAAAGTTTACAAGGACCTGTGGTGTTCAGGGAACCTAAAGAGGGTATCAGAGCAGCTCAACCCCTATAGTACACACCTCATGCCTACAGAACAAAATACTGAACATCAATATTGAACATGATCATTTGAGTATAAAGATTTTAATATGTTTGCTTTTCGTTAGAGTTGCAAACAATTTTTAAAGCTATTTTATATCTTCTGGGGAAAAAATATCAACAGAAGTTGCTATTACTGAGATTTATTGCCAAAGGAACGACACACAGGTTCCACCTCAAAGGGCACAATAAGGAAGGACAAATGTCCCTAGGCCACTGAGCTTCCCAAACAATTTTTCAGGCCCCTTACCTGGGGCTTCCAGAAACAATGGAAACCAGCTGAATACAGTATAACAGTAAAATTGTTTTTGCTATCAAAAGGTGTAAAATTAAAAAAAAAACAATAAAGAAAACCAAAAGGACAGGAAAAAATTAAAAGCCACCTTACAGGAGGTGCTAAAACAAGACAGATAAAAATGGTTAGGAAATGATTATTTGTTTACAGTCTCTTTCTTTCTTCTTCTCCCAAGTTTGTTTGTAACTAGACACTGTTCACATTGAGGCAATAAATACAAGAACATATGTGATTTTTTTTTTAAATGTGCCCTTTGACTGTCAATATCTCCCAAACAGGTGTTGGCTAAATGATTATAAATTGGCCTCTGGATACACCTCTTCAACTGAGCCGTACAGGACTGGCGATAATATAATTAGACGTAAAAACATCAGGCTGGTGAATGCTTTCCATCTGTTTGGCAATAATGTTTAGTTAACAATAGTCTTTAAAAGAAGCACCTTCAACTTCAGTTCTTCAAGTTATTTATAGGGCCATTCTTAACACACCAGCACTCTTGCTAACAAGAGCTTTAGCCACTTGGAAATTATTAGCCATACAGCTGTATACAAAAAGGAATGGCTGCATTTAACATCTGTATCTCTCCAGGTTTACATGCATCAACCTCATTTAAAGTCGTTTCTTAATGAACAGTTCCATGGTCTGTATTAAAATTATAGTTGCATGCACAAAGATCATAAGGAGCCAAACATTTTTTTAATACCAACAGTAGGCCAATCAGTAATGAAGCTGTCAGCATAAAGGACAGAATAATAGCTTCTTTAACCCTCAAACAGGATTTGTTCATTTGTAGAGTAGAAGACACCAATTTAAAAACTGCTCATGGGTTTGCTCACCTTTATAAAGACAAAAATCTAATTTGGTACTAATTTGATACAATTGTCTTTCCAATAAAAGGCTCCTAAAGCCATCTTTTATTTCATGATAAAACAACTGCTATAACTAAAACTGTCATGAAATAATTACCTTTGATAGCATACCTTATTGCACAAATACAATTAATGTATTCCTCCCTTTCATTTTTTACACTTGCTTATCAGCGCTGTACTAGCATATGGTGTAACAGAACACACTACTGAGCCTTCGCCCTATAGGAAGACATATAGAATGACTACCACTAACAGGAATAAAGCAGACAACTGGTCCCTTTAGGGCTAGCTTCATCTGTTATACTACCAGATCAAAATGAAAGTTGCAGCTACAGTTTTGTAACAGTAATAACAACACACAACAGTCCTGTGCCTTTGAGGTTAACTACCTAGATGGACTAACCAGTTTTCCTAACCAGCTTTTTTCCTCTTTCTTCCCAACAAGCATCATACCTTTCCCCTGTTTTCAATAATTTTCTCCTGCTTTCTCAATAGTGCAATCAGCATGCACCTCTGAAGATAATCTACAGATCCATTTCATTTAATGGGAAATTCTTTACTGATTCAATACCTACCTTTCTGCAAGACTGTTTATTTCACAAGAGCTCCAAGCAGCCCAGGGAGAATCATAAAACAAACTTTAGAAACACTCCTCATGACACTCCGTTTGGCCCAGGCAGACCAGATACATTGCATGGGCCCACTAACACCAAAAGTCATTTTAACAAGAGGCAGCTTGTATGCAAATTACAGAAGAGGTGGTTTAACCAGAACCACCCAATTAAACACACAAATGAATAAATCACTAATCAGAAAACTGACATTTGAGGAAGGGATAAGACAAGGAAAGAGATCACCACAAGTATATCTGCTTGACTTAGTTTCACGCACACAGAGCAGAGATAGGTGAGTAGCTCTTGGATACTTTACCAGGCTGCTGCAGAAGTGCACAAACGTAACTCTGCCACTGGCCCAAATACCTACTTATTCTCCTCATCTCATGTCTCACAGCCAAATCCTTTAAAGTAGCACCATCCCAACAAGTCATTTCTGTTTGCACTCCTTTACACGTCTCTCTCATTATAAAAGGGAGGGCAGGCATGTTCTTCAGTAATTTTTTTGTAAGGTTTCTTTCTAAAATGCAAAGTGGCAAACTTCCACCAGGATGACGCAACCAAACAAAATAAAACTCCACATAATGTTCCCTACTGCTTAACTCTGTCCTCCTCCAGAGCAGATCACACAGAGCTGCTTATATTAGACCAGCCTATTCCTGGCTCGCATAAGCTGGTTGAACCTGTTTCTGTGATGATGACTACTGTGTAACTTGCAGTATTCAATACCTCATAACGATGAGCTGTCAGCTGTAACATTCAGTATCCCATCTCAGAGGGGAGGGAGAAAAATGCACAGCAGGACATTCCCGGGCACTGGGCAACTAGACTGTGACACAAAAGGAGACAAGGCAAAATCCTCTTTGTAATACTAACATACAAACAGAGTCAAGGTCCCCATACCATGCTGGTGTTTGTAACGCTGTTGCTCACTCGTTGTTTCCCTTTTTTTGTGTGTTGATGACAATCTCAAAGTGGCCAAAAACACTGACAGGCAAACAGCAGTTGCCACAAATATAATGTACGTAAGTGTCTTCAGCAGCACAGAAATCCCACGGATAATTTATATAGCACCTGAGCTCTCAGACACATCTCAAATCACAGGTGAACACAGCAACACTGCATGGCAATGTCTCAGCAAAGTAGGGGATAGCGATCACCCTGCAGGGTGGAAAATAAGATTTCCTACTTTTTTTCCTTTTCTTTTCTCTTCTTCTAAGTGAAGGGTTAATTCTGATGCTGACAGCAGCTACTTTAAAAAATTAGCTTCTTAGATTTGATTTATAGTGTATTCAACAGCTTAGTGGAAAATAAATTAAATTCAATTCAGTATAGTAGGTACAATTAATTGGAGAAAAATAAAATAAAACCTGACTGGTAAATAACCATAGTTTAGCTTTAAGAAAACAGTTAATTTTAGGATCCTTTAAATGCACAGAAATTAGCAAATGTTTCAGTATGCTAATTTTTTTAATTAAAAGATATTTCTGCAGTAAAAGCTCTTTCATATGCACTACTGATTCTTCATCAAACGTTAAGTTTGCAACTTAACACCAGTATAGCCGGTGGCAGCCTGAAGGTTTACCATCTGCTGCCACCCAAAGTCACGGTGGCCACCTTCAGAACATATGCATCAAAGCCCTGAGATAAGAGACTGAAGGAATACTGCAGAAGTCAGCATAAGGGGAAACACAAACCCAGGGGCAGGCAACAGGCAAGTCACCAGGAAAAAAGAACATGGTGAACCGTTAGTCACCCTACAGAGCACCCAACCAAGGTCACGGGGGACACTACTGGAAGAACTAAGAACTGCTCTAAATGCACTGCTCTCTTGCAGATGGCTTTAATATAAACGCAATCCTCCAACGCACTGCAGTCATTTGCTTTCCCCAGTCCCTCTTTCTTTCCTGTTTTTTCCCCCACCCACTATTTAATATTGCTGCTTTTCTAGACTCCACACTTTCAGCACATGGCACAGAACATATCTGTACTGTTTTATTTACTTGAGCAAGGCTTAATACTAATCAAAACAAATACATCAAAACATGTTTGCTTACAAAAATATAGCTTTAAGTTGACTAACACAGGTTAAAAAATAGCTCATGCTTAATCAGATAAAATGGAATAGAATCTCTTACTGCAGTACCAGAAGGGTTTTGAAGATATGCCACAGTTGTGATATTCCTTTAAAACCAGCTCCGTTCTCTCATTAAATTGCTGTTCTACACTGAAAACACATCATGTAATAACGTCACCAGTAGGTCATCTGTTGGCCCTTAATTCCTGATCAAATGCACTCCTATTACAGGGTAGATTCTCTGACAGAAAGTCCTACAAACTCAAAGAGGCATCAGATGATCATGTATGATTTTTTCCTTGCATTTATATCACCGGTTTGAAAATCCTCTGTTACGGATAGTGATGTACAACCAGGAACGAGACAAGTTGCTCACCTGATTCCAAAATGGGGACTTGGGACTTCAAGAAAACCTTAGCAGGGGCTTGTGCACGGCAGGCTGCCAGCACTCAGGCCACAGTTCTGGTGAGGAGGCAGAAGCAGGTGTACAGTTCCCCCTGCCCTCCTCAGCTCTGCCGGCTATCAAGGCTACCAGGATTAAAAGATCTATTTAACACAGATTTATTCTTGTCAGTTTTCAGATTACACTATCCTGATTCTCTCTTGTCTCCCTCTGTCGTTATAAAAAGAGATTACATTTGGCTAATATGTATGAAAGATGCGATTATTGCTTATCCTTGTACCTGAGCAATATGAATTATCTTCAGTTTGCAATTAGTCCTCCTTTCAAACCATTATTCTAAGGAACTTACGGTTTGTGTATTCTATGACCTGCAGTAATAGTGTACTTGAAAGACAAACCCTGCAGCTTTAAAGACTGCAAATACTAAGAAAGCAGTATATATTCAAGTACATGGTTTTAAATACTTTTAGTTGGTCTGTGATAGAGAGGAAAGCCCACGTTCTTAGAGCAAACTAAAAAACAGTCAATAAATGACAAATATTCAGCTAGGAGGTGTATCTGGTGGGTTATAATAGAGAATACAGTTTACAATATGAAATACCAGTCAGCGTCACATACGGAGTATTTGCCTGGCATCGATTATGTTCTAAGCAACTTAGTAACATTTAGGAAGACAAATGTATCTGATTTTAGTTTAAAAGAAAATATCTCAATGAACAATTTACTTCTGGAAGCCAGAATATATACATATAGTTCAGCCTGTCCCAGAAGATTCAATAATTTTACTTTTATTTCGTAAAGGAAAAGGCAAAATCTGCACTATTTTACTCAGCTTTAGGACCGTTTTGTGTCAGATGGAACAAAACATTCACTGAAGTCGAACGAAATTTTAGTGGGGACAGAAACAAGAAAAAGAGAGAGGCTAGGGGTTATAAAATCAAAACACTCCAATATACAAGGTGGTATAAATGGACAAATGGAAACAATTTAGGAAGGCAGGTGGCAGGTGCTTGAGGTGCTTGAGGGTGGGGCCGAAGGGAAAGAACTCCTCCTGGCTGGGAGACACACTGGTTTTAAAGTCAAGCAAGCTTTGTTATTTGGGACTTCAGACCTTACTGTGGCCTCGAAATAATCCTGTAGCAGCATGAAAAGGGAAGCAGTGACCCAAGGAATCATTTTTGCTGATGATTCTGTCATTGATTTGATCTTGTAGGATTTAGGAAGTCACTTAGGAAACTGAAGGGTTATCAAAGTATAAAAGCAGCTCCCAAAAGTTCCATTATTTCTATTAATAGCTACTATTAGTATTCAATTTTGGCTTTTTAAACCATTTTTGCCACATTTTCCAGCATACTATGTTTGGATGAGGAAAACTGGCTAGTTACTCAGAACTAAACTGACATGTGCTCTGCAAGTTTCTCTTTCTAACCATCTTAGTGAAACAACAACGAATGTCTGAACCGAGTCACACTGTTTATCACAGCTACCTTTTCCCCACACCTCTTATGTACATACAGCTGCTCATTCAAATCCACACGATGATCTAAAGAAGCCCAGCAGCATGGACCCGAGAGCCAGGTGAGAGGAAACATCAGCTCCAGTCAACTCAATTTCACAACCACAACGTTCTTTCAGCTCTCCACAAAATAAAATGCCTGATATTTAAGTTTGTGACAAACACTAACAGGACACAGCTCCAGCAGTATTAAATATTCATGCACAGCACACACACTTTCATTAGAAAAAGCCCATTTCTCCTACCCTCTGATTAAACTCCATTAAAACTAACCATAACCTGTTTGAATTCGGTGACAGGTCTGCAGATTACACATGTGAACTCCACATAGATCCCTTGTATTTGTGCTTTTTTGCACTTCTGCTCATCAAGCAGACAAGTAGTAATCACACTTTTTAAATAATTAATAATACTGATTTGGGTGTTATGCACAGTTCTCAGGCCAGTTCATCATAATGTATTAACATCAGCGTTATGACATCTCACGGCAGCACAACAGCCACAAAAAGTAATCTGTAATAAAGATTAACAAAATTGCTTCCCGTTCTTCATAAAAAAGTTATTTACTTCTAGAATCCTCTTCAGAAACCCCCCAAAACAATTTTAGCGAGGCGCTGGTGAGAGGGTGTTATTTCGTACGGTTGCAGATGGTGTAAGAGAGCTTAACAAACAGCACGCTGAACAACAAGCTCCGACGTGCCGACATCTGCGGAGGACTCTGCTCACCGGCGCACCAGCACCGATACACACAATGTGGCTTCATGGGGGACCAGGGGAGGGGAGAGAAAAGACATAAAAGGCCGTCTTTGGTTACAGAGGCATAGTTATTACTTAATGCACTCTGCTTTCAAGATGAATGTTTAAATTGAATGAATCTAAATAACAGAGGGTTCTAAAGAATAAGAAATTGGGTTTGAAACAGCATTGTTAAGGTATCCAGCAGCACCATAACAAAGTGGTTTCTTCAGGGGCCAGTTGTAGCTTCAAAGGAAAGATTTGCCTAGGGCAGAAACTCAGCGTAGAACCTGCAACCCTGATTTTTAATTAGACAAATTCTGAAAGCAAAAATCTTTGGTATTCCAAAAAGAAGTTTTATAGTTTATAAGGCCCATGAACTGATAAAATAATTGATCATTCCTGGTTGGTGATAACCGTAGCTAAAATATTTAGGTATTAGCCCATTTTCAATGTGGTACCTCTGATAACGTTTACGAGAACTATGCTCGCCTATCAGCACCAGCTTAGAGCCCATAGCATTTGTAGGACAAAAGCCACATTTTTAGTTAGATTAAACCTCTGTTTTCAGAAACCTATTCACAGATAGACTCTTCCCTTAATAAACATACAAAATACCTGCAAACACCATCTAGTTAACCTTTGGCACAATGAAGTGAGCAAACAGAGCAGCAGCCAAATTTAAGAAACCTGGTTTCCTCTAACAAAATGCAGGTGCTCTCAGGTCTATTAAAATAGTTGATTTTATACCACAGCTTTTTGCCTGAGAGCAGAAGCAGAAGGGTGAGAGGAGAGGCACTGATACAGGCTCTCTTCTACATATTTTCACAAAATTTTTAGGAATTTTCTAATGCTAAGATCTCTGATTGTCTCAGATTAATCAGAAAAGGGTCAACACAGCAAGTTATTCAGGTGACAAGGAAGATGGAAAAGCAGACCAAGAGGGAAAAGTGGCACCTCTGCACAAACCAGGATAAAATTAAATGTCTAATAATTTTGCCTACCATAAAATAGTTTGAAAAGGCCAGAGTTTCAGGAAGCAACAAGCATTTTATCTGTGAAAAGGAAGCCCATTCGAACTACTTCAAGTGGCTTCAAAAGAAGAACAAAGACTGACATTACGCTAAGCGTAACGCTGGCCCTGGAAATCAGAGTCCATTTCCAAGAACACACTACGTCATACACTTGGCTCCAGGCAGGTTCCTTGCTTTAGAAACCTACACGTCTATTTGGATTTCTCCACGATTTGCGCCTTAGGCTGTATGCAAGTGCAGAAGGAGGCAAAAAGCAGTGATGGTGAGGAAGGAAGCCAGACTGTTTTAAAACAAAGGGAGAGGCATCATCTCTGGCACACAGATACATGTGCACCCTTTTGCTTCATATTCACACGCATTTTGTGTACATACTATAAAACCACATAGAACATGCTCAGAACATTCTGGCTCATACCGATTGAGATCAGCTTTTCATTTGCTTCGCAACGTTGTGAACACTTAAAAACACATGATAAAAGAGAGCACTCTCAGAGTAAGATTAAACACATAATAAGGAGTCTGGAAGCAGGTATGCAGAGTACAAAGATGCCTGAAAGAATATTGCTCCTTTTTCATACAGTAATTAAACATTAACTCTGACCCCTAGGATATTGTTTACACATGAGCATACCAGCTGTCTGCACAGGACTATTCTCTCCAAGCACTCCTCATACACATGTCTCCAACACAAAGACCTTGCATTTCTATCACCACCAGAATCCTGATTCTTCCCAGCTCTGCTTCAAAGCCCTGGATACATCCTGCCAGCATCTGGGACACTTGCTAGCACTGTACATAGAGAAATCTAGGAGATCTGATAACTCCAAGGACTCCAAAAGCTTCATTCCGATCAAGCACCTTCTCCAGTCACTGCTCATTACTTTTATACAAGAACAGAATATACCAGCACAGGCCTGTCTTTGTTCATTTGCAACAGCTCTGCAGCCTCGCATCCTCAGACCGATTCTCAAAGTCCATGCCTACTGCAGCCATCTAGTTAGTGGCTACTAATCCAGCAGATAGGTGTTCTTTCAATCCTAGCTCTTTGATAAATATACAGAGGAGACACTGGCTAAATTCCCGACTTCCAACACAGGAAAGAAGGTACAATGAATATGAAGTCAGAGCTGAGAAATCTTTATGTGCTATGAAAACAACCATAATAATTAATGTATACAGCCTTCCGAGGAGAAGTTATCAACTTATGCACATAATTACAAAAAGAAACAGGCAAAGAAAAACAAAAACAGTCCCACAGCTAGGTGCAGCCTAACAAAAAAAAGAAAGGGAGAAATACGGAACTAAGAGACCAGCTACAGTTTTTCTGAGGCAAGCTCCACAGGAGTCAGTTGACCTGACACTGACTATGCTCAAGCCAGGGACGACATGAGGAATTGCCAAAAGACACAAGGGGAATGGCATGGCAAAAAGGAAATGAGCCTTTACAGTCTGCATAAGACACTGCACCACATGGCAGAACAACGTATCATCTTAAAAGCATTTGGTAAGGTGATAACTAATTAGCATTATCAAACCAATGCAACAAGTCTTCTGGTCTCTTAATTAGGCTAGCAAAAAATCCGTATGGTCCTTTACTGTTTACAGAGGGATATTACCCTGGGATTTTGGTAGACATTATTTGCATGAGTCAAAAATAAGCTTGCCTTTACTGTTGGATCTCTGTCTTGGCTGCAGATTTCAATCAAGGAGAACAAATAGTCCTCCCTCCCCTATTTCAAGTGATAGTTCAAAAGTATGAATTTTTACCCTTCTACCTTTCAAATATCCACCACTTTATTCAACTGAAAACACATCAGCTTGTCCTTACCCCAGCACTGTAACCATGACTTCATTTTCAAAAAACAGGCCTCATCATATTGAATGCCACCAAACATGTACCTTATCCTTTGGCTCAAATATATTTTGCATGACCTTACATGAATTGCTTAGATAAAAGCCTTTTTTCTTCTACTTTTGTTATTTTAAAGTGCAGATGCATTTGAGTCATTTTCCCCTTTTGTTTCATATCCTTAAGATCCACAGCTTCAAAGACAAAATGTCAGCATGCAGTCGATTTATGACTGAACTCTTGAAGAGACACTGAAGAATTACCTTGTCAATCACCCCAAGGACTCTGAAGGCCTTCAGTTCCTCGGCAGGGCTCCTTAGGTTCCAAGAGGGCCTTGAACTTAGTGATCCTGGAGGCTAATGGAAGATATCAAAGATTATACATCAATCAGGGTGGTACTTGAAGGAAGACTGCCTGCTGAAGCAAATGCCAGGCCGAAGGAAACTAAATTTATCATAAATCAGAGAGAGTGAAGATGAAAGGAGAAGTTTTCTGTTTGTCCTTAGTGGAGGAAAAAAAGCAACTTGCAAGTAAATAAAATCAAGATAACACTGAAAAAAATTTTAAAAAGAAAAAATAATTAGTTTATACACTTTCTATGCTTAATGGAACTTGGCAATCAATTGCTGAATTCTCACCCCATCCCAATAATCAATCAAAGCCTTATAGGCATTTTGGATACAAAATAATTCAGAAATCACTGAAGAGGAAAAAATGAATTAGAACCTTAAGTTAGAACATAAAATACAGAATTATAACAGGGCTGTCTTGTTCTCTGGTGAGCTCTAGGAAATCCTTTTAATAACAAGGTACACAACACAAATGATTCTCAAAACTGCCTTAGAAAAAGACAGCAATATATTATTAACATAGAAATTAATGCCATAGCAAGAGAATTTACAGGTGTTGACTATCCAAGTAGTTAATATACATGAATTTTTGTCCACGCTGTGTTTTGTTATTTCTCAGGATGAACTCAAAGCTTGCATGTCAGAGGAGGGAGCAATATCTCAACTGGAAGTTTTCTGGGACAAAGATCTGCCTCTTAAGCATCACATATAATGCTGGCACTTTAACAAACATTTTCAGAAGTTTCCAGTTGCAAACTGAGAGAATTCTTTAGATCCTTCTCCAAAATTTCAGCATGCAGTTTCTGCCAGAACCACAGATCTGAATCTCTTCCTCACAAATATGGTAACTTCATTTGCAAAGGTGCTGAATGCCAAACTTTTTGAACATAACCAGGCCACCCCAAGCCCACTTCTATTGCACTAAGATAAAGAAGATGAAGGTGAAACTCTTTGATTCTTAAATTTCTGAAAGGCAAAAGCTGGTTATCTGATTTGTCAGCATCCTGAGACAATACTTAACAAACATCACACAAAGAAAACTTGCTGGTAAGCAGTTATGTTTGGGATGAAATGCTTAGCGTCAGGGAAAAACAAGATATTTTCCCTCATGAACAGAAATTCTCAGAAAAAAATGAGTATCCTAAACCAAGTATTCCATTTACTCCCCTTCCCCCTCCAACATCTTTACTGCGCTGTCCTCACTGTCCAGAGTACCTTCCTGAAACACTCCCCACCCCTGGTGCCACTCCATATTGCCAGTCCACCATCTTCTCTTCCTCCAAATTCTTTCCTAAAATCAATATTTATTTTAGCATTGCCAGCAAAGTTCAACAGAAAAGGTCAAAAACACATGTTCAAGAAGCATGGAGAAAAGTGTGCTTTTCTTTTGTGTTCACCTTCCGGGGCCTATCTTTCAAAGAGTTTATTATTTATCTTCATTTATCTGTCTGGGTCTTATGCCTTATCATCTGGGTTTTGTCATTAAATGATGCAGAGCAAGAACACTGACAGCACTTAAAAGAAAAGGTATTCACATGAAGAAAAAAAAACCTATATATGAAGCTATTGCTCCAAATTTAATTTAGGTTCCACATTCTAGTGAGCTGTTGGAGGGTCAATGGGGGCTTCTTTTGTTGGGTTGTGTTTTGTTTTAACTGTGTGCAATTTATCTGCAATAGCAAAATATCTGCTTTGAAACAAAGAGTTGTGCACAGTTTACCCATGACAAAATTTCAAAAGTATTCAAAGGAATATATTTAATGAAAGAGAATTTCCCCAAATCCTCTAGACCACTATAAAAGATTTCCACTTCTATCTGCATGCTATAACTTATTAAAATAACTCCTCAAAAATTATGCTGTTAAGATTTTCTTTTAACATTTCAACCATGAGTTAATTTCATAAATCTCTACAGAAGTTAACTGCTGTCTAATAATGCTATAGAATCAGACTTCTGCACCCATCATGTCTGAAGAGCCTGAAATAAAACAGTACATATTTTTGAGTCCTCCTCTAAAATATTCCCACTGATGGCACAGTCAGTAATACTGTGTGCACAGACCGCTTTTTCATATACGCATTCTACATAGTCACTTCTCACCTTAAAACGATTAACAAACACATCCACATCTCCACAGCTTCCATAGCGTCTCCATTTTACCAGTTTCAGGTTATTTTATACTCTTTACAGTACTTTGGTTTCACTGTTGCAAAGTCTAATAGTTGAGCCCAGTGATGGAGAGGCATCACATTCTGTTGTGAAGCAAGCCGGAAGCAAACTCTAAATACCCAGTTCCCAGAACTATAGCAAATAAGCACTATACGAAGCCATCCACTTCTCTGAACAGAGCAAAAATCCAAGCTCAGCATCTAGCCAGTGATAAGAAAAATAACTACAAAACAGCTCTCTCTTGCCAAAACTAGAGGAACAAAAAAGCAAATAGGAAGGAGGTTAACCAAAAGTCAAAGGCTTAATTTGCTTTTAGAACTAAGACCTTTACATTCTACAGAAAGCACCAGACTACCTCTGCCTGTAGAAGGCCTTCAGCAACCTGTCCACATGCTCAGCATACTGCTGAGATATCCCAGGGATCTTCTGTCCCACTGCTGGGACCTATGTATTGTGGAAGTAGTCCCAGACCACACTCTGAGATGCGCAGCTGGAAATTATCTGACTTGGGATCAGCATCAACAATTCCTACAGTTCCTCTCCCACCATCCCTTTTTGTCCAGCCTGAGCTAATTTCAAATGGAAAAGGATGATGCTGATTGTGATACTGCTCACTGCAAAGACGCAGCAGCTTGTGGCCACCACCTGCCTTCTGAAGGCTCTAGTTTTGCAAGCTATATAATGAAATATGGCAATAGCTCTTGCCTCAGCTTTAACATTGGTGCCAGCAGTTGTAAGAGCAGAGGGAGAAAGAATTACACCACCAAAAAACCAAGCAAGAGGAAGAGCTTCTCACATTAACCTCATCTAAGGCAAGAACACCACTGTCCCTAACCTGAAGCTAGGACACAGCTGGGGTCATGCACAGCTGGAATCAGAATCACGTAGGAATGCAGAATGTGATCTGGGAAGCCTTGAGACTGAATTTCTATTTTATGTTGAATTCACATCTCATAGGACAATAGCAGTGTATTTTCTTTAAGCTTTATGTAACTTTCATGCACACTTAATGAGAATTTTAGGAAGTATGATATTTTATGAAAACTGCAAGGGGTGAAGACTGTGCTTTTGCTGCTTGGGCATCAGGCTTGCATGTGACTTTCACTACTAACCTGCTTTGAAAATTGAAAATAATTGTCATTTTAAAAGACAACAGCTTTTATAACAGTGCAAAATGATGCAATTCTGAATATAATAAATTAAGCATAAGTGCAACCAGAAATAGTTTCAAAGAGTGAAACTGATACACATTATAAAAATACCAACAAAGTTAAAAAGCACCCATAGCCTGTATGTGTATCTGTGCTGGGCCTTGCAGCTGACAGCTATGTTAGGCTGCAGCCTTCTGTCAGTCCATCCCATGTCCTCCAAGGCTGTTGCAGCAAGTTCGCACTCGGGCTTGGAGGTGGCTCCGAAGAGCTGCTATTCATAGAAGGTCACAGGAGAAAATACAGCTTGAATAACTGCAAAATGGCCTGCCACCGCTGTTATGCAGTGTTCTCAAGGGTTCGCTGTAAAGAAGGCCCTTGAGGCTGCCATGCCACACCAGAGAAGGAGCAGGAGAGTGTTTGCTGCAGCTTGTTTTTCCAAAAGGAGTGCATCTCTGTTTACAATCTCCAGAACCTGCCTCCACATCTCCTACTCCTATGGGTCATGGCAAAGCTTTTCTCGATGTTTACAAGACCCTGTCAAGTGAGTTCCCAGTTCACGGTCAGGCACAGTTGCGTCAGTTCCCTGTGCTTCTCAGCCTTTAAGAAAACCTCGCTCCATCCTTAAGCCCTCTGCCCACAACCCTTTTTTTTAACAGTGCCAAGAGTTTTCCAAACACATCCTCTTGTGTTTCTCTCTTCACCCTCAGACTTGCCAGCAGTAAGGCGGTTGCTAAGGATGCTATCCTTGAGGGCTACACTGTTAGCTTTTTGCTGAAGGCAAGAAAAGTAACAAATTATTACTGTTCTTTGTTTGGTTTCCATGACATCAAAGACAATTTCTGCTTCTCAGTTTTGAAAGGCCAGGCCTGTGCCTCTAGGGAAATGTAAGTAGTTCTCTGGTCTTCCAAGCAGCCAGGGCCTGGCATTTCTGGCCGTGACAGAACAGCTCGCTTCCCTCTGCCATAGTCTCTGCGATCACCCACTTTGCTTTACTGTCACATGGTGTTCAAGTGGCAAACGGGTGGCTTGGGGTATGTTTATCAGGCACAGTTTTTTGAGACTGCTTCACCTGGCTCAGCACATGGCTGGCAGTCAGAGCTAATGGGACCCCTGAGAGGTTGAGGAGTGCAGGACAGTAGTTGAATCTGCACTTCTGAGCTTACCTCTACCCCAGTGGATTTTCTCCAAAGTGGCTGACCAGAAAGAAGTAAAATATCATGTCTAAGACGGCAAAGTGAGTCCAGTTTGATGGTGGTCACTGTGGTGGTTCCTTGAAGGCCACAAGAGGAAGAGCAAAGCTATCTACACTAGACATGGGTGACAAAACAGTTCTGCCTTGTAACATCAGGTCATGAACAAGAACATTCTGCCTTGAGAGTCCATTCTTGCTTACTGGTCTGACTTCGTCCTCCAGGGTCCAGTCGGTCTGAGCACCCTCACTGCCCATTAAGTTCCCTGCAACGAACCATGCTCCCCACAACAAAACCACACTCTGCCCCTCATAATATAGGCACTAGCACTGCCAGGGCACAGTATTTATCCTTCACTTTCTTGCAAACCAAGTTCAGTCGTATGGTTCCAACTGTACTAGATTACCAGGTGTAACAACACTTGGCCATACTTCTGGTAAAAGCTTCATATGCCTACTAATGCAGTGGTTCTTCTCAGTACCTCCAGCAAGGAAGAAGTAATGGGAAACGCCTTTACAGATCCAAGTGACAAAAAAGGCATTGTACAGTTATTTAAACACACATGCACCTACATATCCTGGCCACGCATCAGCATTTGAACAAAAGATGGTATCAGTCAGCACAACCTACAGTAGTAGGAGGTGCTAGTGGTAACAGACCAGCCTTGCCCCAACATGACCAAAGGCATGTAAATGGCAGCGAGAAAAACCCCAAGCTAATGCAAAGGGAAGGTGCAAAGATGCATACACACTAATCTTGTAACCTACAGACTTCATTTCTTTTGGAGGATCACACAAAGTATCTGTATGATTCCACTAGCGAAAATCCTCCAAGAATCACATTGTGCAGATAAAGGTCATTTCGATGCGCACTTAGCTTTGTCTGCACAGGCTGGAATAATTCACACAAACCCCAAGATAAATTAGTTTAGAGAATAAAGAGGATAAGCAGTAATTAAGGTGCAACAACTTAGGTCTGATCAACAACCACTATGCAGACAGAGTCACATTCCTCACTTTCCTTAAGACACTTTCCTTTCCTGAAAGCCAAAGCACAGAGCATATCAATTCTCAGTGGTTCCTATCGCTATGCTTACAGTAACTTTGACTGATAAGCCCCTCTTCCTATTCATTTTCAGGTAGCAACTCAGAGACAATTGGTCCCCATCACAGCCATTATGACCCATCAGAGCCATCTGTCCCTGATGCCAGCAAATTCCAAAACTCTAAGATAAAAGTCAAGTTTCTATGTCACGAAGACCAGCAAAAAAAAAAAAAAGGAATTAAAATACATGTACAAACTTGGTAAAAATAAAGCCATGTGGCAGAAATCTTGCTTTTTTTATAAAAAGGAAATTAAGCCAAGGGCAAGATTTTGCTTGTGCAAGGCAAGATTTGCCCTAACTTGTCAATTTTGGGTTTCTATACAGGAGAATGGTCTTCTATTCTCACCATTCTGGGGGGGTGAGGGGTGTCTCATCCCAATTAATCTGCTTTCCTGTCAATCTGCAAAGAAGGCATGTGCCATATTCAGTACAGCCTAAGAGAAGAAATACTTTACCTCTCAAATTCACATACAGAAACACAACCTATTTCTTCCTCTTTCCCAACCGCAATTAGTTTTTAAATTTATAAAAAAGCAAAAATAGGTTGTTCATGGTTTTTTTCTTGTTCTGTGGTTTCCAAACATACGAAGGTTTTCATTCAATATAGATTCTTCCCCATTTTCAGGGGCGCTTGACCCAAAGAAAGGCTACCTACTAGGAGTTCATATCAGTCCAAAGTACTGCATTGTTCAAAGTACAATTCATAGCAACAGCAAGACTCCAAGTCTCACAAAATACATCTCATTTGGAACATCCTCAAAAATGTGCTTGTGGGCTCTCCTCATAGAAAAAGCTACCCTTTAAAATCAGTGATTTTGCTTTTTTAATTTACTTATTAGTTGGATTTTATAAAGCTTCACATTTTAGCAGGAGTGATCTCCTTAAAGCACTCTTAGATCTGTGCAAAATAAGGAGCAACAATCTTCTGCCCTTTCTGTCCTTAGCTGGTACAAATGTAGACAGACAGGAAGTTGGGAACTTTTATATTTACTACAAGAGAGCAGTCATTGACAACCACATACAGTTTAGCAAGACTGCAATAAAAATCCAAAGAACAGATAAGTCCCAAAGGAACTGGATGAGGAAGGGCAAAGTAGAAATTTATTGAGGGTGCCTTGGAACAAGCTTTGTTTGTCTTTTGTACAACTAAAGATAAGGATGTTGCTGCTTAAGAAAGTGGGGATTGCTTCTGAAACTCCTCAAAAATCAAGAAGCTGCTGATCACTCAAATGCAAACAAGATAGATATTTGAAGGGATCAGGAAGACTCTTTGCTCAATTAAGCATTTATTTAGTGAGAAATTCATCTCTCCCCACCCCCAAGTGAGCTTCCCTCAGTTCTGATATACCATTATCAACAAGGCTAAAGCAACCAATAGCCCTTCCACTTGCTGCAGGACCAAGCAATATTCTCATGGGGAAATCAAAAGAAATGTTAAGTTCTAGTGGGAGTTTTTTGTTTTACCTTTCAATTCTTTAGCATTACTAAAATGCTTACATCATCAACTGCAGACTAGAAGGAAAGCATGCTAAAAACACAGGCCTGGATTAAATCAAGCACTCTTCGTAATGCTATGAAATGCTGTGAAATGAAACCAACTAGCAACTTAATAGAAGTGCAATATCAAAATACTGTTCAGGCCTGCTGTAAGAGAGAATTCTACCTATTTTTAAACACCAAGCTTGAATTCACTCTGCTAAAAGATAGAGCAATTTAATTATATCAAATTCTGGCTCAGGAAAAAAATTAAAACCTACCACAGAAATGGATGCATCTTCAGAGGGTTTATGGTAGAGACTGGAAATTTTTTCAGCACGCATAAGGTATTCTGCGGTCTTCTTTTTCACTGCTTCTCGACGAGTTGGACTTGATTCACCTCAAAAGAGGAAGAAAACATTACTTTTTTTCTATATAGAGAGAGGTACTAAGTAATCGCAGCACGTGACTGCTTTGATTTTACCTCTTTGATATACTTTGGATTATTCATGTTTATCATAACCAAACCTACAAATATGCATGTTATAGAGTCATACAACTTTGAAATATGTAAGATATATGAAAGATATACGAAAAATAAAATTTAAATCTTGTTATAGACTAAGGTAAATACAAATACTTACCTCATTTTCTGCCATCTGGTATATGTTCCTGTGATAACAAAAGAAAGAACTGAAACAAACTACTGATGTATCCAAAAATAAAATTAATTACGGAAGATACAGCAAGGAACTTACAAAAAAAACAATGAATAATCTTGTTTTTTCCCATATTTCTAACATGAACTTCCCTACCAATAAAGGAAAGTCTGAAATACTATCAATAGCCAAAGGCAACACCAGAGAGACCAAGACCTCTCCCTCACAGCTTTCTGATGCTGGCTGCTCCTTTCCTGCCTGGCCCAGGGTGACATACAAAGAGAAGAAGTGCTCACACCAACGACTTCACTTCCCTGATGGCTGAACATCCTCTATGTTATGCTTAATCTATCCAAACGTTTGCAAGAGATGAAAACACTGTAGTACAGTGCAAATTCTATGCTTACTCTAAATCTTAGAATTTATGTTCAGGCACTCACATTGTGAGCAGCATATGGTTAAAACAGCTGTTCATTCTCCATTTGTGATGAAAAAAGACATAGTCAGTCAACGGCCAAGCAAAGATAAAAAGATTGTGAGCCACAATTGTTACTGTAAAGAATTCAAAACACTGTGCCGAACATTACTGAGACACACCTATCCTAGAATTCAGAGCCACGGCGGAGATTTTGTATGGCACCAACAGCCCCTTCCAGTCTTCAAGAGCCATCACAGACTTGGAGAAATACAGCCTGGGCTGTCATAGGTTTCTGAACCAAGAGGTGTAACCCAGCACTTCTCACAAACTTATGCTCAAACAAGTAGCTACATCTCTGTGACTGTAAGGATATCTAACAGCTATTCAACATAAAAGACAAGGCAAGGAACAGGAGAGGTAATAAATTAAACACACAGATACACAAATCCTAACACACAGCAGATAACAACAGAGACAGTAACAAAGACTAGAACTCATAAGACATTGATCGATGGGCCATTACAGGAACCACTGTGTGTAACCTTGAAGAAGTTCAACCAGAAACTTTGGAACCGACAAGACAAAAACAAAATTATTGTGCGTTACCAGAATGAGTCTAATAGGAAAGAGCAAATTTCTTGTGGGATGCCTGAGGGGGACTGAGGGACAGTGTAAAACTTATTGTGGGATGCTTTCAGCATTGTGGGAACACGCAAAACATCGTGAGATGTTTAGTGGAAAGAGGAAAGGTGGGGAGAGAGGGGTCAAGGTGGCTCAGGGTGGAACAAGCATGTGAAAAGGACGGGTGGGAATTAAATGGCCCAATTTTTTGTAAGAAAGCTGCTGGTCCGTACACGTGTCTGCTGAGCCCTGCACCTGACCACCACAACCTGTCTCATCTTCCTAGTAAACTCTATTCCTCACTGTTTTCTGTATGAGTGTGCTCTTTATTCTCTGTGTGTATTACACACTACTAGAGTTCAAGCCAAGCTAGCAGGCAAGCAGGAGAAAACATCCGAGAGCTGGACACTGGAGAGAGCAGCAGTCTGGGAACCAATTACCAAAGAGACATGAGCAGGGGGTCTTTCCCTAAGCAGCAGCGCTTAGAAAGAGGGTGGGGGCTGTTCATGCTGTCCATATTTATGCAGTTGTCTGTAAAGGCACTATCTTTCCGTCCATGTTGCTCTTCTTGTGGTTAGTCACACGCATGTGTGTGTGCACATGCACGCACCTCTCAGGAATTTGGTGGGACAGAAAAGGCACAAGGGGCAACCCCAATCCTCCAGTTGGCCTCATTTGGGTGAAGACTGAATGTGCTATTGAAATAAGGGAGAAGGAGCAAGCTGTCCGGCTGTTCAATTGTCCCAAAACACTTTTAAGATGGGGAAATGTATGCCTGAATGAGGAAGGTGGGCCCCAGTGTTGCTTCTTCTGACATAGTTTTTCATTATTGTGCCACAACAAAAGTATGAGGTCTCTCTAGAAAGTTCAGGGAACAAGACAGAAAGTTCCTCTATCGCAGACTCCCCTGCACATGAAGGAATGAATCATCGCCCTTGCTGTAAGCAATCCTTAGACTCAGAGAGTAAGCAGCCTATGAAACACAGAGTGATCAAGGCAGAGGCTCTTTTCCATATCACATTTTCATGGTCTAGTCCTAGTCATTTTGACTCTGTTAAAATAAGTCTCTTCCCCAATAATGACTACAAATGACCTAAACACACAGGACTGCCACACAAGGACTCCATTGAGAATAAGTAGAAGAGACTGAAGATCTCTTCCGAGCTCTGCTGAAAGCAATTTATTGCAAATCTTACTATCCATCTTGCAGGAGAAGGGAAAAGTGATTTTTACTCCCTTGGATAGGGATATAAAGCCTTTCTCAGTAAATACTTTAGACTGTCCAGCTTTTCCCAGACCAAGTACAGTCAGAAATCCAGTGCATTTTCAGCTTACAATATTATGGATATGTTCCAATTTCTTAGAGTGAAAGAAATTACTAAGAGAGAAGAGACCTTTCTGCCAACTCCAGCATCTCTTTTATCAACCTCCAGTAGGATTCTGGTGAAATTGCCCTAGATCAGACTGCCAGTAATATTCTCATCCAGGAAAAAAAAAAAAATGAAATTCGACTGTTTGAACTTGAGTTTGGCTTTATCTGAGGAGAATAGACACACAGTTTTTTATTAAAATGTGTTGCAGTTTCTTAAAATACAACTAACTGTTGCTTTCATCTTTACATTTGATCTTACTGCAACATAAAACTTCCTTGTGCCAATCCACAGGTAATAGTCCACATTCTCTTAGCCACACAAAGCAGTAGTTGCTCAGGGAAAACAAATCATCTGCCCAGCAATATTAAACTCTTCAGGCATCATTTTCTTCAAGCAAACTGGTAGAAAACTGCTAGGTTAGTGTCTAAGGCTACCATAAAAGTCAAGCTTACTGCTTAACTGTTAGTTATGTGATTTAATGGGGATGTTTACTGCCTTTTTTCATTGCTTCAGTAATTTTAGAGTAATTAACGCAAACAAGATAGGACAAAGACAGCTCTAAAGGGACATCCTATTTTCACAAGACATTAATTTCAGTTTTCCTTCTACTTTTCCTTCCCGTGTAATCTGTTAAAAAGCATTTACAAACTGTTCACTCATTAAAATCTTCAGCCATAAAAGAGGATGTGGATTCACCAAAAAAAGATTGCTCAACAGGTTTTTGCACCATTCATGACAAGCTCATTATCAGTTCAGGTTCTAAATACAGTAGTAACACAAGGTGCATGTTTGTGTGAGAACAGGAGAATTGGATTTGTGGAAGGAGGATTTGGGGGTTTTATTGTTTGTATTAGGTTAGCCAAGAAAATGCAAAAAGATGCATTCTAATACAACTTCTTATTTAAGTAGGCAATAATATCTCACAGAAATTTATAAAAAAAAATACAGGATATGAATTCAAAAAAAAATGTTAACCAAAAAAAAAGTTACTTAATCCTTAAACACAGGGCAATGAGGAATGATAAACAGCCTATTAAACTAGAAATTTAGTGTAAATACTAAATATTATTTTAGATCATAAAACTCTTCACTTAAAACCAAATAAATCATTAAGACACAGTTTTAAGACACAAAATATTTATCAGATATTAAAGCTGTGCGGCAGACATAATCCATATAAAAAAATGCAATATTGCATTTGTATGTTATGGGATAATGTTTTTCAAGTTACCCAAGATAGATACTTTTAAAAGAATGAACAAATTTATTTCTAATAAAAGCCATTTGATTTAAACATTGTGTGAGCATATTGAGTTCTTATTTCCATTTTGTGGTCAGCCTACAATAACCTAAAGAGGTATCTCTCTTTAATTACAATTTACAACTTGAAAGGCATTTTTCTTTAAACAGCAGCAAACAGGAAATGTTTAAACTGTGTCAAAGCCTTTGATGAATCTTTACAACTGCTCATAAAAGCTCATCCTGCTTAAAATAATATTGATTTTTCATTTATTTTCCTAGATACTAGAAGATTTATGTTTCATCTGATCAGGATCAAAGCTTTCCCCCTCCTGATCACTGGGATTAAATCAGCAATGTCATTTTACATGTTTAAAAACTATGCTGCTAAAACAAGATGTAAGAGCATAGTAATGCTGATGATAGAGACCTTAGAATAAAAACCCCTCAAGATTCCTCGTCTCGCTCCCTCTCCCTCTGCATTTGCTGCAGAGCAGCTGTGCCTCACACAGATTCACATGAATGAAAATATTAAGGCGAGAAACCACCCACTTAGTTTATTTTCCATATGACTTTCCTGTAATTATTTTGTAAACTGTTCACACAACAATATATAAAAACATCTGCAAAAACAGGTAATTAATGTGTCAAGCCAAACTAATGCATTTTTTATGGTGTCCATGCTTCGTCAACTGTAATTATAACTCTTTTTAAGCAAATGATGATGTGTTTGTTGCAATGTGCAAGTGGTTATTTTAGATGCTCTGTTTACTACTACTGCAAACAGAATATAAAAACTCTACAGCTACTTTGTTGCACACACAAGCCTTCATCTACACTAGTACGAGCAGGCTGCTCCCTCATTTTCCAAAGGCTTTGCCTTTTTGAAAGAAATATAAATATCTTAAAATGAAAATTGGCTTTGAAAGGCTGACCAGGCCACCCGCTGACCAAAGTAACAGTAGCCAGGACATTAGGACAGCGGCCAGCGATTTAAAATTTGTTCTTTAATTTTTATTTTTAAGGATGGTTCGGCTACAGCGTTTTTACAAAAACAGACGTTCCTTACAACATTCAAATGATCTTGAGGGTTTGATAGACAAAAGCCACAAATATCATAACAATTGTGCCACTGAGTTCATCTTTGACTTGCCTGCTTGCTTTCCCAATGGACCATTGATTCAAATGAGAAGTGGAGAGAAGTAGTATTTCCACAGTATGTATACAATAGTACCACCTCGGAAAGCAGCAATATTACAAAGAGTTTCCTACTCACATAAGGCTCTTCAGAAAGTATGTATCTTTCAAAAATTAACTCACTCAATGTTGAAGTGCTAAGTAACAGCTCAGTTAGCTATTTATTCATACCAGATCCTCTGTAATTGTATCATGAAGGAAAATGACTTATGTTGAGGTGTTAATAGCAAAAAGCTAATGAAAGGTGACCACATGCAATAAACACAAGCAACAACAACAAAATCTAGGAGATAAGGACCACAGAGAAATCTGTCCTTGTTTCCAAATAATCTACAGTAATGACAAAACATGTCTCGGATGTGTGGAACAAATGCCCTTAAACTTGCTCTATTAAGAGTTTAATGATAAGTTAACACTCCTCCGCAGATCCACGGTGGAACAAAGTCGTGTGGACTTACTGGATGGCAACAAACAAAAATAGCTCTAGCCATCATTTGCCGTTAACATACACAGCATCACGTGTTCAGGTAAATCACAGTATGTACCACCCACCCAGGGTATTACAGCAGCTATTCCCTCCCTGCTTTGTGTCTGACCACCCGCAGGGCCCCCCGCAGTGCATCACAGGCTCTCTCAGGAAGCGCCAACCTGCCACGAGAACCCAAGCACATTCCCCGTCTGACCAGCTGCTTCGCCAGGACATAGATATTTCCTCAGAAGAGGCAAGACTAAGTTAGCACTACTTCTCCCAGTCCTCCGTAACCTCCCCATTCCCAGTCTTCCTGCTTTCCTCTCAGACTTACTAAAAATATATGTGGGCTGCCTTTGTTTAAGAGCATATCAGAAGAGATGTGCTTCAGGAAGGAATGTCCTCTGGCAGAACAGGCTACAAGGAACTTGCTGGAGACTGCCTGTTGTGCTAACCCCAAACTCCATGTACTTAACAATTTAAACAGTAAAACTTTCTCTAAATACTGAAATCTTCAATGAAACATTTATAATTGCCAAATCTAATAGCTATAATACCATTTTTTATTTTTAAAAGTTTCTTTATCTTCTTCACAGTCTTCCTGCACATATCACCCAGCTGGATTGCTGAATTTTTCAAAGAATTGCTCTCTATAAAAATGCAAGGGAGTAAGCCTTAAAAGATTTATTTCTTCTCACAATGAAAAGAGGTTTTAGCAGCACCTTCCTTATTAGTCGGTAGCCCAGCTGTTATTTTTGCCTAATTGGTTCAAGGGGACCTCTGTTCTTCTTAGGGCAAACACTTCTTACATCATGTGAAGCAGACTCCTTTGTCCATATTAGCCAAACAAAAGCTCGGGCACGCTGTAAGTGACAATGCGACTCAATCCCGCACAAATTTGTGACCACTTTGGACGCAGTTTTATAACCCCAACATTTATTTCAGAAAAGGGAAGAGCTGCTGATTTAGGAATGAGCCCCCACAAACTTTCGCAGAAGAGTGGGTAAGCTTTATTTTCAACCTATTACAAAAGTGAAAGGTGGCAGATGCTGGGGTAGATGGACACCTCAGGATCCAGGAAAAAGATGCTGTAGCTTTCAGCAGCAGGCGGCAGTTTGGAATTGTGAAATAAGCCCACTAGCTGGTCATCTCTAGTACGCTATATATTATTAATGATTTACATTTGGGGAGGTAGCCAAATTACACTGTTAAAAAAAGACTGTAAATATTAAGAAATAACCCCAAGATTAAGTCCCCTGTGATGAAATACTTCAAAGTGATCTTTTCTTCCTCCTCTTTTTTTTTTAAAAAAAAAAAAAACACAACATTTTTGAAGAGTGAGAAATGATTAAGATGCATCACATTCATCAGAACTACTCTTTCTTGCTTTTTGAAGACTCAGGACAGTACTGCACTCTAGCAACCAAGAAAAGCAACTTAAAAATGAAACCACACATGCTGAAGAACAAATGTGTGACAGTGAGTGGACACCCAAGAATCCTCCTTCTAACTTTCCAGTATATTTGTAACTGTTATTTCTATATTTTTATATGCATGCCTTCTTCATTGCAGGTTGCTCTAGACACATGCAGATCTTGAATTCCTGTGAAGTTAACAACTCTGTATCCTACAGGAAACAATGTTTATCTTAGGTGGTGTAAACATCTATCTAAATATCTCTCTGGGGAGAAAAAAAATGTTGGTATATGTGCAAAAGTTAAGATTACCCAGATCATTCTTCTGTGTGAAGTGTGCTCAAGTGACCAATAAGCAGGATTCACTAAGACTCAAGATCATAAAAAACATAACTTTCGAGAAACATTAATCAACAAACATCTGTTTATAGAGAAACTCGCATGTGAAACACCTAAGGTGGTAGTTTTTCAAGTGCACGCATAACTACCTGGAAAAATATAAAAGGGATGGTCACACAGCACACATCCCACACTTCAGGGAGGAAAAGCTTCATTTCCCATCCATTTGCTAAAAGTTGTAGTCTTCAACTGCAAGGCATTTCACTAAAGTAGGATTTCACAGTGGAAGAAATATCCCTAGACACTTTCCTGTAAAAGCATGTAAAAATAAAGGAAAAAAGTCTGCAACTTGGATTGGTGCAAGACAGAAGGAGTAGCAGCAGCATTCTAGCATGGATAAGAAAACAAAGTGGTGACAGCAGCAGCATGTCCTCCAACACAAGCACCACAGAAGCAGTAGGAGAGTGCTCTGACAGCCCAAGCAAGGAAAGTAGTTACACAGGCCACCAGCACAGAAGAGGGGAAAAGACTGCCAAACTTCTCTGCACTCTCCCTCCTTAACTGAAAGAACTGGTCTGACTGAGAATTAGCAACCTTGTTGCTACTTGTTTCAGAGCAGAGGAAACCCAGGCACAGGCACCTACCCCTCCAGTTAGGTTGTGGGGGTTTTTTTTGTTTTGTTTTTTTGTTTTTGTTTTAAGAATAAAGTATTGCAGAAATAAAGAACAACAGAAATAAAAAAAAATCAACAACTATGAGATTGTCCTGATAGACATGAGTACTACCAGACTATATATTAATACAGTTCATATGTTCTTTTATATGTACCTTCACAGGGTACCGTGGGAAATAGCAACTTTCCACTACTAAGGAGAGAAAAAGGGTCACTGACAGCCTGAACCTCTAAAACTGAAGAGCCAGCAGTAGGCCCTGTAGAGATCAAACCTATACTACTCTTTCCACACAGCTCTGAAGCCAGACAGAGGATGGGAAAAGAGGAAAGCCGGATGGGAAAAGAGGAAAGACAAATTAGCCAAAACTGCATTTAAAAAAAAAATTGCATGTAGCATCATGCCCTTAAACATATCCATGCAACTTTTCTATTTCAGCTAATTCACCTCAATTCACCTACCCCACCTGAGTCATTTAATTCTACAGCCAGAGACTTCAGTTTTCTCACCTATGGACAGAAGCTGCACTGTCAACTAGATCAGTCTGTTCTGTCTACACCATATGTTGAAAGAAGTGTAGCAACCCAACTAGGTCTTCTGATGGGAGGTAGAAACCCTACATAGCAACAGTCACAAAGAGATTAATGCACTTAGCTGTAGCCGAGTACTGGCTAACAACAGCTGAGATAAAAGGCTATGCGGGCAGGAAGAGACGTCTATCAAAGAGGCTGCAGAGCACCTTGCACGAGCTCCTTAGCAGCAACATAGCAAGAAGCTGCTATAAGGACAGACTCATATATCCTGGAAAGATCAGATAAACCAAGCCCATGCAGCTAGTTGTACCCCCATGATATGGGAGACAGAATAGATTTTTTTTTTTTTAAAGCCCATCTTGTCACATATTTATTCATTCCTTAACAGTCACATGCTAAGCAACTGCATTCAGAGTCATCTCTGTATCATGCCCTACACGTTGGCTTACAGTCATTGCTACAGGTCACCTGTACGTGTATTGTAAGGCTCTAAGCTGGGCAGAAGATACCGAAACCCAGCCCTTTATCAGCCTCTTTGCGCAAAGAAGTCTTGAAGTTTAAATAAAACTTTGCCTTGAATATTTCTTTACATACCTGAATCTGGCCGTATTTATACATTAACAGATTTCACCTCTATCAGCAGATGCCATATTTTGCTGCTTCACCATGATGAGGCCTATAAACCCAGCAATTTAGCACATGGAATGGCTTTACTCAGGGTAATCCAACAGCTATTCCATGTGATGGATCCTATGGCACAAGCCTGCTCTGAAGCTCTCTACAGTCTGCAATGGGCTTGGAAGCCAATGCACATCTGTTATAAGCAGTTCATGGACCACATTAACATGGGTTTCAGCACCACTGGGAGCACAGTGCAATTACATGACTTTTATAGGCAAAACACAATATTTTCAACATCCTTTCTTAATCCAGTTGCTAGTCAATAGACAAGCTCTCCCACAAACATCTAACCTACTGAAACAGAACCTACGACATCACGGTTGTACAAGGCACTAGAAGAGGGGTAGCACTGTGTGTAGAAAGCCCAGTCCAAATGGTCCTACAGCATCCTCAGAGCCCCAAAGCAGGATGCAGAGAAAGTTTCAGCTCCTTAGGAGGAGCCAGGGCAGGGAGTCTGTCTCAAGTGGTCCCAGGCTCTCTGGAAATGCAAAGTTAAAACAAGAGATAAGGTGACAGTGGTGATGCATCATATGAGTATAAAGGTCTGGGATCAGATGGCGGAATTCTGTCAGTCGCTCTGTCCAGCAAGAAACAATAACCCCTCCCTGTGAGGCCCAGTGCAACTTTAAGGGTTCCCCTGCAGACATCAGCTTATACCCCAATGCATCTTGATATATCGTCACCTCTATGTCTCCCTGGCCCATGGAAACACAGTGTTCTTAAGCTCACCAGTGCAATCTTGAACATACAATATTAGCACAAAGTTCCTCATTTTAATTTGGCTGATACCCAACATACCCTGACATCTCTCAGAAATCAGGTCTACTGTTTCTCAGAAACATTGCTTTAATCAGGCATAACTACTGGGTAGCCCAGACAGACTCACAGAAGACACTGTTTAACTGCATAAGAGATTGTTACTCTCAATGATAAACACTATTCAGAGGACCTAATTTAACAAGTGAAAGGAATATAAAATAGCTATTGTGTTGTAAGAGAAATAAGCTTCATAAGCACCATTCAACAAACAAGCAAAGGTGCTTTTCACTGTGGAAGCCAGAAACACACTCATGAAACAGCCACGGCTCTTCTTCCCCTTTTCATAAAGCACTGTCTTTTTGGCACTCTGTCAAGCATGCTCCTTTTTGCATCCCTGGCTCCATCACAGGTTCAAATCATAGCCCATCATAATCCCAGTAATTAGATACAAGTTGGTTTGCTTTCGGTATGTCTGGAAACATCATCTAGTTGTCCAAAATATTCCCAGCATTTCATTGTATATGCATTTCTGGGTTAAAAGCCAAAGTCATTTTATTGAGGTTTCAGTAATTTCTGTAATCTTTGTTCCAGCTCTGTTTGCTGGATAAACACTAAAATAACAAAGCAGCACGAAATTTGACATTTGCAGTCTGCTTTCAAAGACACCAACAGCTTATCTAGAAGTCGTAGATACCGAATGCAAAACACAGATACCTGGAAAATACAGCTTGCAGCTGCTAAGCTGACTTAAGAGGCAGCACATTCTTCATGCAACAAAGTACATGTTGCCTAGCTAAACCAAGTCCTTAAAGAATCAATATTCATTGCACCCAACTGCAGCTGCTACACATATGAAAACAAATTGTCCAAATCTGCAACACAGTAAACGGATGACCTCCATCCAGATGTTAATGTGTAACATGGAGCTTCACATGTAATGGACTAGCAATTAATGCATGTTTGCTTTCTTAGCCTTATGGATCAGATCCTGTACTTTTCTACACAAGTTAGACTGACCATATTGCTGAAAGGTTCCTGACCACCTTCTAAAAGGCTCCTGCTTCATCACATGCTGAAAGTTCCTAAAAACCAGCAATAAGCAAGTGTTAGCTATCTGTTTATCACAAAGCTCATATTGCCAAGATCTGTAATGAATATAACTTGAGAATGGTTGGAGGCGGCGAAAGAGGAGAAGCAAACACAAGTAGGACTCCTACTGTTACTCCTTCCATAATTTCAGCATCCTGATCTGTTTTTTCCCCCAGCATAAACCATGTTCTACAAAGTCAGGGAACGCACTAACTTTGCATAAGACGCAGTTAACTTTCAGACTAGGAGCTGGTGGCCTGCTATTGATCAGTATATTTTTTCCACCACTGGGCCTGAAGCAAATACGCTGACCTCAGAGTGCTCTCACATGGTAATAAAACACAGGAACAGCTATAATTGTGAGCCAAAGTCTCTATCAATTAATATATTTGTCTTCTAGTATGTTTAAAAAGCTGGAAGATTTGAATTCCAGAAGTTTTCAGCTTCTAAAGAATTGCCTAACCATCTTCTAATTCGCTACCCTACAACCCACTATAGACCTGCTTTTCAAAAGCTCCACAAGCTTGCACACAACAATGCCCAGAAAATGCAAAAGCAGCAGCAGAATCAGCATGTATTCAGAGGAAAAAGGAAACAAGTGCAGCTATTCCCTCTCACTGGATATGAGGGAGCTCTGTTACAAATGAAACTGGGAAAAAGATGTAAGGAACAGTTCAATAGCAGTCCACAGGCTCCACTCCCATTTCAAAAATTTGTTCTCCTTCCCAATGCCAAACATGTTTAACATGGAGTGCATATACACAGCAGAATTAGGCCCAAGATGTTTATACAGCAGATGCCCAGAGCTCAAATTATACAAGAGCCTCTCAGAACGCACACAGCCTTTACGTCATTGCCTAAGCGACATGCATATCAGACTTTTTGGCAGGACTGTAAACAAGACATTAAAAGATTTAGCACTAAAACACTACACAAGAGGTAACAGAAGAAAATACATGGGCAGTTTGCGCACTGTATTTAACAGCACCACACTCCTGAGAGTATATACACAGAGATGAAAACCAAGTCAAGACAGATGTTTCTTCGGTGTGAGCAGATGCAACACCTTGCCTCCTCTGGCATTACTGCCACCAACTCAGAAGAAAGTTATCAAAAACGTAAGACTCCAGCATCCTCTGACTGCCTTTACGGAAGCCAGCTACTTCAAACTAAACAACTCAAGTCTATAAAGTTGCAGTAATCTACTCATATGCCGTTTGATAAGCCAACCTTAAGGAGTAAATAGATCTTCTTGTACCAAGTGAGGAGAGGCTGGCAGAAAAGCTTATCTCTCAGATAAGTTTAACCAATTTAGAGAGGCTTTATATTCCAGAGGTAATTCTGAGAGAAGTTTCAAATAGAGGACTGATGACGATTCTTCCTTTTTTCCCTGGTACACTGGTTACATATTCTGATTCCAATTTTTTGGTGTCAATTTCTGTTTTCTTGGTGCCACCAAGTGGCAAAAATATGTATTGCCATTTTACATGCAAAAGCCACTTTCACTCCATTCTAAAGAAAGGCTACATATTGTAAAACAGTAATATCTGAAAATGAAACATGGTGTGCATTGTACATATTTATACAGACATAGGCTAATTTATACAAAATAGGCTGAAAATAGTCAATTACACATAAGACCAGAGACATGTTTTAACAATCACACCATCCTTATCTTTGAAACAGGCATATTTTTATTCATATGAAATACGTAACTAGGTGTGTTTAAGTAGCTAAAGTGATTAAGTTAAGGGTTTTTATTGCAAGGTATATTGAATATTCATATTTCAAAGTTAAACATTAACTTCATAAAGTAGTTAGATTAAAAATAGTGACACATAAGCAGCTATAAGGAGTAAAAGTCATGAATAACTAGAAGGTATTCATGGTTTAGGAAGGTGCTTGAATCAGCCTTGTCATTATAAAGAGGACATCAGAATCTCCCTGCCAACTTACAGAAGCTCTAGAAAGAACAGGACACAAGATGAACTGGATCTATCCAAAACTAGGGGGAGTGCCCAGCACAGGATGACCATCCATTTCTTTTCCATCTCCACAGCCACACAGAGAAAGGAGAAAAGAAAGCTGACTGCTAGAAACTAGCCTGTGTACATTTATGTTCCCAAGGGATAAGATGCCAGCTGAAAAGCAATTCAGTCTAGTTATTCCCTCCCTTGTATTGGTAAGGATGAAATGCCAGAGACTGCACAGAATTTGCAGGTGTCGGCCATACATCTCTTCATCCACCAAGGAACCCCCGTCTCTATGGGTACCACTACCATAAACTTGTTATCAATTTCCATTGTACTGCCTGAGCAGCATCAGGGAAACAAACAGGGCAGAGTATTTATCACACGTTTCTGAGACTCCTTGATATTTTTTTAGTCTGAAAAGCATGGATACCAGTGGGTGAGGAAAAAAAGATGAGATGTTACTCATGTGAGGTAGCTGGATGAGTAGCTAGTCAACAGCAAAGAAGTAAGAGTCCTTGCAGAAAACATTAGCAATTGTAACTGAAGGGCTCAACTCTCCCTAGTTTAATGAGTTACTATGCATCAGTTGAGCCAGTTACTTACCAGGTATGCAAGTGCAGCCTTTCACAACTGCAAGGTGAACATATTAGCATAAGGACCATCATAGATTCAAAGCCAACATGTTTAACCTCTGCCACAGTTTAAATATGCATGCACAGTTACTACAGCTCAGCTTGATTTGTGATCATGCCCTAGCAGTTTGCAACGGTTTAATAAAGAAAGTTTGAGGCTGAAACTCCAACCACCAGTTTGAAACAGCATCACAGCAGTCTTGCATCACAGCTAGAAGACAGAAGAAGTTAGGACAAAATAGGAGGTCAGAAGACCATAACCAAATGGCATGCAGGCCTACAAAGAAGTATGTTAGTAAAGAATGAGTAGCTCAGCTCTCCAACAGGACTGCCAACACATTCAACATCAAGAATAAAAAGCACGTTGATAACATGGGCAAGGAAAGGTAAGATGCTATTAAAAAGCCACAACAAGCACCAACCAGCAACCCTACTGATATCACTGGGACTTCAAAAGAGAGGTGGATTTACTTTTACAGAAAGTAAAATGACACTTTAAGCAAAGGCTATGCACATTTGTTTGGCCCACACCTCAATTCTCATGAGTAACCTATCCATTATTTTTTGCCAGCCCCTGTTAAAACAGCTCAGCAGGTAACTTTCATCCCTAGAACCATTCAGAGTCTCTGGACTACTGCCATGTAAAGGCTTCTGCTCGTATGTGCCTTGGTATATTAGCACTGAAGCTCAGCTCTGCAGCAGCATAACGTATCTGTGCTATATACTGTTAAATAAAGCCAGCATTCTAATCCTACTTGTTTGATTTGTGCAGGACAGAAGTACAATACACAGACACTGAATTCACTACAGGAAAGAACAAGCCTTTTCCTATGCTTTATACTTCTAAGACCTTCTTGGACAAAATACAAATAAATGCATCTATCACTCTAGGTTCTCATGAACTAGAAGGTGAAAGAGGAAGAAAAAAATTGTTCTCTGACAAGACTAAGGAGAGTCCACAGAAGTTTGCACAGAGTTGCATCTGGTGAGTTAAGAGCAGCCTTTGCAGACATACATTGACATGCTAAAGAGTTGGGATTTTTGTTTGGTTGGGTTTTTTTAAAATCCTGCTCTCCTCCAGCAGTGTGGAGCTGTAAGTTTGTATGTGTCTTTCAGCTAGAAAAAGGAGAACAGGTCAGTGGAAGATGCAAAAGGCTGGGAGCCAAAAATAGTTCTAATCCTGTTGTGATTGGAAAGTTAACCTGAGTCTGCCTCTCCCCATGCGTAAAATGGGGATAATTAATCCTCACTTAACCATGTAAATTAAATAATGTTTCAACAGTGCTGCAAGTGCCACATATTAATTAATGCCTAGATAATAAAAAGGGAAGGGGAGAGGGGAGGGGAGGGAAAAAAAATAAAGAAAAAAAAAAAAAAGAGTGCTCTGCTACTTACCTGCATGTCTGAGGTCATGCTGCAATTTTAAGCGAGGAGATATCTGGCACTCAGAGGATGACACCCTAAATTATCATTCAGTTTTACAGAGAAAGATTTCTCTCTCCCTCACATATGCACAGCAGCAATCACGTACATGAAAGCCAAGCACACATCATTCTGCACATCGTAACTTCTGTGCAACACAGTAAGCAGATATTAACTAAGGAACTACCATAACCAAACACTCATAACCAAAGCTAAGGCAAACACAGTGAGAAGATCCATACCTTGAACACCTTCCAGAAGCAGATCAACCCCCTTTCTATAAAAGCTGAAGGCAGTCTCATAGTCTTCTTCCTCCTCCTTCTTCAAGGCCAGTTTTATCAATTCCCCTGCTTTCTCCAAGTAATCTTGTTTGCCAGGCTTGGGTTTTAAGCTTCCACTAAACAAACCATGGCTCTCTCTCTCGCCTTCAGTTTTGCTCCACTCCTGCTCAGATGCCACCATGCTTTGTGCTGGGGACTCAGAGGAAAGGCCAACGCCAACAGCCCTGGTGGGGGAATTTTGGTTGGATGCCATTCCATCATCTAATTCAGCAAGAGAGTCTACGTCAACTGTCAGAGAGATCAGGTCACTGTCACTGGAGAGTCCTGAAAGTGTAAGTCAGAAGAACATCTATTACTCTAGATTTCTCACACACCATAGCAGCCTCCAAAATTCTTTATCACAACACCTGATGTTCCAGCTCCAATTTGAACTTTAAGTCCAAAGATTTTAACTTTCTTTTTGCAGCTTCCTGAGACTTCGCACTGAATTTCCCTGCATGCAAGTCTGTCTTAGAAACCTATGGTTTTTGAGAACCTGAAGACGTACTGTTTTCAAAGTTCACCACAAAATCCCCAGACCTGGCCTTCATTCTAACATTGGAAATGAAAGGACAAACAACTATCAAATTAAACCTTCAAGGTCCACTCACTAATGGGTTCCAGGAAATTATGAAACCAATCCTCCCTGTGTGGGTACACTTAGAAAAGTTAATCAGTAGGAGTCAAATTACTGTCAGAAGAAATCCCAACATACTGTGTTACAGTTGGTTTACTAGTTGGTAAGACATAGCATCACAAAAATATTAAATTAGGAGCTAGAATTCACACAGCAGTTACTACAGGTAACGCATCACATTCACACGACTCACAGCTACTGTGTATAGTCTTACTTCATTGCTAACACATGGCAAAATGAATTAGCTCAAATTTCAGTGAAAGACACAAGCTAACATGTTTCATTTTGCATCTTCCATAAACTGAGAGCACATACACTTACTGCAAGCTGGCCTTCAGTATGTCCTTAAGCCACAGCAACTTAGCAGGGATATTTGCGCATAAGTGGCAGAAAAGACATTTCACATCTACACCATTTCATTCAGTAAGGATTAGCATCCATGAAAAGTGTTCACACATAATTATGACTTTATAATAATCTAAATGCTACCAATGTAATGGAAACAATGCTTAGATCTCACCTCCACATTCAGATTGGCTGGTGAGTGTCACATCATCAAGCCCACTTAAATCCTTCCGAACTGAAAAGAACAAGAATGACAAAAATGTTTCTGCCATCCTTTTACATAACAACAGAATAGCTATTCACTTACCATCAAAATAAAAGGACACGACCCTACTACAGGTAAAAATACATAACATTAAACTGCTCTCAGCCTTGCTATCAGAGATCTTAATTTTGATATCAAGCCATTGCAATTGTGACAGTGGTATTAGACTTGCCATTTCTTCTTGCTTTAGAGGTTAAAAACAAAACACAGACACTTGCTTAGGAGGGCTAATTCAAACCTCAGCACCCTATCAAATCACCTAAATTCAACAGCAGTAACATTTTAAAACCTCTCTCTCACTGTTCTGAGGGTTTACGACTAAGGAGAATTAAAACTGGAGAACTTGGAAAGCTGGGACCAACACCCACATACCAAGGAAAAAATGCCAGCTTTCAGTCTCAAATATGTCATTCTAGAGTAGTATCCTGCATGAGACATATGGAATGAGCCATGAATTTGGCAGTGCCACCTGGATATCACGTAGCAGTTCGTTTTATCACCTTGGCACGTGTACCCACTGAAGCAATAAACAAACAGGCAACAAGGTCAAGACATGTAGCTGTTTGCATACAGAGAAAGGAAATTCTGAGCTAAAACCTGGTGCCTGTTTTCTTCTGTATTACCAATAGAGTCAAGAGGTTATCCATGTTATCAGGTAAAGCATTCTGACTTATCTTCAAATTGTATGTGGCAGTAGCAAGGAGCTGACTTAAGGCACATAACTCAAACTTTCTTTTTGATTTTGCAACTCTAGAGGTAGATGAGTTCTACAACTCATGGAAGAGGAGAAAGAAGGCACGCATCTTCTCACCAAGTGTAATAGAAACATCACTTCTCTAAAGCTAACAGCTTCTTTAAGGTGAGCGAGAGGAAAGAGAGACAAGAAGGAGAACAGATGACCAGCTGCTGACTTTCTATGAAAAGAAAGGGACAGTGATACTCAGTGACACAAGCCTACTTGAGAGAAGGGGAGAAGATGCACAGAAGACAATGCTCCTGATGTTCTGGGGGGAGGATTTTAAGGTAGAATGCCCATGCTGAGAAGAATTACTGAGAAGATAACTGCCTGTGTAGCCCTGAGCCCTGTAAGAAGGAAGGCTACCTTGTAACAGAAAGTTAATGAGTCTTCTGTTCTCCTCCTAATTAGTGTATTAAAGATTGTTGTGCATCTCCCCAATTTAGGGGCATGAACATTGAATTTGGATGCTGAAGACTCAGAACTTATGAACTAACATTTAGAGGAACCTGATGATTTTGTTCAGGGAAGAAAAATTGCTACTTAGGGAATATACAGGTTGAAGTAGAACTGATTGAGCATGTAGATAGATCAATTAAATGGAAAAGCCGGGGTTTTGTGGGAAGGGCGTGCTGGCCACCCATACTAGGTAAACATCTGCAATAGATTTCAGACAGACTCAGGTTCCCTTCCCTATGGTCCAAACTCATGTTTGCTCTGTTCCTGCAGCGAACTTGACCAGAAGCTGCATGAACACAGCTAGCATGGCACAGAGCCTGAGGTATTAAACTTTGCCAAGGGACAGCGTTTAAAGCCCAGGTCTAGCACCACACAACCATAGTCATAGGGCTTCCAACCAGCCTGAAGGTTAGGAAAAGTCTTAACTGTGTATGTTTATTTCTAGGAGGAAAAGGTGATATTTCTTCCTACAACATAATGCATTTTAAAAAAAAAAGCAGACTGAAGCCAGTTCACTGATCTAGCAATAGTTGCACAATGCCTTACACAGTGTCGTAGGGTCACCACCTACCATTGATACACATACCTTCTGCAGAGTGAACTGTTGCTAATCTCTGGGAAGAACAGGTAAAAGTGAGAAAATGCTACAGACCCTTATAAGCAGATTCCAGCATCAGATAAGCAATGGTCTTGATACTTCTCAAGAGAGTTTGGAGGAACAGTGCCCATGTGGAGGCCCTTGAATGCCCACAAAAACTAACACTGTGAACTAGGTGACGATTAACTATAATAATCAGACTTGGAAAAATTAAACGCAGGCAGGATTCCCTGGGGAGGAGGAGGGGAAAGAACTTAGAACTGAGTACTGCCACTGCCATCTAGAGGACTTGACATAGCTGCTTCTTTCTCTCCCTAGTTCCCCCCCAGATGTGGTTTTGAACATGTGGAAACAACATTGGTTTTAGAAAGGATAATGCCACAAGAGTCACATTCAGCATCTGGAAATCCTGAGTGCATAGTTGTTGTGAATATCCCCTAAAATCACTCTAGCCATTTCAGAGAAAGCGTATCAAAGAATTTTCCCGCTTTATAGAATGTTGAAGAGACAAAAGGTTATCTCACATAAAGCAAATGGTTTTCTCCTTCTAAAAACGAGGCCCTTGTGACTGAAGAAAAGAAACACTTACGTTAAGCATTTTTAGAAACCATTTTTATATAAAGGCAAAGTGTAAAATGGGTGCTTTATCAAAATCCAGAATCGTTAAATTTCATATAAATAGTGCTCCTTTAGGCTCTATTTATGATAACTACCCTCTGCAATTAACCCTCTGTATTAGTTCCTTCACAGAAGGACAAAAGACTGCAGGTACATTAATTTGTGAACATCACAGAAGTTATTGCAAAATAAAATGCAAAACTGGTTGCACATGTAGAAAATATTATATAACTAAGGGCAAAGAGACAGACATTAAGAGAATCCAATGGCAAGTCACCCAACTTGCAACCTTCAGGGAGAGAAGGGGGGTGGGGGTGGAAGCACCATTATTAGCAAAAATAAGCAACTCTCATTAATTTGAGCAGAATTTTACCAAACCAAGTTCTATGCCAGAAACAGACCACAGAAAATTTAATAGTTAAACACCTCCCAAATAAGCTTTATAAGCATTTGTGTAATACCATATATTTATATATCAGCATAAAACAGCTCCATGGGAAAATTTTTAAGGATTGGAAAAAGAATTTCTCAGAAAGGTTGCATGGTGCTTGCTAGACAGTGACATGCAGAGACACTCACGCCAGCTCAGCTACCAAAGGCAGCTGAGAAGCCCTAGCACAGTGCTGACACACCCTACCTTTCAGCTCCACTACTTAGTGCAAGGAAAGTGCCACTAAAATCATGCTACCTCTGGTATCCAAGCCAGCATGTACATCTCTACAGTGTGTTAGGTAAGTGCCATCTCAGGAAGAAGGAAGCATCCATGGTTGTCCTTGCACAACCAGAAAGTGTGAGCAAGCTAAGGGAGCTATTTCCAGTTTTTCAATTGAACATAGTCCATGCTGGCTCTAACACAGACTGTTTCAGACTTTCAAGAACATGGAATTCTTTTCAGGAAAATAAAAACACTAGCACTTATAGTAAAAGGATTAATCAAATTACATATCTCCCTAAGCCCTGCCCTGCAGTAGGCTTTAGCCTCACCCAATAACATATGCACAACACAGGAGACTTTTTTATTTATTTATTTTTTTTTTTAAATACGATATTACCTCTCCTGGATTTTACCGAGCAGTGAAGCCACAGTAATACTTAGAGTATCTACAGCTGAATTAGAACCTTCCAAAATGAATGGGGCAGTTCAAATCTTAGACCTATTTTTCATGCTGTAGGCATATTCAGACAGTCATCTTTGCACTGATCAATCTTTAATACAGTTTTAAAATTATTTGCAAAAATTTACAGTTAGAGATTTAGGGCATGAGCAGTAGTGAACCCAACCAGACTGTTTGCCCAACCCTTCAGAAGCGGGCAGGATTATGTATATTTAAACTGAAGGGTTCAATTCCTACTGGCACCAAGAGGAGTTCATTTTGAGTGATGGAGCACTAGGATTTCTAAAGTGGACCAGACAAACTCCCAGAAAGTTTACTGCTAGAGGTAAGCTTCCAGTGGGGCAGCCAGAACTCTGCTGAGCCCGACTTCTCTTTTCTAATCCTAGTTCTGGCATTTCTGTCACCTACACAGCAAAGAGAAACCATATGCTAACATTCCTACAAATATGGCACTAGCCATTTATGTGCTGCTTTACAACAAATCAAGCTATAAAGTTACATAAAAAAGAAAACAAACCTTCAGAGCTGCAGTCAGACAAGTTGTCAGTCAGAGAATCAGACAGAGGCTCAACAGGACCAATCAGTTCAGAACCATCATGCACCTCCCCACCCTGAAAAGAAAGAGGGAAATGAAATAAAATTATATTTATATTTAGCTGCTGTGCACTACCAAAATCTTATTATATAGCAGTGATATTCAAAATTAATTTTCCTAACTAGTAAGTGCTCCATTGTTTTAGAATTAATGCATTTAATTAAACTGTATAAACCTGCAAAATTAGCCTGGGGTTTAATCTTAGTGCTACTCTAACCTATTTGACAAGTAGGCAACCTGCTTGTATAGTTTCTCACAAATTTCTAGAGGTGAAACAAAACCTGACTGAATCCCTCTAACTTAACTACATATATTTTAAGCCATACAATTCACTATGCACTCCCTCTAAAGAACCAAAGCAAAAAAAGGGCTTTGTTGAAGGCCATCTTTGTTACCACAAATTTTTTGTTGCATCACTTGCGGAGGTACTAAACAGCCTATTTTCAGTTTGTGGTGAGGAACAAGAGCACTGAGCCATACATGCTGCAGCAGCTCTTGCCTGCTAGAGCTTTGTGGGGAGAGTTCCCTTGGTCAGCAGGTCCCTCATGAGAAGCCTTTGTAGAGGAGACAAACGGCCCACCCAGCCCAGCATCATGAGGTCAGTTGCTGCCAAGACTGGACACATAGGGAAGATAGTAAGTACAGGGCCAGCATAAAAGAATGTTATTCTCTCCCAAGCCTGGTGGAAACCAAGAGAGAGTGAAGTAACAGGAACAACTGCATGAGAAACCACCTAAAACGGTTTTTAAAAATTTTTGCTTGACATCTGAGGTGCCAACTTTCCATGCAAATCGATTAGAAACCACACCATATCCAAGGCAGTGTTACAAACAGGCATTTCTAATCTGTCCTGAACTAGCCCAGCATGTTTTCACATTAGTCAGACCATCTTTCTTGGGTCAATAAATACACAGATACACATAGCACACCCTTCAGTTATTTCTAAGACTTAACTGTCCAAGTTTACCTTCCCCTGGCTACTTGTACTAAAAATCTGTAAAAGAACAGAGCCACCAGTAAGCAGAGCTGAACGAAACTAGCTGAGCTGGTGCAAACTGAGTGACCAAAACCTAAGGCTTTCCCACAGAAGAATGTGAAACAACACAAGGTGACAAAGGGGCTTAAGATTTGACATTTGCCTAATTCCCATTGCAGATACACTTAACTCCTATTTAGAAGAAAAAAAAAAAGCCTTTCTAGTTTATTCATTACAAGTACAAAAAGTCAACTAAGAAGGCTAAAATTTATATTTTTGTTAAACAAAGCAGGATGTTTGTTTAAAGGTCTTTCCCCAAAAACACAGAAATATTTCCAAAGAATTTTAAAAGTACAAATGCAATTAAACTGCAATGTAAAATATTTTAACTCAGTCTTCTATTTATTGTTGCTACCATATCTGAAGGAAAGTTTTCCTGAGTATTATAAAGGACTCTGCATTAATGCAACATGAAAATGAGTGAGGATTTTTATACTTCACTGTAATTTTGCTTTTGCATATATACGATTTGAAGATACTTAGCACCTAAATACACTTATGTCCTAAATATCTGCTAGATGAGAATTCATTTGATTTCAGGGTGTTACTATGGTGTTTACAAATAAAAATATGCTTACATGTTCACAGAAATGTTGGACTAAATAAACTGAGTACAGAAAATAAAGACGCTTGAAAGAACTATCGAAAACAAACTGCCTCAAATGCAGTACAGTAAAATTCCTGATCTAAGCTATATTCCGGAGAATGGTTCTCATGTCACTGTTCAAGCAGCACATGTTTGACTAGTTATACACAAAATTTGCTATTATGGATCTGAATCCATAATAACAGGCCAGAAGAAGATGGTCTAACTAATATTCCTAACTTTGGTTCAGAGAGAGATAAACACCTGCATAAAATACAGAAATAGTTACAGTATTTTTCTTACTTCCCAACAGAACACTTGGATTTAACATCACTGGTTTTCCTCATCATTCAATAAGCAAAACTTTTAAATCCCTGCACCTGAACTTCCTATAAAACTTTTCAGCTCATGGAGGTGTGGCACCTGACCAGCCCACAGGCATTCCACAGTTTATAAACTAAAGCAGAATCAGTACTACACTTTAATCACATCAGTAAGAAGTACATACTTTTCTGCAAATACTAACAAACCTTAAAAAACTCTTCGAGTTGTTTGCTATTATAGAGAGCAGGGATGTTAGCAGAAAACTGCAAGAGATCTTCAGCACATTGCCTTCTTTCTTCAATCACAGTTTCATCAAATCGCCCTGGAACAGACACATGGATTGACAATTTTAGAAATAGCTACACATTAATTCTGCAATAGCAATAACAGAAACCAAAACAAAAGCCATCTTCTGGACACAATGCCCTGAATCTATGAGAGTCACTCCAACGCTTCAGGAGAACACAGCAAATCTTCGTACTTCCTATTCTCAATTGTCCCTAGAGTCCTGTCTTCTGCAGTCCACTCAGATGATGAAAGCTGGCAGCTTCGACAAGAATCCTTAGCACTCTCATCGTAAGAATATGTGAGGCACCACTCTTGATTAGCCAAGAGACACTAACGGATGTCCAGTGTTATCTAACGGTAAATGATACGTGCACAATTTGACAATATGACAGTCAGTGTCAGCCTTGATTACGGCCCAAATCCTGTAAGGAGCTGAGCATTCTTCACATACTCTCAAGAACAATGCACGATATGAGCAGGCAGCAAAGGAAGTGCTGCGAAAAGCCCCCAAATGGATAATCTGCTCCAAGGTCCCATCTATGGAGACAAACTGTAGGGGAGCTGGGGAACGGAAGCAGGTCCTCACTGAAGTCCTGCTAGCAGGCACTGAAGCTCTCCTCCAAAACAGCTCCATGCAAACAGGGTCTCATCTCCTCCTGGATTCAAGAGGTAATTAGAGCTGGGAGGCAGTTCAGTTACCAAAACGTATGATCATTTTCTTTTCCCTACCCACCACCCAAGCTGTTCCCATTAGAAAAAGGTATTTAAAGAACAATCCCATAGTTCACCTCGGAGATTCACTCCTCGGGAGAAAGAGCCCTTGGACTATTACCTTAAAATTACATTCTTCACAATTGCACACAACTTTTTAGCTTTTCATATCAGCATCACTTTGTTGTTGAAATAGTTACAAGTTTACCAAAAGACAAGGGCAGAGGTTAACAGTAATAATTGGAAGAGAATAGAAGAGAGAGTTGAAACAGCTATACAGAGAAAAAAAGAACTGAGAAGACAAGTTCAAGAAACAGTATTGCTATAGCAGCATGATGGAAAAAATAAGAACCACCTGTGACAGCTCTGTGACATTAACTTTGAAGAAGACAAAAGATACACTGAATACAGAAGCAAAATTCATTTACACTCAGAGCAAACAAAAAAAATAATCCCAGAAGAAAGCATCAAAGCAGGATTCTTTCCAGAAATTCTTTAAGTAAATACGTCCTTCCTACCTGCTACAACAAAAAGAAAATAAGCTAGAAAGGCACGTACATACCCACATGGAAGATCAAAAGCTAAAGCTTTGGGGGGTTATTTCTTCCATGAAGGGAAAAAGAGAGGTTTGCTGGATTAATTTCCGGCTGGATCAGTTCCGTGATGTGTCCACTACGCTCATTCAGCTGCACAAACGCTAGCAGAGGTACAAAAATAAAGCCACAACAAGCCAGCAGGAGAAAGGCTAAGGCAGCACTACCCTGGCCAGCGGCAGCACTGGAATCGGGCCATGTTAAACTGTTCAAACTACCTACATCTTCAGAGCAACACTGAGTGTGTTACGACTTTTGTTTCATTCCAAGCAAAACAAGATAGCAAAAACAAACCAACAAACAAAACAAACAAAAACAAAAAACCCACAAAATTCACTCAGTAAAGTACAGCAACATAGACCAGTTATAGGAATCTACAAAATAACACAAACACTGATATACATCTGTTGCAAAAAGGCAAGCTCTGAACAGGGTCAGAAACCTACAGCTTTTGCAAAAAAGTAATTCTGCAAGTATTTTTCCTGGTTTCCCGGAGATAGCTTGCTCTCCCTATTCTACTCTCTTAATATAAACAAACACACACACACACACAAACCTCCTCTTCCACACCTTCCCAGTACTCCCCCCAGGCCCACGGCAGTACCTGCCACGCGTGGGTGGCAGCAGTGCAGGCAGGCTGACCAGCGCACCCGCACCAACGACGGGCCAGGCAGCGGCAAACAGCCCAGGGCAGAGCCGGGTCCTGCCTGCCCCGTCGCAGCACCGCAGCCAGGGCTCTCCCCACACTCAGCTGCCGTTTGGCATACTCTGCGGGAACATAATCACATTTGCAGGCACCGTTCCTCTCTTAAATTTTCCTGAAATTAGCCAACGGGTATGAAAATCTGACAGCACCATTACATAAGCCTAATTTTCTCAGGAAGCTGAGCTTTAAAGAAAAAAAAAATGTAAATTTGAACAGAGCCATTAAAATATTAGTCACTGTCACATTTTCCAGCTCATTAGCCTCATCGTACACTATTAGGATAACCAGTCACAGGACTCAGGGGCGAGAAAGAGAAATACAGTATGACACCAGTTTGTTCACAGACTACCTGATATCTCACAGGCAGTTTTAGATCCAACCATCCCTACCTTCTTCCATGCTCCCCCTCCCTGCTTCCCCCCCCCCCCCCCCATGTATATATTTTCAGGCAAGCTTGGACTACTCAACACTTCGAAAATCTGATTGAGAAGGGAAAGGCTAATCAAGTGTTTAAATCCCCAGCTGACACTTCAAACGTTTCTACCATAAAGTCTTTCTAGATCTAAATCAATGTTATTTCTGCTCTGCTTTACATCTCTTGACCAAATGAAAATGTCATTACTGAAATAGTGTTTTTCTGGGGTTTTGGGAAGTGTCAAGCATGATCTTAGCACACAAGAAATGCACTAGCAAGATTAAGCTATTCCTCCAGCAATGATCCGCTGATAGTTTCTTACATACGTTGAAACCAAACGTAAGTTCCTGCAAAGGGAATCCACAGTTCCGTTTCTGGAGCAGATTTAAAAAACTAAACACCTAGCAAGGTTTGTGTTCATTTTTCAGAACGCTTCCAACAATACAGGACAGTTAATTCTCAAAGAATGTTACTTTATTTGGTATTTTCAAGTCCAAACAGTATCCTTATCTGAGTTTTATAATCTGAACGATCTTTCTAACTCACTGCAAGCAAAAGTTATTACTTAAATATCAATATTTGTAGGGGTTTATTTAAACAAACCCAAAAAGGGGAGGACTATTTTGTATAATAGAGTACATTGGTACAGTTGTTAGAATCATAAGAAATGCTGAAAGAGATTTTGGTAAAATACAGTGTATAGCCAACATATGGAACACTTAAATAGTCCAATAAAAAAGTACTTTGAAAATATTAAAATGTGATTTTGATGCATATTAGGGAATGAGAGTAATCACTCCCCAGAAATAGATTACAGCTGCATAACAAATCAGAGAAGTTTTAACAGCTGGATCTGCTATCACCATTTTTGATTCCCACGCATTATTTTTTTTCCCCGCTGTAAGATGGGAGGAAAAGGGCCAGGCAAAGTGCAAGAAAAGCAAAATGATTGCTTCCCTGCCCCCCTCGTCAACAAGTTTCACCCTTTGATGTGAGCAGCTCTATATTAACAGAATAAAAATACATGAACTTGCACATCATCGTTTTCAAAAGCTGCACTGCAAAACATGCAATACAAATAGTCCAGTTCTGCAGATGCGACAAATGTCTGGTTGTGCCAAATACAGAAGCGTAGCATGACTCATTCATTTTCAAACACTTCCCAGTTCTCCACGCCGCCTCCAAAAACTCTGAATGCTGCACTTGAGATTCTGCTCAGGTTTAATACTTTCAGTACAAACACATAATAAGTCTGACTGTCACAATCAACAATGCTCACTTGTAAAGTATACTCACCACAAGATGATATGTATACGTTAAAGCAAACACATTAAAAATAAAATCAACCAACTACCAGCAGCTACTGGCAATGCTAGTAAGTAGCTAAGTTAAAAACTGCTACAAGCCAGACATCACCACACCAGAGACACTGCAGAAATGCTCTATTAAAGCAGCTTGAAAGCAAAAGATTTTAATAGAGACTGATCTTGAAGTTCAGCATTAACTGAGACTGAAAATAAATGTCAGAAAGTCAAAATATTTTATAATCTATTAAGATTACATTTTGTCTTCTAGTACAAAAATTAAGACATATCTTCTGAAGATAAATGCTTTAAATAGCAATAAAACATATGGCAGCTGTTAAGTGTAGAAATGAGATGGAAGGCTAAATAGTAAAATTTTATGCTTTAAATAGAAAGATAATTTTTAAATTCAAGGAAAGAGTCAGACATTTCTGTTCCTTTCATCTACACACTAATCATTTTAAGCTTGTTTCTACATTACCTCTTCTCTCCTGTATTCTTCTGTGGCTCTTCTCTTCATTCAAATGCAGTGGACTTTGTTTTGGTTTTTAGTTTTCATTTCAAAGAGCTTTTTGTAAATAGCTACATTGAATAATTCTGTAGATTTCCTTCTGTTACAGTGTACATTGCAGTCACTTTTGTTCACCCCATACAATAGAAGAAGCATGTCTTTCAGAATGGATTTCACTCACAATCCTTCCCTTGCTTACAGAGTTTGTGTAAAAACAGCTAGCAGGAGACTTGCATTTCTGTCAATTTAAAATTATTTTTAAAAAATTAGAAGTCAGGCACTCCTCCATCCTGTTTTTCTCTTTTATTTCCTCCCTCCCCTATGAACACCTACTGTATCTCCCACCTGAATTTAAATTATGGTCTGCAAATGTTAGCTTTGCAAATAACTTGTCCACTGAACACACTACTCTGTAAATCAGATTTAAAACCATCTCAAGATCACACTAATAATACATTCCCTATTTAACCATTAGTGCACAAGTTCAGATACAGCACTGAAACTTGCTCCACTTTCAACTTTCTAAATAAGTAAAAATAAAATGACATAAAAGTTGGATACCATTTGGCCTAACGTGAAAGACAGTTTTCCACGAGAGCCATGAAATCTACCCCACAGCTCAGCTTCTTTGCCTTTCACTTAGTTGTTTCACATAAGAATGGATTAAGTCAGAAACCCCCCAAAGCTGACCGAGGCAGTTTGGAGTTGGGTTACAAACTAACTTCAATGCTGTTTGTGTTAGTATATGCCTTAAAACATCTGGTGCTGGTGCCTAAGTGCTGTAGCCATCAAGAATAAACATAATACCATTAAGTAGCAAAAAACAGGCAGTATCTGGTCATGAAACTTCAACAAGGGGAAAAGCTTGTTTTTTCCAGGGTGAGATCTTGCCTGCCAGGGAGTTTCATGTAGTCAGCTTCTCTGGAGGAGTCACCAAAGGCAAAGAAGGGCTGCCTGGAAATACCACTTAGAAGTACCTTACTCCAAGGCAGTATCATAATGCAGTCACACAAAGCAGCTAGACAAAGGGTGGCTAAACAACCTCAATTTTGGCACTTTCCATACCAACAGGCCTGACTTTGTAATGTCCACTTGTTACAGTCATATACACCAGTAAGCAGAGGAGAGAGTAAAGCAACAACGCAAAAAACAAAAGTCAATGAGCACTATATTTCTGCAGGCAAACTTTTAAGGAAGATCGTTCAAATTTGCAGTCCTCTTGCATGTGCACAGTCCTCCATGAAGCAAAGCTTTTAGGCAAGACCTGGGTTAGATTCATGCCCAAACTCTGCAGAGAGACTACCAAAAATACCCTGGGGATGTATATTATGGTCAATACCTTATGCATCACTTAGCAACACCTCTCAGCACAGCTGTGCTAGGAAAAGAAACAACAGCTTCCCATGAGGTACATGTCTCTTACCAGTGCATATGACTCCCTATTCATCACAGCTCGCATCTGTATCCAACTTTGCCAGTAGGAATGAGATCCAAAAAGCGTTGCTACACTTTAAGCTCAGGATTATGTGGCTTCTAATAGTTGAACACGCAAGGTGACTAGGAGGGGAAGGAAGGAGGGAAGAAACCCCTCCCTTCCCCCTCCCCAAAAGAAAAACAAAGAAAGGAAATAAAAAACACAGAAGAAGTGGCAGAGGAATGGTATGGATATTTCCACTGCACTGTATGCCTCCACTTTCTAGGTAAAATTCCCAGATGGTCTTAATAAATTCCTTGTTACTGTAGAAAAAAAAAATAATATTGATCTCTGGTGTTTTCCTTCTGTCAGATGTTATGGTTGGGGCAACCAGACTTTTATTATTACCAATCTTTTGCTATTAGGCCTCTAGTTTATTAGGAGGTACCGGAGAGTGTTCTGAAGCATGTGGAAGCACACAGAGCAGATACAGCTTGAACCACCATTGACTAAACACCTACTCCATAGCTATTCGATTGCCAGGGATACCACACTACGGATTGTCAGCAGATTAAGAGTAGAACAACTAAGCCAAAGGGCATGAATTTTTATTTTAACAATCCTTAATTAAAAAGGAAAGCGGGGGGGGGGGGGTTATTCAACCACAAGGGCAAGGTGAAACCTTAGTGTACAACTACTTTTGTGACTGCAGCACTGTACAGATGATAGAGAACATATATACATCAATAAATATCTTGTGCTAATAACTCTAACATGAAAGCAGCAAAAGAACATAACCAGTCCTGTTAAAAAAATAAATAATTTCATCAAGCTATGACACCAGCACACCTACTAGTAAGACATTCATGATAAACTGAAAGGTTGAGTACTAAAAGCACACAGAAAAGTTCCACACGCTGCAAAACAAGATGTACTTTACTTATAGGTATTGAGTTATCAAAGAATATCAGCAATTCAGGAAGAAACTATGCTTACCAAATACTATTGCTTTGGCAAAAGGTGGGAATAGTTCTGTATGTCTGCATAGATTTTTATGAATTTGCCAGAGATCTTTGTGCAGTTTCTTAAAGTCACTGTATCTCTTCCAAACGACTATCTGAAGCAGAGAAGGGTGAAGAAAAAAAAAGTATTAATGAGGTTCATTGCTCATATTAAAATAAAACTGCAGTAAGAGACTCCACAAATACATTTTTCTAAGCAAATCAGACTACCTTCAGCACATATTTTTTAACACTTAAATATATAATCTGAACTGTCAAGTGTAACAGCCATAGACAGTAATATAGGTTCATAATATGTCCACAAACCCCATTTTGACTAACATGACTACAATGTATAGAAAACATCACATAAAAGCTGAAAGAAACACAGAAGGCAAAAGCAGCATTGTTTCAGAGATCAGCCACACTGCAATCCAGAGCTATACGGGGAACCAGAACGAGAGGGGAAGAAAAAGCAGGATAAAAGCGTTTCACCATCCAACACTCAAATACATGCTGTGCTCAGCACAGCTGCAGGTATGGAGGGAAGGGGGAGAAAACAGCAAAGTAGAAAATGATGGAAGAGAAATCAACACAATTAAAGGATGCTTATGGACAGTGCATTAAAAAAAACAGAACAACAATTTAGCCTATGATTTATGTGTTTATGAAAAATGCTAATCATGTGTAGATGCGAGCCCAGTTTAAAATGGTTGAGGACTAATAACCTTGACCAAAAACTGAGTAAATTTATTCTGCAATCTAGACAAAAATCTTCAACTTGAGGAACGGAAGGAGATCATTAGTTCATTACACCACTTGAGGCATAAAAATTTTCCTCATCTGTCCTGTTCAGAAAGAAGTAGTCATCTCCCATCCAGGTATCAGTCTTATCCCTCTTCCATACCATTCTTTGTATTCTTGCACTCCAGGAGAAAGGAGAACTCATCAGGAAAAAAATCAAGCCAGGGAGAGAACTGAGCAACCAAATTTGCACTTCACTGCTAATAGCTTTGTTTTCAGCTTTCTTTAAAAAAATATATATATATTGGCCTTAAGGTACCTTCTCTTTTTACTAAGGCCAGAGGCCTTCTAAGTTCCAGTAGATACAAGTCCTGTTTACTGAACTACACAGTTATAAGATAACCAGACTGTTAACAGAAAATGTCCAGAGCTTTAATCTGTCAAAACTCTATCCATTTTATAAATGTAGCCAACTGAAACTAGCTGTCCTGATTCAGCTCCATCTATTGTGCTTACACATCCAAGGACTTAGCTGCAACTAGTACTTGATAGAGTTCAACAGATAAGGAAACAAAAACAGGAATGTCTCAAAAAGGTCACTAGTGATTTTGCCATCAGAAACACTTGATGATTTTTCAGTGCTGCACTTCCACCTAATCCAATTTGCAAAAGGTGGATGAATAGCATTTCTTGAGCAATATGCATGCAAAACATAAAATTGCTTAAGATGGCAAAGTTTCAAACCATCAACTTACTGTATTGTCAGTACTGGAAGATAGTGTGAAAAGCTGTCAAAAAATAGGAGCATGATATACTGTTTCACTAAATAAGTATTATTTCTGCTGCTGCAAGTGATTTCCCAACAGCCAAGAGGAGAATACCCATAAAGAGCTTGCAAAGCAAACGAGTCAAAGTCATCATATAACCTCACAAGCTCACAGAAATCATGCCTTTGCATGCAGATGGCTCAGCAAAGTTAGCCAAATTCCCACTCTAATATACTCATTAGAAATCAGATTTGGAGGAAGGAGGACACACTGTACTTTGAAGCCCAAGGAAGCGCTGCAAGTGTATCATAAAACATACATTAGACTTGTAATGCAATAGGTTGCTTGCCATGGCTAGAACTAGTAGATCTCTATTAACACATTGACTCCTCTGTTCCACAATGAACAAGCCTTTCTCTTCCATGGATGAGTACAGAAAAAACTACTTACAAGACAACCTCTATTGCAGAAGAGGTACAGTTGCTTCACAAACCATGTTGTCATCATCCACCCCAAAAGCAAGGAAATTAAAATGAAAGCCACTAGCCATTCTGTATCTAAAACTTTTCCATTCACTACTTGATATTAAGTCACTTTCACCCTTTTGAGAAGAAAGCCCTTACAAGGTGATCTTGCTCCCTGTCTCACAGTAACACTTTAGGGTATGTTGAATTGCAATCGGCTGCAGTAGGAGGGATAGAGATACCATGTTAAAGGACTATATTCTAAAGGGCAGTTAATAGAGGTGACAGAAAACTGGCAGGTAGAGTTGAGGTCACAGCACACGGCCTTAGGTACAGCTGTACAGAAAAGCTCCTGATATATGTGGTTTTGTGACTACAATTCACTCCTACAGCAACTACCATCTATAATATACTTCTTTTAACTGTGAACTTTTAGGTGTTTGCTCATAACAGAAGCACATCACACCCAACATGCTATCACATGCAAAATACTTCATTTGCTACAGTGGAGGGTGAGAAACGGTCAATCATGAAGTTTATGACACATTTATGTCTCCTTGCTGACTGGAATATGTGAAATCCTGCATGGTTAACCTATATCCACAGATCAAAGTCATGATCACAGCAATGACTAAAAGATAAGGGGGTCTTATTTTTTTTCAAAACTATTTAACATATATTCATGCAATATTCTAGCTGAAAGACACTTACAATATATTTTTCTGATGAATGGCTCATCAACAGGTGTTACAAAGTGTTTTTTTTCCCCCACAAATGAAGATTAAGGTAATGGCAGAGTGTGTTCATGGATAGGTTCAATTCAGGAGTCTTCCTGGAAAAGGTGAACATCAAGCTACAAACTACAATAATGCAGTTCTAAAAACAGATCCTCGATCATCTTTCCAACTGTGATAGGCTATTTTAATTTTCTGGAAATTAAAAAAGAACCAAAGAACATGAATGCTCATGTTTGTTTGATTCTCAAGATTTCAAAAAAGGATGCAACAAAGGAATATTAGCCAATTCTCACCTCTGCAAAGCCACTAATCAGTAACCCACATCAGACAGCACAGAGGTGCACTGAATTCATTTATGGGCTCTTCCTTCATCAGCTATCCAGGTTCTCCTCAATTGTGATAAGAAACTGCACTAGAAATTCAACATATCCATACAGTACTCAATGTCTGAAAAGCCACAAGGTTGTGCTTTTGAAGGAAGATTTTGCATGTATATAGCATAATAGCATCAACATGTCAAGTCATTGGTCAAGAAGAAACCAAAAAATATGGGTTTTTTTATTCTGAAGCAAACCAAAAGAAGTGTGATGTAATTTTTTGTCTCAATAAAAATGGCTCTTGATGTTCTTTCGAGATATTAAAGAGCCATAGAAGTACACTCGATCCTCATTCACAGCTTCCTCAGAAGAGGCAAAAAGCAAGCAATTAAGTTTTATCAAAGTATGTCACAGGAAGATACTTAAGGAGCCTCAGAAAGAGAGAGACATAATATATGAATTATAGTCTAATCTCTCTCAACTACTCCCACTCCCCTCCATTTTACTTGTTCACTAATAGACGGTAATGATGTAGGCTTTTCAGTGAAGTATTGGTTAAAGAGGGAAAGAATACCTACAGCTGAGACCTAAGACTTGGATTGTGGACTGATCTGTAATTTTATCAGTAGGAGTTGAGTAACCATCAATTTGCCAATTCCAGCCTTGAGAAAAAAGCTTGCAAAGTTATCAAAGCAGTTTTGTCATCAAAAGACACTTTACTCCCTAAGACTTTGTTTCAAGTCACGATTCATCACTGATGGCAGAATTGCAATATGTTATCCTAGCTATTCTGTTTTTGAACTGAAAGCAAAAGACAGATGGAAGCATACAAAAAACTGTTTGCTCAGTTACAATGACTAAACACACACAGAAATTGCTAAATTACGTCAAAGATGCTTCAAAAGCCATAATGGGGTACACAAATATATTTGCACAAATTTAAACTGTTACCTCCTGAACATCCTCTGGATTTTTTCTTGAAACAATCTGAAAAGCAAAACAAAAAAGAAAGAATGTATCAGTGCTTGGATTTTCATTCTGGAATTTAAGAGAGTAGCATATGGTGATCTGTTACTGAAAAGAAGAATCTGGGGTGAAAAAAAAGGTATGTTCCTCTTCAACCTACACTCAAACATTTTTTTCAGTTTCAGAGAAGTTCAATATCCAAGTATAACATAGCAAGGTATTATAGCAGTGGACATAGTTGTGATGGATGTGAAGACGTAAATCCTAGGCAAAAAGGCACAGAAGGCATCCCAAAAAACAAAGCTACACAGAATACATCCCCAACAATCTTTCCAGTCTTTTCCTATAAATTCGTATTAGGGTCACATTAGTCCCAGCAAACAGAGCTAACGATGGCTACTTGGCTTGATACAAGCTGTGCACAACCTTGCTGCAAACATTAGGCTTTGCATTTACTAAGACAATACTTCCACTTGACTTAGAGCCATCACAGCACAGCTCACACCAGCTGACTCGGTCCTTGTGTTTTTTGTTTCTCCTTAAACACTCTTTACCTGATTAATTATGAATTAAATTATCCTGAGGAAAACTGCTATCAAAAATAGGCTTGGCTACACACCACAAAGAAACCTGTATTTTGTCAGGCTTTCTTTCTTTCTTTAAATAAATATTGGTTTTCTAAGGCTTTTGCAATCAAGTTCTGTATTGGGCTTACAAAGAGCAGTAAGAGCACATGGACACAAACATGCAAATCAAATTAAGGCATCTTTAATTCAGAACTGCAATTATCTTGTGCAAGGCAGTGCATCTTCCACTATAACTCAGCCAGAGCTGTTCCAAAAAAAAGTAATTAGCCTATTGTGAGCTAAACCAACACAGGGCATTCTCAATCCAAGCTAAGACTATTCACACACTGAGACACCCCAAAATATGAATAAATGATGTACATAGGCAAGTCCAAGGAGTCCATACTACTTCTGCCCTTCAGACTAAATTAGCATCCAGCAGTACTGCCAGCATCACTCAGCTGTTGCTCTAAGATGGAAGTCACTGGACCCACACTTTCCTCTTGCTAAGTGCTCTCCACACTCCCCAGATAAACTAGCTCTCTTCTTCCCTTTGGTTTTCCAAGAATCCTTGCCGGAGCCTCCCAGATTTCCCAATATCAGCTTACTACACAGACGAGTCACTAGTCCTTTACGCGTTTTGAAGGAGACACGACACAAAAGGGAAGGTTTATTTTTTCTGTCATGCTTGTCAAAAACCTGAAACATTTTCCCTCTCAGTTCCAAGTTATTTCTCTTACCTTGCACATTAAAGTCCTCTTTTTCCAACATTGACAAAACATTCCTCAACTTTCCTTCACTCTAGGCAGTCTAACATCTTGAAACTTTACAAATTTTTAACCTTGGTTGTCATGCTTTCATTCACTAGCAGGGAGCTCACGTGCAGAATTTGTTAAAGTATCTCTACCCTTCTCTTCTAAGATTTAGAAGTACTTGATATAAGGAACCCGTAGAGCTGGGGTGCAGGGAGAAAATATCACAGGCATGACTACACATCACAGAAGAACACCAAAGGGCACACACTACCTGTTTTGCAGTTCACCTTTAATTAAAGCCTTACAACAGTTTTGGCAGGTAGGTAAGTTACCAGATGGGCAGAAGGAGACCCAGAGAGATGAGTAATTACCCAGCCAGTTAGTAAGAATCTGGAATAAAACCCAGAGGCCTTGTTTCACAGTCACTTATTCTAATGTTACATCACCTTCTATATCTACCAACCATGCCAACTTTAAGTCAGTATGTAATAATTTGTGTGTTACCTACTTTGTTCTTCATATCCTTTTTCTGAAGGTCAGCCTCAAAAGAGGTCTTCCCCTTCAACCCAAACTATGATAATTCACAGACTTGGCAAATGTGTTACTATCCCTCAGATCTTCAGTGCACTTTTTAAATCCTCCCATAGGGATCAATGCAATCAGCTTCTTCTGCAAATCTGTAATGCAAGCAACTTTCATCCATTTAAAAATATATCAGTTGGCTATCCACTAATATGAGCTGAGCAATGCATAACTACTATGTTATACTCTGAAAACAGAGATCCTACAAGGATCTAGTGCCTTACACTGAACAAAGTACTCAAGACTATCCTATTCCTTGTCTGCCCTCCAGATAGCCAACATAATTCATTAAAATTTTATCATTAATAATCGTAATCTTCCGAATTATCAAAACTTTTACTAGTAGCCTGTATTTGTAGATCTCATTCAACAATACTCTTAACATTATCACTTGCTGATACCTCTTTCTGTTCTTTAACCCTTGGAAATGGATATAAGACAACATTCATTCATTTTTTTCTGCATTTAAATTACTTCATATTTTGCAAGTAAATAATGTATTTTGTAGAAACTGAACGCACTGGAGAATGCAATTTAGTAGAGAATACATGACTTGAAAAAACACAAAAGGGACTGATTTTTTAAAGTAGTCTCACAAACAAAAACTTTTAGAAAAAAAAAGTCTGCAATAATGACAGCCCATCTTAGCATTCAGAAGAGATTGCATGGGTAGCCGTGCCTTTGGGTCAGATGTTTAGGACACTCTAAACAAGTGTTCTTCTCAGTCATGATTATTAACTTACCATAATAGTGAAATAAAAAGTTCTTTTAAGTTAACTTAGTTTCACGAGGGATTCACTCATATGTCACTGGAAAGAACCAGAAATCTCCACTAGCATGTACTGAGTACCCTAGGTCTTGCCAATACACTGGGAAGTTCCCTCTTACTGTTTTCCAGGCAGTCCCCCAGAGCTGCTGATCATCAGTTCAGCAAGTAGTGCTGTCAAATCAGCCATGGTGCCAGATCACTGCAGCAACGGGAGGGAGGAATAGGAGGGGGGAAAAAAATGAGGGTAACAGGAATGTATGTGAAATTATTTTTAAATGCTTTTGTGCAGTGTCTAACTCTCCCAGTGTCATCCTGACTTCAACTAGTACGTAACAGTCCATCGGATAGAGACCTAAAGACAAAAGTTATTTATACATGCACATTTGTGGATCCAAAGCATCTTTTGGCACACTGGGGGGGTGGGGGGGGGGCTTTTTTTGCACTTTAGAGACTCTAGACATAACACACACTGAGGAACTAATGGACCTGTGTTTAGCTTAGTTTAGTTTGGTTAGCTCCCAGACTGATCAGCTCCCTGTTCTGTAGTAAATCACTCAGAGTCAGCACGCTACCCAGTTCTAGACTATGTCACCTGGAAAAGCACTACTGATCTACAACTTATCGGACATGGAGAAACAGTGACGTTCCTCACAAGTTAAACACATTTTGTTCTTGAACAATTCTGCACGTACCAGAATATCACAGAGCATTTTTAACTAACTTAAGCCAATAAGAACAACGCCATGAGCGTAGAGTAAAATAAACAGAAGTCTTGGCTCATTCCTAAATACAAGAGCATTACTCCCTATTACACTGATACACTGACATTGACTTTTCATGGACTTAGCCCATCATGACCTACTGAGGAAAAACCTGGAGGCACTATTTTCCCTCACTCTATCCCAAGAAAGGCTTTTTAAATTTAGAGTCAGAGGGAAAAGCAATATTTTCTCTTCTCAACAAAAACCACATTTTGTTTGACTTTAAAAAAATTTTTTTCCCATGCTTGTGTTTGGTGGACTAGTACACATGCATTTGACAAAGAAGAATAAAAAGGGAATTGATCTGTATTTTCACAAGTCATGCAAACTGATCACATTCAAATAACCTGAGAGCTACAACACGTGTGCATGTACACATGATATACGTACACGGAGAATGCTGGATTCTTTGAGTTGAGGGAAGGGGCGCACATAAACATCTGTTGCTCCCACAGGCAGAACATCTGCAGCTACAGTAGCTGTAAGATCACGCACAGACCGTTTAAATAAAGTCTGTCCTGCTGCGACACTTCCTGACGTTCTCAATATACCCGACCGCACATGTGAACCAAAATTCCAGTCCCCTTGCGCCGACCTCCACGAAGCTGCAACTTACTCCCCTTTCCTTTCCTGCTTAAATAAGAAAATGGAGGAACAAAGAAAGCAGTAATTTTCCCTGGGGGAACAGAAGCAGCCTTCAGCAAAAGTAGTGCCAAGCCAGCTCGCTCCCCAAATCCAGCTATTGGCTTCGCCATCCCTCCTCCCGCGCTAGGCCCAGCACTCTCGCTCACCCTGACCTCTCCTACCCAAGTGCAGTAGGACATGAGCAACACGCAGCCCTTAAGAGAGGGGCTTCCTAAATATCCTTGAACTGAAACAGCTCTGTGCATCCAGCCTGGGCGTGCTGGGGACGCACATCTTGCTCGCTGATTTTTGCTCTAGAGCTGCCTGCACCGTGGGACGGGGAGGAAGGCAGACCTATTTCCCTGCAATCCACCTGAAGAGACCTGGGAGAGAAGGACAGGAGGAAGCACTCAGCAAAAGGGCTGCTTGATTTTTAAATTATTCTTCTGCGCCCTGCAGGAAACAGGAAAGGAGCAAGGAAACCCATTCCAGAGTGCATCCCAGGGAGTGACAGCACCACGTACCAGGACAGCGGATACCCCCAGGAGCCACTTAACCAAACCTTCGCATTTTCCTACCGTTCCACAGTTTTCCCACCCGCCTTTCCCCGGCGGCGGAACCTCCTCGGCCCTGACGCGCGACGACCCTCACCGGCACCGCGGCGGGGAAGCCCCGCTCTGCGCGCCGCAACCGCTCGGGAGGCAGCGGCGCCGCGCCGAAGCCCAGCGCGCCCTTCAGCCGCGGCGGCGGCGGCGGCCCGGGCCGCGCGGCGAGGCCGAGGCGACGCGGCCTCTCGCTAACTCACTCACTCACCCGCGCCGTGACCTTGTAGACGGTGTGGCCGCGGGGGTGCCGCCGCGGCTCCGTCACCGTGTAGAAGCGGGCCAAGCCGCCGCCGCGCTCCCGCGGGCTCAGCATGCTGCCGCCGCCGAGCCGCTCCGGGTCAGGCCGCGGCCAGAGGCGGAAGCGCCGCCGAGAAACACCCCCGCCCCGCCCGGGACCGCCCAGCCGCCGCCGCGGCGCAGGGGCAGGGGCGGGGCGGGGCCGCGGCGGGGGGGGGCGGGGCGCCGCCGGGGCGGTTGGGCGGGCGGAGATGGCGGCGCGGCGGGCGGTGGTGGCAGCGGCAGCGGTCGGCCGCCGCGGCGCCCTCTCGGGTGTTCCTGTGTTTGTTATCGTCCCTCGGCTATTTTAACATCTGCTGTCCTAAATCTGGAGATCTGAAATACAGAAAAAAAACCCACACAGATTTTTAAAGAGGAAAGTTAACAGAAGGCCAAATCTGATCATTACTGACTCGCTTTATGTCTCATCCCTTCTCCAGATTGTGTCAGCCAGACTTGGATTTCTCTTTGTAGATGAGCTCTTGCCTGCCTACAGGTCTGCAAAACGCTGTGGTGGGACGAAGCTCTTTCGGGTGTCAGGCCTTCCTCCGCCGAAGTGACGCAGCTTTGTGCTGCAAGATACTCTCATGTCGCGGGTTCATGAGGTGCCTTCAGTTACTTGTTTGTGATGGTATCTATACAACTGGAGATCCTCCTGATACTATATGAACAGTTAAAATTCTTCTGATCATTACATTTTCATTCCTTTAGTAGCAGATATTAAAAAATCAGCTTCTTATCACCAGGTTGTTAACATCTCTGATCTCACACAGATCTCTGACATGAAGAAAAATAGTTAATTAGACTTTGTAAATGAAAAGAGACTTTTGCTCTGAAGCTCGCAGTAAGCAGGTGTCTCCTCCGAGGAAGACTGAACTGCGTCGTGAATCTTTACAACCCTCCCAATTACTGCTGTGAAAATGAAAGCTGTTCATCAATTATTACATTAGTTTTCTGAGTTCCAGATCAGATTCACTTCTGCAGATCCAGAAGCATCATTCCGACCTTTAAGTCCGCCTAAGCAGTTTTGCTGTTTCACTGTTCGGAGGTACTGCCAGAGTTTCACCTCTGTCCTCTTCCTAGTGACTACAAGATTACTGTTACTCTTGATTTGGATGTTCCCCTCACTCACTTCTTACCTCATTCTAATGGGAACTCCATCCTGTGTGCTGGAGACAAGTAGCTCCTGCAGACATACAGAGGCAGAGAAAGAGGCATGAGGGGACCAGCTGTTCCCCTTCCACGACTGGTCTGACAGAAAACAGTTGATTAGACAATACTTTTCTTTATGAATCCCAGAAAAGCCTAGCAAAGTTAGGTCACAGGAGCCTGAAGTGTGTCTGAATGGAAGTATTTTACTGTCCTGAACGTACAGCTTCTTCCTTGAACACTATTATCCCAGAGAAAGGTCATTTTCTGGGGGAGAATACAATGACTCTTCCTAACATTTCAAAGGGCAGAAATGGTCCAAATGTGAGTTGTATAACAGCCTCTCTCTCAGTTTTCTTTGGATTACTTTGACGTTCCCAGCTATCAAATTACTGGAAAGATTCTTTATCCTTTTTGTCTCTCGGAATTGTTTGATTGGTCTAGTCTGATTTGCACAGCGAACATTTTCTTAAGGAAGAGAGAAGACATTCACTCTTAGAACGTGGTCTGCCACTCACTAATCTTCTGAGAGAGTGGAAGAGCCTGTCTTTTACATCTTGTGACGAGATATTGGTACATCTAACTTTATGCAAGTAATTGTCAAAAGGAGCGCCTCAAGAAATAATATGATCTTGATTATCATCATTTCTCCAAAGCAAATTTTCCAGCCCCAAGGCTAAAAGACATATCAAACTCCAATAGATAGTGACTGTTTTCTTACACCAATAATAGTGGAGCTAATGTTTCCTTGAAAGAGACTTTTCAGGAACAGATCTTTTGTACGAAGTAATTATAGTGTACAAGTGAGGAAAAATAATCTGGGTTTTGCTTAAATCTGAAATGAAGGAGTTGGACAGAATGACCTCAAAGGATACTTTGTTACTGTTATCTTCCCTGATCTTAGCTATAGGAAACTTGCAGCTAGTCAAGTTGCATTTGTGTTGGCTCCATCCAAAATATGAAGAGCTGACTGAGAATACACTGGGTCTTCAGTGAAGGAAACAACATTTTCTAGCATGGTGGACCAATTGCTTGATCATTTACTTATTCATTGACTGTTACTTGACCACTTAGTTACATCATGCAGCTCTCATAACCCTTCAGTGTAATAAAATGATTAGACAACCATTGCTGTGTCACAGAAAAACTCTACTTGTCGTAATTTAGTTTATAGAGAACCTTTATTCTCTCACACACACACACACTCACACACACACTGACAGCTGCAGGGGAAGCATGTCCGATACACAGATCAGGCAGAGGCTTCCCCAAATAGCATAAGTGCGTGACATACACATTTCTTTGGCTGGTATAGTTACTATCTAACGCTTTCTTGGTTGGCTGTACATCCAAGGCACTGGAAAACTCTGCAACTTCTATCCAGTTCTATCCAGTTCGAATTCCTGGGATGCCAGGCAGAAGTTGGTGAGTTCATACAAAGTTCAGGGATTCTTCCTTTGTTCTTACCTTAAGATAGTGGTTAGTAAGAAATGGAGTTAGTTTTCCTACTATTGATTGTCTTTTACTTCCACATTTCCCCCGTTGAGGCTTTTACAGCCTCACTCTGCTCAATATTTTATATTCGTAAGGTGACTGATATCTTCTTGTTCCTTTTGCAGCATTTACAGCATCTGCTTACAGATTTTCCTCATTTCATGTTGGGATTGATCAGTGGGGAGTGCAGTATCTTTACAGCACTTGATACATAATGATGCACATCCACAAATGAGCATTATAAAAACATACAAAATTATAATGATTAAAACTCCTATAATCTTAGTCCTCTTGACCATGCACCTATCCACCCTCTTAAGTTAGGCAGCCATCCCCACCAGTCAAATGGCTGTTCTGCTGTCACCACATGCAGTACTTGTAGGCCTGTGTGGATCTTTGCAAAGGCAGTTTCAATTCTCTGATCCTGGTTCACATAAAAGCAAGAGTTTTCATTTAACAGGGCACAAACTACTCCTTGGGAAGCTAAGAGAAAGTCAAGGATAATGCACTTCTGCCTCACCACTCCAGTTAAAGACTTAATTTCCTGATGTAGTGCCTGCAAAACGTCTGAGATGATTTAATTATCTATCTGTTCTATTGTAGCTGAAATATTAATTCTGGCCTTTTCAAGTTGTTCCACACCTAGCCAGGGTATGAACCATCAAGCAATTTGATGGAATCCAGTTGCTCTTTCAGTTAAAGTGTTATTAATGGTTCGCTTCTGATGTAGGGGATAATGATTATGTATTTTCTGGGCATTTAAGCTTTTAAATCCCTGAACACTGGGCACAATGTACCCTAGTGTACAAGTGCCATACCAAGTAATAGAGAGGGCTTTAAAAGCCCTTTGGTCAGTGACCAAAACAATCCCGGCGCTCCAGTAGACATTACAGTCCAATTATATTTGTTAGCATCATACTTGTATGCTTTCAGTGCCAGCTGAACTAATTTGGCAGCTGTTGTTTTCTGTGTGCACCTGGCTTTAGGTTGATCAGTTACTCGGCCATCTTCTGTTAACCACCAGGTCCCATTACCTACGGTGAATTTATACATGGGTTAGAGAACTGTCATGCTTCCCTGTACTGAGTTGTTCTTTACTTTGGAACTATTGGGGTATAACACAGTAATTGACACATTATCTGACATACGCCACAAAAACTGGCAACCAGATGCATTCATTGTCCCTACAAAGAAATTAGCATTCTCAGACTAACTCTGGTTTAGACACCAAATGGCATTGTCACAGAGCATTGGATTAGATGATGATAGAACATGTCCCTAGGGACCATGACTGTCTGGCAATTACATAACCTAGGTGTGTCATTAAACCTCTGTGTCCAACTTTTATTGTCGGGAAATGCGAGAATTGGAACTTCCCCCGGGGTGCCAAAAGGTACATGGGCACAAAACCAACATTGGGATTGGTTTATGGAATTGGCCACCCCTTGCATCCACTGAACTGCAATATTGTCATACCACCCGAAGTGTGCTGATGTAGAGCTCAGGAAGGTGGTAACGCTTACCAAAAGTATCCACCCTTTCATGATGGACACCATTTAAATTTTGCACAGTGTGATACCAGGGACTGTAGACACCTTTTAAGACACTTGTTCTGTTAATAGGTGTGCTGTTCTGTGGCTCACTCTTGCCTGCAACAATGTGAATAGAACTCGAGGGTTATTTCAAGATCTAAGATTATATTGAGGGGTTTGAGAGTCTAAGGAGGTAAAAGTCACATCTGGAACAAAAAAGTTCTTGATTCGATTATTCTTGCTTGGGAGAGGAGTTAGCTGGGCTGGGCTCTACAGGTGCTGTCACAGTCTTGCAGTGGGACATGTGTACTCAAGTGGTCAGTCCTTCACAGCGTACGGCAGTGTTGGTAGTTAATAGGATCTGGTGAGGTCCCTTCCAATGGGGCTGAAGAGAGTTCTTTCTCTGGTCTACTTTCACATATACCCAGTTTGCTGGCTGGTGACACGGCTCAGCTGCAGGTTCAGGAAGAGCATCACATACCTGTGAGTATATAAACCGAAAACTTTTAATTAGTTCTCTGCAATAATCTAGCATTCAGTCATCCTCTAATATAAAGTCTCTTGGCCCAGTTGGAGGTGTAGGTAGCAACTGCATAGGCCTTGCCATAATAATTTTGTATGGTGATAGTCTGTGCTTTCGGTTTGCCATGTTTCAGATATGCATTAATGCAATGTGGAGGGCCTCTGGCCACTTAAGGTTAGTCTCTGCACTAGTTTTTGAAATGCAGGTTTTTAAGTCCACATTCTTTCTTTCCACAGTTCCACTCATTTGGGGATGATATGCACACTGCAGCTGCTGTTCAATGTTCAAAGCTTTGCATACATCACAAAAAATCAGTCCTGTAAATGTGTGCCTCCGTCACTGACAGTTATCAAAGGTAGCCCACACCAAGGAATAAACTCTTTCAGCAACTTTTTTGCTACCGTGGTAGCATTAGCTCACTTAGAGGGATATGCTTCTACCCAACAAGAGAACATGTCAATTATTACTAAAACATATTCCAGATTACAGCATTTAGGCATTTGTATAAATGCCTAGAACATAGGCATAGGCAATAGGACAAGTACTACAATATTGTTGTGCAATTGAGGAAAAATTTGGTGCAAACCAATCTCTTTCTATTGTAGCTATCATTCCCCCTTTGCTCGTGTGGGTCACCAAATGGGCCAGGCGAGCAAGGTAAGGCAAGAGACTCCGAGGCACAATCAGGCGGCTGTCCGGGGAGCACCAAAGAGTGTCAGCCTGTAAAAAACAGTGATGTTGCAACCAAACGTCCTTCTCGATTTGAGGGGTATTGTCCTGTAATTGCGCAAGGTCTTGCAAGAATGAGAAGGAGGTTTGATCTTTTGACAAAGAAATAAATATAGAACTTGCAGCCAGAGGACTGGAAAGGGCTGCATTTCTTGCAGAGCTATCTGCAAGAGCATTTCCAATAGCAACATCATTGTGGGAAGAGGTGCGAGTTTGGCATTTTACAATAGCAGGTGCTAGATGGAGCTGTAAGGCATCTAAGAGAGTCTCTACATATTGTCTGTTGTGAATAAAAGTTCCTGTTGAGATCAAAAAAAATTCCTCATTGTTTCCAGAGTTGTCCAAAGTCATGAGCAACTCCAAAGGCATATCTGGAGTCCATGTAGATTATAGTACAGAGTCCGTTAGCAAGAATGCAGGCACGAGTTAAAGCAGTAAGTTCAGCCACTTGTGCTGATGTCACACCTTGTTTGAGCAAGTGGACCATAACTGAGACAGAAGTCGATTTAATAGATCATTTGTTGAATCCTCACATTCAGAGGAAGGTGATATTTCCATTGAATCATCATAATCACATAATAGGGCAAGGAATTGCCCCTTCTGGTATACAGGAACCTCCAGGAATACACCATCCAGGGAACAATAGATAATACAGCCAAGCCTGCACGAAAGATCTTTACCGAAAAGATTAACAGGAGTAGAGGGACTTAGTAAAAGGGATGCTGTGCAGAAATTGAACCAATTGAGGTAGTAGTTGGCTTGGAAATAGAATGTAAAACAGGCAGCCCGCTTATGCCAATGGCATTTATTACTTCCTCAGAAGGTGGTAAAGCAGGAAAGTCAGAACATTTAAAGGTGGAACAAGTTGCCCCTGTACAGGACCAAGCATGGGACTGGAATAGTTCAATAAGATTGCAGGTCCATGGGGCTGGCCCAGAAATTTCATTTATTGAAATACCCACAGGGTTTTGGAGTACATATATCCTATGCTGGAGTCTCTTTGAGGTATTGGAATTTCCTTCAACTATCTTGTTCCCATTCCCACTCATTCAGAGAGAGAAAGAAAGTCAGAAGGGACCTGTGCCTCCTGGATATCAGCCCACGGTCTCTACCACTGAGGTAAGTATCCAGCCCAACAGTAAAGCCAGGGAATTAAGGGAGAAGAGACAAGACACACAAGTGATCTTCCTGGTCATGATGCCTAGCCCAAGCCCACCATGTTGGTGGAGGTTGGGGTCTTTAATGATGGAACACAAGGAGGCTCCTGCTGGAACCAGACACAGGAGAGGAAAGGGAATAACTAGCAGTTAAGGAGTGGAGGACAAAACCTCCACCATACACCCTTGCATTCAAGTTACACTAGTCATTGGCAGTGTGGCTCATGAGCAGCTTGGGGTGGCTGTGCATGGTTTCAGAATTGTCCTGAAGCCAGTCTGTTCATTGCATCTTCATACCCTATTTGTAACTTTGTAGCTTTTTCATACCAATCAAAGAAAGCACCTCACTGCTTCTGGGGCACTCTAGTTCCTAATTTTTTTCCAGTGCCCCCCTTAAATACACAGTTTTCATGTCAAAGAACCTCTCATGGAGTTGTTTAGAAGGGTCATCTTCTGTAAAAATTTCATTTATCTAAAAAGGCGCAAGTGTTAGGCAAATAATTAGTATACATATACTAAGCCAGCATATCTTTTGATGGACTAGAAAGTGATTTAGATTGTTGGGTACCTTTTTTTTTTTTTTTACTTTTTAAACTTTATTTCTTTTCCTTTTTTTTCCTTTCTGTTTCTTTTATTTTTCTCTTCTCTCTTTTTTTCTTTTCATTTCAAATCCAGCTATCTTTATTGATTAGTCTATATCGATCACTATGAAGGCAAAAGACAAAGGAGACACAGAGCTTGCACGTATACTGCCTCTGGAACAAGCACAGAAGACCACAGGTACGCCATCATGGAATGTTTATAGCATCAGATGCTATGCACAGCACTTCAGTCAAGTTTGAAGCATACCTGCCACCTTAAAAAAAAAGGAAAAAAGGAAAAAAAAGAAAAAAAAGGCATTATTCCATTTAAATATCTGAAAGACTGTTCCTAGGAGTCCAAACTCTGCACATATTAGGATCTCCTTATATTAAAAGTGGCCCTAAGAGGCCTAGCTTTCAGTTAATCCTCCTTGAACTTGGGACTGCCTTTGCGATTTCTCTGTGTTTATGATGAAACTGGCTGGAGTAGACAAGGTAGATGAAATTTCGGGGAGCTTCCGAAGAGACTTTTCTTCCAAAGCCAATACTCTTTCAGTTAGTTTTATGCTGTCATCGTGCATCTGATTCAAGTGCTGCTCAGTTTTTTGGATGGCAAAGTGATTAATTTTTCTTCTCTTCTCAACATGCCTTGAATCTGAGCAGGTAGAACTGTAATCTTCTGCTTCTGTGTCTAATCCACTGTTGTCTGTTGCTTGTTCAGATTCTAAATATCCTCGATTTTCACAACTTCTACTGCAATGTTTGAGTATCCAGTCTGTATTGGATGGATATATTTTTCCTGAGCATTCTGCCAAAGAGGATCCAAGCCTAGATACAAAACTCACTGAAGAGTCAAAGGGTTCTGACTTAATGTCTGCCTCGCTGATCCAGATGAAGTTAGAAGCAGCATCAGTTCTGCCTGCATCTTTCTTGATGGAGTCTAGGCTTGTGCCAGTGATACGGAAGTGTTTTGGGCAGTCTTCAGCCATGCTTATCCACATCTGAGATGTATCTGCTTGAACTCTTAGTTATCTCCTTCAAGGTCTTTGGCTCTAACTTCAGGCTTGTTTGTACTTCCTGTCCTATCACACCGATTTTCCATAGTCTGGCTCTGGTTAACTAGCTCTTGAGCAGACTGTTGATTGTAGTCTCCTGTGCTATCTATCATAAGAGGCTGTTTTTGTGGCAGGTGGTTGTAACACTATGATGCAACATTTGCCTCACAGAGTTGTTGATGCTGGATTTGCTTCCATTTAAGATCAAGAACTTTCTTCCAAAGGGCTTCGTTTTCCCATTTTAATGATTCAAGTGTGGAATCTATTACATCCTGTTCTCCTTGCACCTGATGAATAATTGCTAACATCTTGTGGGTCTCCTCTGGATCAATCTTACCATTTTCTATACAAGGTAAAGGCACCTTCCTCTTTATCTTTGACAACTCTTCCTGGCCTTTTCTGAAAAAGGGATGTTGATATTTACCAGAACCATATCGTTCTTGCTTAGCTGAACCTGATTTATATTGCATAACTTTATGAAAGCCATAGGAGTTGAGCTGTCTCACGAAGCTCTCCATGTTGTTGTGCTTGAAGTGCTTGGGGAGAATCTTCTTAGCAAAACTCTCTTCATCCAGCACGCTGAAACCCTGCCCATCTGTGCTCCAGCAGATGAACTCATTGGTTTGGTGATCCTCCACCAGCGCCCAGATCTTGCTGAGGAACTGGGGCATAGCCGCCCCGCCGCTGCCCAGCTTCATGCTGCACCCGCTGCCCACTCCACCGCACGTGATGGCTCTCCTTTAAAAAAAAACGAATCCTTGCTTGTCTGGTGATCGTCTGGAAGCCTACAGGCAATCCTCACTCAAATTCCCAATATAGAGATTTAAAAGGTCTCTTACCTTCTTTTATGGCGCCTGGGATTTGAGTGCGGGCGACCTGCAGTCCTTCCACATGATACCAGCTCCTGGAGGATCCGAGTCATGGCACCAGAACTGTCGTAGAAAAACTCTACTTGTCGTAATTTAGTTTATAGAGAGCCTTTATTCCCACACACACATGCACCAGCAGCTGCAGGGGAAGCATGTCCGATACACAGATCAGGCAGAGGCTTCCCCAAATAGCATAAGTGAGCAACTTATATGCATTTCTTTGGTTGGTATAGTTACTATCTAACGCTCTCTTGATTGGCTGTACATCCAAGGTAAAGAACAATGAAAATGGAATTTTCCACTGGAAAAGTCTGCAACTTCTATCCAGTTCTATCCAGTTTGAATTCCTAGGATGCCAGGCAGGAGCTGGTGAGTTCATACAAAGTTCAGGGATTCTTCCTTTGTTCTTACCTTAGGATAGTGGTTAGTAAAAGTGGAGTTAGTTTTTGATTGTCTTTTACTTCCACAGCTGGTATAAATTTGCTTAGGAAGCAGTACTTGTTTATTACATCTCTTAAGATGTTATCATTTTGAGGTTTTAGTGGTATAAACAGAAATCAGTGGGATTGAAGCCATTATTGATTAATTCCTGATGGATGATATAATAGAGCTCATTTAAATTTAAATAGCGACTCAAGCATCTTCTCAGAAAAAAAATCCATCTTTAAATGCTGCCTAACTTTAGTTATTTGGTGGGAGGAGGATGGGAGAATAAGCAGTATCTTCAGTTACTCCACTTGTAAATAGAAGTTTCATACTTTTTGAAAAAGATATAAATAATTTGCTTTTTAATTATTCTAATAATACACCCCAATCTCAAGTGTTTACTGGTGTTCATTTGTGAAAAATCATTTGTGAAAAGGAGTGAGTCTGGGGGAAATTCGTACCTGCAGAACAGTGGCAGGCTGGGAGTTCTGGGCATAGGGCTGACATTGCCAGGACAACCGAAATGGGAGCTTCCATGAGAAACTATGTGTGTTCTTCAAAGGAAGGATCCTGAACGTGAGAGAAGTCAAAAGTTCAGCTAAGAAGTAGTCATGAGTTATCCCAGTTATAAGGTACAATGTAGCCTTGGCTTGTGCATTGTATTTCTCCTTTATAAGCTACCCACAGCGTTAGCCTACCAGAATTAACCATGCAACAAATCTGTGTTTTTCCTTCCACAGCATTGTTTCTTTACTTTCCTTCTGATACTATTAATATCATTATTTATTCCAGGATATAGTGACATTGTTCCCAGGAGTTTCCCCTGCTAGTTTATATCAACCTGTGTTTGAGGAGCCCCACCTCTGTGCTTGTTTGGCCTATGGTCTTTCTAGGATTTCTAGAAGGATGGCGGTTTCTATATAGAGGATACCCTTTTGTTAAAAACCAGACCAGAATCTCTCAGCTGAGTTGGGTGATACTAAAACAGTCACGTATTCCATATGAAATAGAGTCTTTACATGCAATAACTGAGTAGCCTGAGACTGTTCAGCCTGGAAGAAGGGGGATGAGGGGATATGATAGAGATCCATGAAATCACAAATGGCCTAGAGAGGATAGATGGGGATGGACTGTTCAGTGTCTCTTAACACAAGAACCAGAGCCCAATGAAGCTGGTAGGAATCAGGTATAAAAAAATAAATAAAATAGTTCTTCACATAATGATTGCTAGACCTGCAGGACTCTTGTCAAAGGATGTTGCTGATGCAAAAAGTTCATGAGTTCAAGTACTTGGGGGAGACATCTGGAATTACTAAAGGGATAAACACACCAGGCTCAGGAAATCTACTGAGTTGAAAATAGCTAGAGACAGGGAGAGTGTTCGGGTGAGGTTCGGGGCGTCTACTGCCAACCACTTTTTGAAAGTAGAAAGCAGAGCTCGGCGGACCATTGATCTGAACCACCGTGGCTGTTCTTATGTTCAATATAATCAATCACAACATCCTCCAGTGAGTCAGTAGTCTCCCTGCACTAAGGAGTTTCAAAAACGGAAATAACTCAAAATATTTGGCTTATAGTTGACTTGGAGAGACCTAGCTTGAAGAATATCTCCTAACTTAGTGTAGCCAACCTAGCTATACAAAATAATAATTAAGGGAGAGTAAACAATCTGCTATTAGGTGTTAATAAGGCCTTCTGAGGTCAAGGCAAGAAATAACAGCAAAATGAATAACTGAGAAGCAATTTCCATCATATTAATAGGTCAGTCTTTTACTTTTACTTATTTTGTCTGTTGCACAATAAGCTTTTGTGCTTATCAGTATATCTTTCTTTTCCTTAAACCATTTAAAGTCACTTATATGACACAAATAATAGGAATGGGGAGAAATAATTTTGCGCTTCATTGCAGTTCCTGCACAGGCTCTGTGCTGTTCAGCACTATCGTATTTCATATGCTTTATATCACATTTTCTTACAGTAAACAGAGCCAGCATTCACTTTGTCCTCAAAGGACCTCACAGAAGCAGTGAACTGCTTGTTAGTGAAATATAGGCAGAACTAGAATGGGTTGTTTATGCAACTGGTAAGTAACTATGTATTTCTGCAGGGACACCTAGGCAGGTAGTTCTCCCACCGGTTTTGTGAGAGCAGGTCCCCCGTATTTGCATAGAGCAGCATTAACTTACATGGAGCACTTTGCAAAGCGGCTCAGGTGTGTTTTAATGTGAGAAAATTAAAATATATTCTCAGGTGAGCAGCTTTTATTTTTCGGTAAATAGTGAACGCGGTGCTACCATACTGAAACGGCACTTTGCTCCTGCAAGAGAGTAGGAATAGAGAGGAAATAAACTGCTTCTCTTCCTTGAGGTGCTTTACACCCTACAGGGACAAGCTGTAATGCTAGGATCTTAAGGAGAAGCCCGCGTATGGAAACTGCTGCGTAAATACAGCGTTTTCAAACATTTAAAAGAGCCAAAAAAACAGAAATCGGGCAGCGTAAATCATATTTTGATTACGTTACTGGGTTGGGCCTCGCCTCCCGCCCTGCCCTCAGCCAACATGGCTACCGGGGCTTCAGTTTGGCCTCCGCCGCGGCGCTCCTCGCCTGACCCAAGATGGCGGCGCGTCTCGGCCGCCGGCCTCCCGGAACAAAGATGGCGGCGGCGGCCCTAGGACTACAAGTCCCAGGGGCGAGCGCGCGTGGGGTGCGGTGGGGCCGCGGCCTCTGCGGGGGAAGCGGCGGGGCCGGGAGCGCCGCGGCGGCGGCGGGCGGAGCTGGCGCTGCCCTGGGATGACCCCCTCGGGGGGCGCCGGGGCTGCGCGGAGCGGTTAGCGGGGCCCCAAGCGGCCGGTCCCGGGCTCGCCGGGAGGTAACGGCGGCCGCGGAGGGGGGCGCTGGGCCCGGCGGCGGCGGGCCCGGGCCCGAGGGAGGCCCAGGCGGCCCCGTGCATGGGCTCCCCTGGGCCGGCGCGGCCTCGCGGGCGTTTAACGGCCATAAGTGACCGTTGGGTGGGCGGGGGCGCGGGCCTGACCCCCTGCGCGGCGCCGCCCGGGAGCCGAGCCCCCGGCTTGGCAGGAGGCTCGGAGGGGGGCGATGGTGCCTGACAGTCGTATTTGTTTAAAATAAGTCCCGTTGTTCACAGCAGGGCTACCAAGTTAAGTGTAGGCTTGAATTTTTCTTTGCAGCTCGTAGATCATTATAGGAAAGTATTTGTGTCGCACTGTGCTTCTGAGAAGCTGCAGGTGAAAATTAAGTCTTTCTGAAAACTTTTCTATAAACAAGTATTCCAAGAAGCCTTTGCAAAGGGGTGCCTCTTGCGCTCAGCGTGCGTCACTGTGCTGTGATGCAGCAGAGTGTGCTTGTCTTCTGAGTTTATAGGGCTACTTTAGTGCACAGTAGTGAAAACTGCTGTTTCAGGACAAGTTGGTTTTGCTCAAAGTTGTATTTTTGCTTATTTACCAGACTGCATGAAAACTAAGAGGCTCTGGCTTTAGTTCAACTGGCACACCTAGCTTTGACCCTTTTTGCTTGTGAGCTCCCAATATGTGAAATATACCTTACTGCTTAACCAGTGAGGAAGCTGAGACTGAGTGATGTCACGTAGCTTTTTCTGGATCTTCGTTGACAGTGCTTTTTCTGCTAAGGAAAACAAAAGCTCATTTTCATGGTTCTAATTACTAACCTGCATTTTTCACACCTGGAAAACAGAAATAAGAATGCAATTAGTAAAAGTTCAGAGTTGTATACATTGGTGTCAGCAAAGGAGACAGAGTTAGTACCCTCTGTCTTGCTGTCTTGTGCTTTATTTAGTCGCCCTTCTGGTTTGTGAAATCAGTGGCTCCTTAAACGCTCTTGTGACTTCTTGAGGGAAAGTGATTTTCTGGTTCTTTTAAATAGCCTTATAATAAATTTAATGCAGCATGCAAAAATGACTTTTTATAAAGATGTGTCTGCTGAGCACTTGAAAGAGAAGCTTGTTGGTTTCAACAAGGCAGAGGGTAAATTTTAAGCAGTTATTCGGATGGATGGAGTTGGAAAGTTAAATGGCGTTATTTGTAAAGCCAAGGAAAAAAGGTTAAGCCAAAGGGGAAAAAAGCTACAAGATCAGTTTGCAAAGTCCCACTTTGCATATCACTTAGGTAAAGGCTTAAATTTCTACATGTTCCAGTTACATTTGAAACACTAAATAAAAGGGTCATATTATATAATCATATCTGAAAATCAGATTCTTATTCTTTGTAGCTGAGTCAGAACTAATAGGAAAATAATATCCATTATCTTGTACGGGTCAGCTTGTAAGTAAGGAATGTCATTTGTAAATCATAACCAAGATGCCTTGCATCTACAAACAGTGGGTTACAGGTAGATGTAGCTGCATTTAAGTAACAAAACCTATCCTTTCTTTAACAGACACTCCATGCTGCCCCGTCAAGTGCAGAGGCTGGGCAGAGACTGGTTTGCCCACTGGAATAATTCTCAAGTATTTTCCTGGAACAGCCCGATTTCCAACTGTATGAGATGGGCTGGAAGCTATCCCTGGGCCTCATTTCCACTTCCTGTCCCAGTTGATTTCTCAGCAAACTGGAGGTTGCCTCCGTTTTTTGGACCTTGGAGACAATTTCAGAACTCAAATTGGCAGCTTGATAACTTCACACAGAACTGTTGCTTTCATCTATCTAATTCCAATATGAAATCTGAGGGAGAAGAGCCATCTACAAAAAAGAGAAGACTCAGTGGCCAGCATGATACTTCAACTCCTGAAGAAGAAACAAGCAGCTCTGATCAGAAGGAAGCATTGTGTCTTTCTGTAGCACAGAATGAAGAAAACTGTACCAACAGGAGAGGTAAAAGATGTTTGCTTGTTAATTTGTAATACTAAACACTTCTGACAAGTTATAAGCTGTATTACCTGCATCTTTTGAGTTCCTGTTTTGCTTGGCAACAGAAAACATCTGTCTTAAAAGAGAGGGAGGGAGGGAGAGAGAGAGAGAGACTGTTACCATTTTGTATTGCTGTTTACTCTGTAAACTGTTTTCTTTGTGCTATCGAACAGTCTGTCAGAAATAGTAGAACTGTGTTCTATTGCCCAGCAGTAGAATACAGTCAATTATGCATCACCTAGCATAGCACAAACTGAGATAATTCACAAAATGAATGCTAGATCACATGCCAGGGATTGCACAGTTGAGGAGTCCTGAGCTTGATTCACACAGATTCAGATTCTGTCTGGGATCTATTCCTGGGTCATGCGTGTTAGCTTATGAACTCTTTTTAAAGCGAAAGATTCAGCTAAATTCAGAGCTGAGCTAGCCCTGGACGTTGTATAGCTTAATTCCTTGCACTATACGTGAGCTCCTAAGTCCTGCTGAACCTCAGTTGGCTTCTTTCAGAGCCAGTTGAGTTACCTGTGATCTAGGTAACTGAGAATTAAGGGATAACTGAGACTTAATGTTGTTTGTTTCCAGTGTGATTTTTGTGTTCTGTTTTTACCACTGTGCTTTGCCAGAGGCATTTTTGTAAGTTTTATACCATGACTGACAGATCAACCAGCAAATGTACTTACCCAGATAAATGCAATAAGAAGCATGAAGATATCTACCCAGCTCTATAACAGGCTTTCATGAAACTTGAAAGTTTCTGCTTTAGCTCATTACCCATATAATCTTCCACAGAGCATCCAAATGTTTTACTGACTGTTGTGGATATTAATGGTTTTGTCTACTGTGGGGAAAAAAAATAGAGGAGCACAGTCACAATCAGGGCCTTCTTGCATAAATCACTTTCTTAACAAAATAAACTGGAAGCTGTACTGAGACTGAGAAGGGCAAATGCCATCAGCGTCGGAAAGGGATTTTTGGACACACATGCCCATAAAAATGAAGTTCCTGAAGGCACAGAAACCTCATATGTATCTTCAGAAGCTGGAGGAAAGGAGGTTGCTTTGTCTCTTAAACCTCTTGGCAAGTACATCTTGATATGCCTTTGTCTGAGAGAGTGGTTACTAGTATAAGCCTTCCTGGTTATCTTTTGTTTGCGCATTGTAAGATGACAATAGTTAAAGGTACCTGCTGAGAAGCAGTGCAGCCTCTCTACCATTGTGAAAACACTATTTAAAGCCTTGCTGTATTCATTACAAATGCTAGGTAAAGTCCTGAATAACCTGAGCACAGTGATGACATTTACTACCTGCTTGTTGGAGGAGACTGTACCTTTGGGTATAAAAAGGAATACTCAGAGCAAATAGCAGCTGCTATAGCTTCAGTCTGCCAGTGGTTGATAATGCAGAAAACTGGACTTGATCTGGGAGATAGCTGAAAGTCATCTTTGATCGTGAATTATATAATTGGAAAAATAAATATCTGAAAAATAGTTGGATACTCAATGATGTGCAGATATATTCTTACCAACTTTCATATGCAAATAATAAATAGTAAGTATTGCAGAAAGACAAAGTGAGCCTCTTAAGAAGTTCTCGTTAATTCTGAGGTTTATGGATCTTAATTTCTCAACCTCACTGATGGAGATCCAAGTTCAATATCTGTTTTGGGACCCGTAAAACAGACCCTTTGGGGGCTTATGGTTGAATTTGTCAGACTGTGCACAGAGAACAGGTGAGCCTCTGTTCCTTGTGCTTTCTCTGACATGGACATAGGGATCAAGAAGATGGGTATATGCTGCTCTAAAGGGTGTGTCCAAGACTGTCATGTCCCATCTCTACTGAGGATTTAGTACCTGACAGTAGCATGAAAGTATGTCACAGACTAGATTTGGTTTACCAGTTTGACAACATTTCTGGAAGGAGCAGGATGGTGTGGTGTGACTGCAGCATTCGCCTTTGAACATACCAGTTTCCTAATTTGAAATCAGTTTAAAATACAGGACATACAATGGTCTTGAGCAGTGTCATTTTTACTGATACTCATAAATAGTTCATATTAAACAGACAAACAGTTCAAAAGCACTGCTAATCAAATGAGTTTTTCGATTTGCTTAAGCAATTTGAAAGGCAAATAGTCATCAGTAGAATGAGCTCTAAGAGCAGTAAGAAGTAATATGGTGTATTACATAACTTGTTTTGTTTCATGTGTTTTTAACAGGAGCAATCCAAAGACACTGGGAATATTTTTGTCAGCACAGTAGAACAATGAAGATCTTTGAAAATAAAGCAACTGACCAAAGCAATAGAGAAAGTGAGGCAAAATTTGATTTTACAGTCATGTCCTACAATATTCTTTCACAGAATTTGTTAGAAGATAACTCCCACCTGTATAAACACTGCAGGCAGCCCTTATTAATGTGGACATACAGATTTCCCAACATTCTACAAGAAATCAAACAATTGGATGCGGATGTGAGTAGAAAGTGAACACGTGGGTATTTCTCAAGAAACTGTAAATGGAATAGCAAATTCTTGCTGTTTTTTATTTTAGTAAGCAGATGCTCTAGTGAATCCAGCTGAGCCTTTAATTATGCCGTGATTAAGTCTGTGGTTCTGATTTATACTTATGCAATTAGTGTCTTCTGTGTAATCTAAACTTACAGCAAATGCAACTGTAAACTATATACTGCTCATAGCTGCCTTCTATTTGTCCATAATTCCCTGGGATGGTCTTTTTGACATAATTTTGACAATCTGCTGATACGCTGTAACTTTTTTTTTTTTTTTTAATGTCAGAATACAGTTTCTTTCCCAAGTCTTTTCCAGTCTGTGCCTAGAGTGCATTTGAATAGCATGCTGTAAATAAGGTACTGAACAGAACAACCATACTGGTGTAGGGCAAAGGTCCACCTAGTCTAGTGTCATGTTTTCAGCAGGAGCTAATGATAGATGCTTAGAGAAGGAGAACAGAGCACCTCTTGCCAGGATGGCCTCAGCTTCTGATGCTGTACAGCTTAGGAACCTCAAGAGCTGGAGGCTGTGTCTTTTTCCTTAAGTTATAAGTTACTTAGTGTGAAGAAGGGAGACAAGACTGAATAGATCATCACAATTAGCAAATACTTATTTTGCACACCATGCTTTTGTGGAGGAATAATAGTATGTCTGTGCAGAGGAGGGTCGAATTAAGGCAACCATCAGTGCTGGCTTTTTTTAACATGGAAGTGTGCAACTTTGACCCAGTACTCTTTTTAGGTAGTTGTAACACCATGTGTCAGTATATTCAGTGAATCAGAAGTCTCTTTCTAAAATCTGGCTGCTAATCCCATAGAGCCATTTGTTAGACCAGATAATGAGGAACTTATAATCATGTGCAAATCCTTTGTTTGGAAGGCAGACAAACTAAAGTGCTTTATCTACTCTTTTGATTGCATAAGGTCTTGAGTGATAAGACTGCTATGTGGATCTTTTGTTTCCTTATGATTAATGTTCACAGTTGAGAGAAAAATGCAGCTGTTAGTAGCATCTTCCAGTGAGACTCTGATCCAAAAGTGTTCCTCTTAGGTGGTGTCTTCTCTCTTCCCCTGGTGCTCTTTATCATTTGGCTTATGATCAAGTTCTGGTCTACCAAAGACATGCTTCTAAACTCCTGCTTGCATCAAAGTTGGAAAAATACCTTTCCTTGTACAGCTTTACGTGGTTTTTGTTAGTTTGTTTTTCCACGACGCTTACTGTTAATAACGAAGTCAAGTCAATGAGCTTCTTGCTTCAGTCATTTTTCAGGCCATTAAGAGTTTGATGAATCCTCTTACAGGATTATGAAGGCAAAAAACTTCTGAAATCTCTTTTTAAAGAAAAAAAAAAAAAGACTTGACAACTGAGACATGACTAATATTTTGATGTACTTACTAATATGTTTCAATTGTAAACTTTTGCTTTAGGTACTTTGTTTACAAGAAGTCCAAGAAGACCATTATAGAACAGAGATCAAGTCAAGTCTGGAGTCCCTGGGTATGGTGAAACTCTATGACCAATACTTTGTCTCTCCCCCAGTGCTTTTTTACCCAGAAAGATTCTCTTAGGTCGTAGAATCAAGTCCCCTCCTATCTCATGCTATAGTATTTTATACTTCCTTTCACAAATTCATCAAACACTCTTGAAACTACTTTAGTATTTTCTCCCAGTACTCCTGTTGGATAGCTTCTCTGGAGTTCCTTTTTTCTCGCTTGAAATCCCCTTCCCCTCTCTTGCTCCCAAATGTATGCCCTGCCCCTTCTCTTGGGCTAGTTTTGTCACTCGCTAGACCTTTATATTGTTTAAATCCACTAGCCCAGCAGAAAACTGTCCAGTCTCACTTTATTTTCCTGGGTTATTTTTCTGCAGGCTTACTGAGGTAAATTAGTTCATGCTAGCACACAAGTGGCAGGAGCAAACAGGAATTCTCTGTTCAGGCGTTTCCGAGCTCTGAAGTCAGCTCAGTCTGCTTCAGGGGGCTGTACTTTACGAATCCATATGATGTGGGCCATGGAGAGGCATTTTAAAAAGGCAAAAACTAGATACTGTTGGAATAGATACTCAGTTGGAATACTTTACAGTAATATTCTTGAACTGTTGTGGTAACAACAGTTATAAACCTGGAATAAACTTCAGTACACACATCCACTTTTATGTGATTTGCTTTTTTTTTTTCCACATAGAGAAAAGTATGCCTAGTAGTGTAAACTATTTGGACACACATCACAAAAGGTATTGGATCAGTTTTACTGTAGTATTTGAAGTGAAGTTAGAAAGAACAGGAAAGCCTCTTGTATTGACTTTCCTTGTTGAATCATATTTTGAGGCCTTTTCTAATGAGTCAAATCTCAGTATGCAGAGATGGAATGAAGTGATTGCTAAGGTGACATGTTCATATATGAATTGTTAGTTACCCTAAATAATTTCTCATTTAAAGAATGCAAGACTAAACTCTGTAAAGGTGGTCAGAGCACTCTAGCATTCTGCATTTTTAGCTAAACTTCTAGTTTGGACAGTTACTGTTGAACCGTTTCCCAGCTTGGGATGGTAGCTCAGTGCTATGATGAAGCAACTTTCCTTTGAAAACAGGAGATAATGGAGATGATCCCGATCACATTAAAGTATAAATGACAACTAGGTTTTCATACACTTTCTTTTTTTATTGTGACTTGGATGTTTGAGGATTTTTTTTTCCCTGTCAGAAACCATTAAACTGTAAGGGTTTATTATAGGGAATTTGTGATGGATATTTTCTGAATTTTATTTTATGAATGGTTCTCAGCTTTGTACTTAGTCATGCCAAATAATTCCCATTATAACTCATTTTTCCTCCAAGCAATGTTAACATCTAAAAATTTTACTGTGGAAGATGCAGAGGTCCATGAGGGACATCTGAAAAAGGGGAGGTGAAGGGCACAGTGAACTTCCCTCAGTCTTCGTTATTTTAGACTGGGCGTTGACTGCCAAAGGAGAAAAGTAGTATGAGGTTTTTCTAAATTTTTTGAAAACTGATCTGTATTTATTGAATGGTGTCTTAATGTTTTTTAATTCTTTCTTGCAGGGTATCACTGTGAATACAAGATGAGGACAGGGAGAAAACCTGATGGCTGTGCTATTTGCTTCAAAACTTCCAAATTTAGTCTGATCTCATCAAGCCCTGTGGAATTTTTTCGCCGTGATATTCCACTCTTGGACAGGGACAATGTTGGACTGGTGTTGCTTTTGCAGCCTAGATTTCACTGTAAAACTAATGCTGCAATCTGCATAGCCAATACACATCTGCTGTATAACCCAAGGCGAGGAGACATCAAACTGACCCAACTTGCCATGCTCCTGGCAGAGATTGCTAGTGTTGCCCGTCAGAAGGATGGTACTTTCTGTCCAATTATCATCTGTGGTGACTTCAATTCTGTTCCTGGTTCTCCACTGTACAGATTTATAAAAGAAGGAAAGTTAAATTATGAAGGACTTGCTATAGGAAAGGTAGGATATGTTTTACATCTCTTACAAAAAAGATTAAGGCTGAGGAGAGAGGCAAATATTTAATAGAATGGTCTAGCACACCATAGATCAGCTTGTGGTCGTTTCCTTTACAGTATCCATCTTAGTGCTCTTTCTGCGGTCTGCAAAGTGAAAGTTGCTATGTAGTTAATAAAATAAGCCCGGGCCCATTAGCTGTGCCTTACAGAATGTTATACCTGCTCCTGGCATTCTGAAATGAATCATTTGACAAACAAATTAATTGTTCTTGAAAGGTAATTATCCACAGGATGATTGTATCACTGTTGTTAAGTGTTACAGCTTTCAAGTAGGAGAAAATAACTACATAATCAAATACTCCACTGTGTTGTCTAGAAAGATTACCTTTTTTTTTTTTTTTTTTTTTTTTTTTTTTTTTTAGATTAACTTTGACTTGCAATGGTTAGAACTATTTTAAAAGCAGAAATGCAATTAGATGCTGAACCTAAACTGTTTCAGGTTAGCTTTATTTTTTGTAAGCTCTTGTATGTAGCTGTTGGAGATGTTAAATGCTATCCAATATAAAGTAATTGAAGCACATACAATGAGGAAAAAAAGAAAAAATAGCACCATTGATGTTTGTTGCTAGTGGTAGTTGTTTCTAGCCCCGCTTTGAGATGACTTACTCCCAGAAGAATATCATGAAGATTAAGTATTTGCTAGGGAGCTGTCTATTATCAGTCCTGTTATGTTGCTGAAAGCATTCTTGGCAGTTTCTTAGCTTAGTGTCACAAGAATTATCCTGGACAATGGGGTAGCAAAGGTATTGTAAATTAGGAATATTTTGACAGAGATTTGATAAGTTGGTATAAAAGACTTATTCTAGGGAGATACTGTTTGTTCAAAGTGTTCAGCTTTACTGTACAGAGAATGACCAGTTCTTTCAGGTTTTTTAATCAGGTTTCTGTCTAAAACAAGTGGGTTGTTTTTTTTTTTTTTTTTTTAGGTCTCTGGACAAGAACAGTTTCCAAGGGGACAAAGAATCTTATCTATTCCAATTTGGCCAAAAAAATTAGGTATTTCACAAAACTGTGTGTATGAAATAAAACAGCAACAAAAAGAAGAAAATGCAGGTCAGTTTCTGGATTGATGAATTTTATGATCCTTTGAAGACATTCAGTTTGCACTGAAAAACTGATTATCTTTTCTAGTAGAGAAAAATCATTGAAGTGTGAAGTTATTTGTTTGCAAAAGCATTTGCAGATTTGAATCTTTAAAAGATTAGCTAGTTAGAATTTACTCTTCAGAATCTGGTGCATAATACTGGAACTACTGTGTTTCCATAATGGAAGCCAGATGTGATGTGACTGGGAAAAGAGATGGAGGAATGCAGCACATGCATGTAGTGTGAACTTACCTTATGCGCCAGTGTTTATGTATTATAGTGTGTGTATTCTATGGAAAAAATGGTAAAAGCAAGTGATCCCTGTTCCCTTAGCTGCATGTCTTTCCATCTTTCATCTATCTTTTTTTCTTTGACAGACAAAACAATTTAAAATGAAGGGGAGGTAATTTAAAAGACTCTTGAAGGCAGTCATACTAAGAATTTAATCTAACTTTATTAATTGTATCTTGCCTGCTGCAAAAAATAAGTGTTTTTAAAGATGTTATAATAGGCTGTTCTTTTTCTTGTAGCTTTTCATCATTGGTCTTAATTACATGACATTTTTAAATCTGAAATGAACATATTCTTGTTTTGTAGGAGAAAAGATGACAGAAGCAAAATTGGACAACACTGAAGAGATTGTAATAGCATCTGAAAAGTATGTGTTGTGAGTTTAAAAAAAAAAAAAAAAGTAGAATCACTTGGCTGGTTCCTCATGTTTGGGTTTGGGGAATTTTTTTGTTTAGTTTTTAGACCAAGCTTGTATCTGATTCCAGGTATGGATACAAGACGCCTATCCAACCCAGTCTTCCCATGTAACAAAAATTCATCTTTCATTCATATGTGAGAAAGCTGATCAGATAGCTAGGACTGGAAATAGTTAAGAGTGTGTGTTCTTGAGGGAACTTGCAGGTGATATCTCAAAATGCAGCAGTGAGATACTGGCATACATTCCATCTGCCTGTTAAAGAATACTTCTGATATTTTCTTGCGCTAAGCAGAACATCTTGCTTTATAGTGATATTATAGGAGAGCTGTGAACTTCAGTCCAGTTGCAGGAATCATGTTATGAAAAGGTAGTGTTGTCCAGCTATTTAAATGTTGGCACTACCTCTGCCCTTTTTACTGTTTCTGAGATACTGTTTTATGGAAGGTAATTAACCCCTACAATACAATGTGAAATTTGGGTCAAGGGGGGAAAAGAACTGGGAAGAACAGATTCTTCCCTGTCAGGAGTTCTGTAGGAGAATTAGAATTCCTTGAATCACTAAAACTTGTAGTATTTTATAAGCGGAAAAGCTCTTGAACATTACTTAGGATTTGGCCATACAACTTCTAGTCAGATCAGAAAGTTGCTTGTTAAACTGAAGGAAGTGACTATCATTAGACTGCTGGGGGTGGCATATGTGTTTGGTTTTTGGAGGCAAGGAAGAATACATTTGCATTTACCAGGCTGGTACAGGCATGTAAAGTAAAGCACAGAAGCAAGTTAGCCTAATTATGTATACACAATGTCAGACTCTGTTGGCCATTTCTGCTCAGAAACAAGATCTTGGTGTCATTGTGGATAGTTCTGTTAAAACCCACAGTGATTTCTGATGATCAGAAAGGCAAGTAATGGTCTTTCTGAGAAAAGAGTAGATAACAATACAGTAAACATTATGCTATAGTCATATATGACTACAGTAATATGTGGCATAGCATGCCACATGTTGAACACTGTTTGCAGTTCTGTTGACTCATCCTGGAAAGGATATAAAAGAGCAAGGACAATCAAAGTAACGGAACAGCTTCTGTATGAACAGACACTAAATGGATTTGGGTCCCTTGGCTTAGGAAAAAGACAACTGAGAGGGGATAAACTCATGGAGAATCATTAAGGGGTGGGGGAACATGAGTAAATATTGTTTGAGGGGAAAGTAGTGAATATACTGAAACTATTGAATTGTCAAAAGAAATTGGCAGGCAGTAATTACAAAACAGACAAAAGACTTTAACTGAAGTTAATTGCCAAAAGATGTTGTGGAAGCTTCTAAAAAGCCATTAGGAAAGCTCACAGAAGGAAAGTTTGCACGTTATTTAGCAGATGTGGATGCAATGATTGTTAGCTAAGGAAATTGTGAACTGCAGGTTGCTGGAAGTTGGGACAGTCTCTTGTGACCAGTATTCCTGTACGCTTGTCCTGTTCTTACTCCCTCTTAAGTATTTGCTGTTCTCAGGCTGTTAGGGCGGGTTGGATTGACTCAATACAGCTGCACTTCTGGTAACTATGTATTAAAAAGTTCGTCAAAATGCAAGATGCAGAAGCCTGTGGAAGCTGTGATGTGTACCCTTTGGCAGCAGAATCAGTTGAAAAGAGCTCCTTATTCCCCAGCCACTTCCAGAGCAGAAATTGCCACCCAAATTGTACCCAGTTGCATGTTTGTCTGACTGTCCTCAGATGAGGCTGGTGACATTATGATTTTCGAAGCAATACTTGTTTTTAACCAGGACATGTTGCAGATCAGGTTTAAAATACAGCTGTGAGACAGGTACAGCTGAGAAAGGGTGATTTGCAAATCTAATGAGAACAAATGGCTGGGAGGGAGAGAATTCTTTTGCTGAAATGTGCAATTCCACCTTTTGTGGCTGATTTGAAAGAAAACAGGTGAGACTAGATGAGCTGAACAGGAGAAGGAATAGACTGGCAGATTAGGGGGGAAACAAAATGGGAGCCTGAGCAGAGGAGAAACAATCTGGCATAGCCATCTGGAAAACACTTGATACTCTTAGTTTAAAAAGCAAACAAAAAAAAATCCTTAATTTCCCTATAAGCTGAAGGACCAAGTTAGATGAGTTCAGGGTTTGTCCCTTTCATATAAGCTATTCTGATGGATGCCTCTACCAAGTGTGCCAGGGAGAGATTGCTGAATGAGGACATATGTGAAATCTTGCAGAGTTTAGATGGAAGTGAAGGCTCTGTATATTTAAAGTGTCAGTTTATCTAGTTTTGCTAGGCTCTTAGGTATCTGCCACTTACTTTGCAAAGCTGTCTGCATTTTACCTTCAGAAGTTTAGGCCCCTAATACAAAAGGCTATGGGATTGAGTGCAAGAGAGAAACACTTATGTATTTAAAAATTAGTTTGCATATCCAGATTACTGATTTTTGTCTGTAGTCAGAAACTTTTCAGTGTTCCTTTATCACTTATTCTCTTTCTAGCAAATACAAAGAAGCAAAATCCTCTTTTCTCTCTCTTTTTTTTTCTTTTTTTTTTTTTTTTTTTGTTCCTGTTTAGGTTGTCTTCAAAATTACAGCACCATTTTAAACTATCTTCAGTCTATTCTCATTACTTCCCTGAAACTGGGATGCCAGAAGTAACAACCTGTCACTCCAGAAGTGCTGTCACTGTGGATTATATTTTCTTTTCTGCAGCAAATGATGATATTGCTGCCCAGCCAGGTAAGGAAACCTACTCTAAGTGTTCCCTTTTAGCGTTCCTGAAAATATTCAGAACCTGTTCAAAGGGAAATGTAGTGATAATTTCATCAAGTACCTCAGAGGTTCATGGTGGTGCTTTGAATGTTAGCTGTTATCTGAGAAATGTAGTTGGGCTTGCTTGTTGGCCACACACAGGGCAAACTCTGTCACCTAATGAGACATTTTTGTAATTGTCATGTCAGTGTGGAGGCTGAAAACTGAGGCTGCAGATCAGTAGTAACCTAAGTTGTGCCTGGGAAACATTGTTGTCATTCAGTAGTAACTCATAGGAGCCCTTAGTGGCCAGACCTATGACAAAGCTGTAGTTCTTATCATTTAATCACCAAAATGGTGAGCATCAGCTTACCATGTGCATTAAAGCTGATAAATGACCAGTTTATTAGGAAGTTACTTTTCAGATAAGCTTGATAAAATGTTTGTTAAGTAAATGACCTCTGTGGCCTCTGCTCTGAGAGCAGTCACTTGTACATGCCTGGTTGTCACTCTTCTGGTTGCAGTTGCAGCTAAAGCTCACCAGATGGTGCAAGAAAGACATGCTACCTTTGAGGGTGTATTTTTTGATGGGTAGCACATGTTAGTAGTGAAGCCTGATATCCTTTACAGTATTTGTGCTCTTAGTATGGGTACTCCTGAGCAGTAGACTTCCATGTAGTAGTTAGTCATGTGTTTTATCCTATCTTCAAAGATCATTGCACAGTGCAGTGTCATCAGATGAGTGGCTCTGCAGAAGTCATAACAAAGAAACCTGGATTTCGCTTCTGCTCTCAGTGCAAATTTCAATTGTGATTTTTGCAAATTGACACTGATTGTTTTCATTATGTGAAATAAGAATACTGTCTTCATCTGTCATACCTTGGGCCATGACGAATGCATGAAAGCTTTACTAGCCATGCACAGCAAATGAACTTAATGCAAAATGTGGAATAAAAAGCTTCAAAATACAGGAATAAAAGCTTTGACTGAAAAGCTAAGAGGTGAGAAGCGTCTGAACTCCTCCTGACTACTGTGTGATTTAAGGGAGTGCAGTACCTTGGAATATTAAATCCTAATTCACCTGCTTATGTATGTTGTTGCAGTATCATTGCTCCAGCGGTGTTAAAGCCGCATATGCGTGTGGTTGTGTGGTGTTTTATGTTTTGGGTTTTTCTTTTTTTTTGAACAGGAAGAACAAGTTGAGCCTCTGCTGCACATGTTTTTTCACATAGATTTTTTTTCACCCTAGGTTTGAGCACAGAATTGGAGTAAACTTGAATTCTCCAAGTTTTTTAAATTAGTTTCTAAAACTGATAAATGAAAACTAATCAGATGGATTTTCTGATGCGTTGGGCTTCTCTAGCATATTTGATGTGGTATGAGGCTGACTGATCACTCTTTTCCTTCATTCAAGGCTTTTTTTTTTTTTTTTTTTTTTTTTTGAACATTTTCATGCTTTGGTCTGTGTTATGCTCAGGCAGGCATTTGGTTTGTTATTCAGGATTTGCTGTGAAAACAGGGTTCAGTAGTTACCTGACTTCTGCAGGACTCAATTTTGCTGGTTCCAGAATGCTCTGAGCTGCCATTAATCATTGCAAGCAGAGCAAACTCCCTGTAGCAACAAACGGTTGCTTTGTAGACATGCAGGTGCTGTGCTAAATGGTAAATTTGGCTCAGGAGCTGGGCAGACCTGTGCTCCAGAGCTATCCAGGCATCTTTGCAGTAAGTAGGCTTTTTTCAAAGCAGCAGTAGCAGCTGCTGGCCTGTTACAGGTCTAGAAAGCTGGCAGCTGGCAAAGGAGTGAAGCTGCTGAACTATCTAAGGGGTTTCACAGTTATTAGGAAATCTTCGGACTACCTGCTGGTAAGCCAAGACTGAAGACACCCAGCCAGGAAGTTCTGAAACTGCTGATCGCTTTGATACAGAAAAAAGCATTTGTTCAAGTTCCAGCTGCTGTTTATGTTGTTCATAAATGCATTCAACCTGCTTAGTAGCATCTCTGCTCTCTGAAAGCAGCAGCTAGTGCTGCTGAGTAGTCTTCTCATTCAAGTACACAGCTCAAGAAATGTAAAGTTTGACACATTATTGAAGGATCTTATTCTTGATGGAAGTTCTTTACTTGAGTTGAAAAAAAAAAACCTTTAATCTTGGCTGATGCTGCTTTTCCCTTTTTTTTTTTGTTTTTTTTTTTTTTTTTTTTTAAATGAGGACACAAGTATTTTAAGTATAGTGTAATAATAATAGTAAGGTGTAATAATAGTAAGGCTGTCAATCATCTTCCCCTCTTCCATGAACACGGCATGTTTTTTCTTCAGGCCATTACAGAAACAGGTAGCAGAAAAAGTTGGAGGAAGATCCGTTTCTTATGGTGAAGAACTAGGGAGGGAAGTGCCAGAAAGCTTTCATCCTTGTAAGCAAGAATTGCAGTATGACCTGCCTGGTGGAGAAGTGTATGCTTGAAGATAAAGAAATAGAATATGTTATGTGAAACAGTAACTCTCAAAGACCCCTAGTTTTGCAAACTTCAACTTTGTTTAGCCATGCTGTTTTGTTAGACTACAGGACTGAACTGTATGAGTCTTGAGTTTCAGGCCCTCCCCCTCTTCCCTTCTCTCCCTCCCCCTGCCCCAAAGACACTGGCAATGGAGTGATAATGGGCAAATCCCTCTCCCTTTCTACCTCAATTTATCCCCTGTCAAGATAGGGGGATATGGTGTCTTTCTGAGCACTTCAAGCTCTGTTCATTAGAAGTCTTACAGTGAAACAAAAGAAATAAATTCAGGAACTTACAAACTACTTTATTGGTGATTCTGCATATCACACTAATGACTTCAGATCACTTCTGCCATACTATAGTCCTTTTTCTGCACAGCTATGAATGTGTGATGGTGGGTTTTTTTTTTTTTTTTTTTTTTTTTTTTTTTTTTTTTTTAGCCCACACTAATAAATATATTTCCACTTTTTTATCAGGAGCAGAGGATTCTTTCAGTGGAGGTCTGAAACTTCTTGGTAGGCTGGCACTTCTAACAGAGCAAGATCTTTGGACTGTTAATGGTCTCCCTAATGAAAATAACTCTTCTGACCACCTGCCATTGCTAGCGGAGTTCAGACTTATCGAACGGTAATACCCAAAGGACTTTTTGTATAGCAGAAGTTTCCTTCACCATCTCTCTTTGTGTAATTTTAAAAAATTATTTCAAGCACTGCTGGTCCGGTTTTAATATGTTTGCCTGCATGCTGATTTGTTAGCGTTGTGTAAAGTAGACTTTTTAAAGAGACTTTTTTTTTTAAGGTTGTTTAAATTACTTTTTGACGTCCTTAAGGCAAAAAGAAAAGAGTTTACATTAGCTTCCTCTTTTTGATAATGGAAAACATCTGTGCCAGTCTCAAAATGGCATTATTTTTCACAAAGATGTTGTAAATGGTTTTTATTGTAAATTACAGTAAAACTGATTATTCTCTAAGAACTGTGTGCTTCTTGAAGCAAAGGGGAGTGAGTTTGTGTGCATGTCACACTTTTTATAATGAGTTGAAAACAATGTTTTATTACAAAGTTGTTCTGTAGCCACCTCTATCTAAATACTTCTGCAAAGGGATTTCCTCAATTACCTAGAGTGGAGCCAGTGCAGAGGCTGCAAGATTGGACTTTCACCAGAAGATATTTTTGCAGTAAGGCACATATTTATGCTTGAAAAAGTTATTTCTTAAACTCTCAAAAGCCTAAGTACTGGTAGTATCAACTGGAATCTTTTAAAACATAACCTGAAATAAAACCAAAGTTATTGGGCATGCAGCACTATAGGAAAAAAAAAATCATCTAAGTCCTATACTTTGAGACTTCAGATATGTTGAACAAGTAGGGAAAGGCTTTTTTCCGTTGAGTTGTTTGTTTGTTTGTTTTGGGTTTTTTTTTTTTTTTTTTTTACAAGTTGTATATTCAAATGAGAGCTCTTCTGAGGTATTAAATATTCAAGATTTTATATTCACTTTTTCATAATGCATTGATAAACATCCTTTGTGAAAGTGGCAGTTGTCTTTTAAGTCCAAGTAAGAAACTGTGCTTGAGTGGAGTTACAAGACTTGTAACTTGGTCAAACCACATATGGATAAATGCAAAACTGACTTAAAAATAGAAATGTATGGAATTGTCCTGCTATCACAGTGCTGGAAAAACTCATTCTTGTTTTTGAAATCACACTCAGCTGAACCACTCTATCCAGAAATGTCTGTTTGTTCTACTTTTCCAGTCTCATTTTCTGAATTTTCATCTTTGTTTCCCTTTTCTGACAGACTTATTACAGGGATTATTTTGTGCCTGGAGAATAAAGCAAGAAGTCCAGTGATGGTAATCACAAACCAGTTGAATTGAAAAGGTACTTCAGTGTTAGATTAAAAAAACCTGACTACCAAACCATTCAGCCTAAATTGCTTGGAATTGGGGAAGGGGGTATTTTTCTTGTAACTAATTGTGCCTGGGGACTCTTCCCTCTACTTCTTCATAATAGTCAACTTCATACTGAAGATGATGACCTAGTCAATAATGGACTCGGGTTAGATACTTTAAACCAAGCATGATCAAAGCTGGAGCAAAAACTTCCCAAGATACAACATATACTTTGTAAGTACTGATTATAGCTAAAATGTGTCCAGCTGTGGAAACTCTTGTACTTGTGTCAAGAGCAAGGGCCCTTGCTTGCCTGACAGACTGCAATGTCATCCTCATTGCAGAAAAAAAGGTGAGCCAGCTGCTGCTCTAGCGTGCTGCTGGCAAAGAGGTGGTTGCTTACTCACTGGGTGTCTGTGCTATCTCCTGGCCTCAGGCAATGGAACAGGGCAAGGTAGGTAGTAAAGCAGTTTTGCTTTTTAGAGTTGGGTCACTTGACTGGAACAGCACTTGTTCAAAGGGTTCAGAGAGGTGTTTGTCTAAAGCCTTATTCCTACTAAAGCCTTATTCCTACCAAGTACAGTTTTCACACTGGTTCTAGCCTCTTTTACATGGAGAAGTATGCATGTAGGCCAGTAAACACCTAGTTAGATACAGTGCCAGCTTGAATCTTTATGCTAATTTAAAAGCAAAAGTTTTAGACTTGCTGACTGATGGTATTCATATTTGATTTATACTCAACTATTCAGCAGTGTCCCTGTTGCATTTTAAACTGGCCAAATTCCTCAAGGTGATGAAGATCAGTAGAGAAAGGGGGATATTTTTCAGAAAGTTAGCACATGAAACAATTAAAGCAGTAAGGTATTCATTCTGTTTCATTAGCGCATGTTATTATTGAAGGACTGCAATAATTATTTCCTTTCCTTTACAAAAGGGAATTGTCATTTAAAGTGTGCCCCTCCCCCCCCCCCATTTTGATGGCAGTAGATGAGGGATTAGGGTCAAGGCTTTACTGACAGGAAAAAGCAATAGCAGCTTGACATGATGCAGTAATCAGTGCTGTCACTATTTAGTTTAATGGTGTTTATTTTTCCACAAGAATGTAGTTTCAGAGGTTGAGAGACTTGTTTCAGTTTTTAACATAACCTGTAAGTGCTTAGGTATACTGTGTGATCTCTAAGAGCTTAAAGGTTAGAAATTACTTTGTACAATAGTAGATGAAGTGGGTATATAATAATCTTAAAATCTGCTTCAGTTGATTCCCATTTGTCATGTGTCTTGAATCAAGACTGTAGGTTAAAGAAGTGATGTAGATTTTTCTGGAATATCATGATCAGGACAGTGATGTGTAACATCCAGTGTTAAACAAGACCAAAAAAAAAAGTAAGTCATTAAAAAAGACTACCATGATAGTTTATTAAAGTTTCATGCTGTGTATAAACATACAAGGCGGGGGGGGAGAGGAGGCAAAACAGTCATGCACAGGTTTTTCTATACTACTTGACCATGTTGCAGTGAGCTAGGAAAAAAAAAATCACTAGAACCACAGTTAATACAAATGCCATTATAAGCAAATTTCAAGAGAATATTTCAGATGAACTTCAAAACAAGAACCACCCCAAAAGCAGTTTGTCACACAGCTCTACAGTTTAGAAAAGTTTCAGTAAAGTTAGCAGTTCAGAGAACATAGTTCAAATTGCTCTGGACACTGGTAAAAACTATATACCAACAACCATTACTTGAGTTGAAGAGAAGTAAACCATGGTTTCATAGAAAAAATTTGCATCAGATAACCTGGTGCTACAGCTACCATTTATCAAGATTTAACAGGTTTCCACATCATTTTACTCATGAGAAATCTACAGGAAACATGAAAAATTTGTTTAGATCACAAAACACAGAGCAGCACAAACGTTAAAACAAATTCTGCAGCTAATGTCAAATTACACAACAAAAATTTCTATCAAAAAGAGTATTTCCCTCTATTCCTCAACTTCACTCCTGACCCCAAAAATTCTCATTATGAACATAGGAGTGAGAAAGGTTGCAGGAAGAGGGATGGGAAAGGCCTCCCTGTAATTGATAAAATAATCTTGTATAAAGAAGTGTAATAGGTTTGAAAAGTCTGTTCTCTAGTTTGGCCTTCTAAAATCTAGTTACTGGAAAGTGTTTTACTGTTTGTAAAAAGTTACTGGCTGTCCATGTTGTCTTCCTGTCCTAGGTAAATGAGATTCATCGACTTCTCTGAGCAATGAGATCTGTACTACATGCAGTCATCTCCTCCTGTGTTCACTTCATCCTTGGTTGAACCAAGGAGAGTTCTAGGAGCTTAAATCATTCATTTTGAGCAAGCATTTCTGTCACTGCTTTGTGATGCCCTGTCTTCTCAGAGATTCCAATAAATAAGAGGCCAGGAAGGGAGATATAAAAGGCCCACAGTTATATCAGCTATAAGCATAGCACAAAGTGTAGAGGCTGGACTTTCAGAGTAATCCAGTTTCCATTTAGGCACCTAATGAAATATTTTCAGGAATGCAGCACTCAAATGCTTCCAGAGAACTTCCTTAATGTGAACAGTAGACCCAAATAAAAGTCTTGCCCTGTCACTTAAAAAACACTGCCTTGATCACAGGTCCTAAGCTAAGCCTTACAACAAAAAGAAAGAGAGTTGTAGCTGTTTGTGATGTGATTTGTTTTATTGCTGAACTTTTTCCAATACAAATTTCCTTTTCAGATCTGACTAAATGATTGTTGTTATAATGCATATAGGAAGAACTCCCTGTAGTAGCATGGTGGAAGCATAACTTCAGTCTGTGATGTCTGATCTTAATATAAGATGTCAAGGCATCACCATTTGAGACTGCTCAGCCTTTCAAAGACAAGGTTCCAAGTTGCACATAAATATTGAAAGAAAAATGTAAAGACTTAAGTAAGCAATTCTGACTTTTTTCCATTATTCCAATAACATATACAAGAAAAACTGGCACTGCAATGTGAACCCTTGTCTCTACAAAACAGCAGTCTCCACGTTTTGTGCTTCAGCAAAGTAGTTTGGAAAGACTAAAAGCTTGTGACAAAGTGTAAAGAAAAAAACCTATGAAAGTTTTTTTTTTTAATTATTGGTCAGTTATCATTTAAAAAAACAAACAAAATCTCATATTTTCCATAATAAGATGTCAGTGTTTAAGAATACACTTGCATATTATTATCCCTTAACTTCTTTCAGCAACATGCATAAAATAGTAATACAGGTGGCAGAGCGCATCTAGTGCTGTTTTAAATACTACCAGAAATGCTGGGAGACAGTACAAATTAGTTACAAAACAGTAATACTGACAGTTTTGCATATCTATTAAGTTTAGTGAGGTAATGTTGACACTTCAAAAACTCATGCCACTTCTGCACTGCTTGTTTTTATTGCTGAATATTAATACTGAACATGATTTTTTTTAAACACACACTGTATCTCAGCACATCTTAACACTAAGAAGAATATGATTTCATAATCATCCCAGTGCTACCACTCAGCACAGTGCCCTAATTCAGTTAAAATTTATACAAAGAAATTATACTTAAAGAAACCCATGTACCACTGGAGTCACCTTCTACATGATGGAGGAAAAAATCCCACCTCCTGGTGAACGTAATTTTAGGTTCTCTTCACTGATGCCATTTCCATGAATTGAAAGAAAATAAATATTGCCACCAAAAAAGTTTTGTGTTCTATTTTCTAGTACAGCTTTAAATTAAAGTCCACAAGCTAATAAATAGTCCCATTCCTTCTTCCTTCCAATGGGGTGCAGGTAAAGTGCATCAGGAAGCACCAAGGAAGCCCTCTGTCCAGCCTGTGGCTTTGCTAGATGCGTAGCTGATAGCCCACCTCGTTGAGCGTAGCCAGATCTGCTTTCTTGTCCACCACCACAGGCCTGCAAGCAAAGGAGGAAAGGGAGCTGCTCAACAGCAATCTGACACTGCTGTGCAGACACTGATAGCACACTTGTTAGACCAGGACTAGTTTACTTCAAAACAGGACAGCATAGATCTAAGTTTGTCATCACAGGCACAGTCTTCCTGAATTTCCATCATGTAAACAAGCATTATGTGAGCTAGTCATGTAGGTTCCCTCTGAAGCCAAGCACCCACAAAGAACAAGTCATCTCATCTGAAGGTAGGTGAACTAAGACTGGGAGTGCCCTACTGCTCTGACTTGAGAAAGGGCCTAAATGACTAGCTAAGACTAGACACATCCCACTCTTCAGCTAGCCCAGAACAGGACTCCAGCTTTTAGAATAAAATGAAAACTGTTGGGAGAAGCTGAAAACAAGCCAGCAAGGCCTCTTACATGGTCACAGTTTGATGTCCCTCTGACCCTGCCGTTTCCTCTTGGTTAGGTCTCTGTGAAGGTCTAGAGCCAGCCAAATAGAAAATACAAGATGAACTCTTTTAGCCTCCAGGCATCTCAGATTTTGAAACAGAAAAGCCACTCACTTAAGTGAATACACACATACATGTATACTGTTACTCTATTTAAGTGTATTAGCAGCCTTAACAAATTAAACCTTTAGAACTAGCAGTCTCCCTATTTAGCAAGCAATGGAAGAAATCCTGAAACAAAGTTAAAGCTAAATAATACCAGTGATTTATAGTCTGTGGAATTGGTGGGTTTATTCCAGGCTTTCAGCTATTTTCACAGGTTCTCCCAATAGACTATACAATGTGTCCACTTCACTGCAAAAACACAGCTAAGCTGAGTAGTAAAATGTGAAGTTGGTAAGTGCTCCAGTGCCCTCCTCTCCTACAGCTCCTTAGACCTGTTTTTCCAGCTCTTACACATACTCTTCACTCACTGTGCAGCAGATGTGACCTGCGAGTTTGCACATGCAAAGCCAATATTAACTCCTCAATCCATGCAGCCTGCCCCACTTCTGCAGTAGCCACTTCAGGCTGCCAACCAATTACTTAGCTTATAAGTAGTTAACTGAAGAAGTCTTTGCTGGGCTCTATCACCTGCAGGAAGGGATTGCACCTGAGATCTTGAGGCAATTATTCATGCAATGAATAATGAAGGAAGACACACCCTTTCTTCCTTCCTCAAATATAGGAAAGCATCCTCTGACCTTTCCACTCTTTTCCTTCCCTCGCACCTCAAACCATGGCTTTAATTAAAACAAGTCTGGATGGTTCCCATCTCTCTTGGACCATGGCAGAAGGTAGGAGTCTCTGCATACCTGTGCAGACAGGCCCATTTACACTGCATCACAGTCCTCTAGCTGCACGCAGACTGTCCTCCTTAACGTTTCTCTCCTTAGGGTGTTTGGAAAAGGTAAGGACTTGTTTGAGTGGAGGCTTCACACCCCCTTTTCTCCATGGCTAGACAGTGACCTGAAGCAGAACATCCCCTACAAAGCGATTATGCTTACAATCAAGCTGTGTGTTCTCAAAGTACCAGGTGGAGAAACACTGCTACTAGATGTTACATGGGTAATTCTGTTACACTGGCTGAGAGGTCCAGACTGCATCTCCTGTCCACAGTACCATTATGAGTATCTGAAGCTGTCAATAGTGGCTCGGTACACAGCATCCATGGGCTGTCTTCATTGGACCGGCCTGGTTTTGAATCCCCTTGAATATCCAAGTACATTGTATTAACAGAACTCCAAATTGCCTTTCAACAGCTAAATTAGGCCAGAAGTATACAGGTCAGTGTTGCTTTGACATTCACAGAGCAGGCATGTGTTAAGCCTCAAATGTTAAAGTGAAAAGGAAGTACCTCTGGTGAACTGGCATTTTGGAGCTGAAATTGCTTCAGGTTGTCACGTTACACTCCCTCCCAAACTCAGATCAACACTCCCAGACCCCTCCAGCTCCAAACGCTCCTATTGAATGAAACACTGCTTTGCCTGTCCCAGCACTGTGGCTTGCAATCTACTGCACCCTTCTACCTTTGGGCATAACAGATGATGGGCAAGTGGAAACAGTAAAAGCCCACAGCTGATGTGAGGTATAGCTGAGCTAACGAGCTACTGTAACTTGACACATCAGTCTCCTAGGACCACATACTGCTTATTGCCACTCACATCCTGCAAGATACCCTATGTGTCCTGCAGCTATATGTTCAACAGGAAGCATTTGCAGGATAAAGTGCTAATTGAAATTTGCCTTTAAATGTCAAACAAAACAAGTATTAAGTGATTTCCAGTAGAAAACAATAGCTGGGGAGATTCTTCTCCATAGCATCATTTCAGCTGCGCTACATAGTTAGGAATTCTCATGCATAATCTAACCTTATTATATTTCACTTGTAACTGTGCTCAGTGCACAGAATGAATTAGGAGGGATTTTGTTCTAAAAGCCTAGATTATAATCTTCTCCTCTTCAAAGGGTTATGCAGTTTGCTAACAAACAACAGAACAAATGAAGATATCCATTTGGCTGTTTACAGACCGAACTGGGTCCCAACTGCTATTTGCAAGTCTGAATGCAAAGACACTGGCTTTGTCTACAGTAGCAAGTAATGCAGCCCAACAGAAGTGGATGTGCATAGTAACACAGCTTGTTGCTCATGGCCTCACATCCTTGCACTATCTGTGTTCTGGTGGGTTTTTACACAGGAAGAGCTCTAGTCTTTTCCTGATGTGCTGCATGTGCATTAGCAGCTGAAACATTAGGCACACACCTGCCAGCCTAGCTTCATCCAAAAGGAGCCTGGTTTTTATACTCCCAGACCATTCTGCAACAGTAGTCAAAGCATGATAGGAGAGAAGCAGGAGATGAATTTTGGAAGCATGCTCCTGTCCAGGCTAAAATGCTATCATAGGCTCACCAGTGGTCACCACGGGCATTTATGTAACACAATCAGTAAAGAACCGGGATGACCAGTTAAAGGGTTGAGCCAGCAGAATCCACCAGTGCCCCTAAGCCTCGCTTTAGCCCTTGTCCTCCAGAAAACAAGCCAGCAAAGCCATGCTGAACCCTAAGTATTTTTCACTGGGAGATTTTCCCAGGAGGCCCATATAATTTACTGTTGGCAAAAAGCAGGCTGTAATAACAGCTTGCCATCAGCAGGTGGACCCTCTACAACGAATGCCTTCTTAAGCCCCTGCCTGCTCACACCAGAGCAAAAAGCTTCTCTCCCTCTCTCCCGTAAGCTCTAAAAAACTATAATTAGAGCATGCAAATAAGATTCATAAAGAGACAAAATGCAGTGTCAACAAGCACTGCCATTATTTAGCAGGGAATTCAGCCTAAGTAGCCTTTTCTAGAAGTCTTTCCTTTTCTGTGCATAACAAAGGCCTCTCACTGCAATTATATTCTCAAGGATCCCATCAACATACAGTAGAAAATACCCAGTTTTGCCTCTGTTTCCTCCCCTGTCAACTGCTGTTTGGTATGCATCACTCAGCTCACCTCTTAATGCATTCGCCCGTTCAGACCTCGGAGGCCTCCCGCAGCAGTGGGCAAAAACCAGCAGAAGCTTGACTTTGGAAATGAAACAGTTGTATCACCAGCAGGAAACTCCCTGCTGGCTGCAGTGTCACTCCAGCCAGGACAAAAGGCACAGCCAGCCTTCAAGCCATCAATGCTACTGGTCAGTGCTCCAACAAGCACCATTTTGACATCAGGAAACCAGTTTTCTCTGCTGTCACTTTTATAACAGTGAGTTTTAGTGTGACTAATCTGCCCATACAGAACACACTGCTGTTCCTATGGCTAGATTCAAAGTGCCTCATCACTAAAATAGGCCCTCTGGGAAATCCCACTAGATGCCTACACCTAGTCCCCATGGGACCAGTGGGAGCTGGGTGCTCCAGGAAGGTAAATGCACGTTTTGCGTTTCTTCAGCATCAAACTAGCTTTCAAAATCCAGGTTCAAAAGCCTTCAGTGACTCATTCTCAAGTATTAACAAAATGTGCAGTTACTGAAAGAACAGTTACTTCATGCAACCTTTTTCAACTGAAGTGTTTGAACGCCAATTCATTTCGCTCGCAAGAAGGCCAGGTTTCAGAGAAGCATTTCCACTCTCGTAAGAGGCAGCAAGAGCAGCCCCTAGGAAAAGAATCAGGCCAGTTCTGAGGAGCTCAAGTTCAACATCTAGACCTGATACCTGAAATTCCCAGCCTTGGAGTATGTACCTCAGTCCAGAGGTGCCTGTGTTACAGACAAGTTCAAAATCACCCAGCAGAAAGGACTGTGACTACACGCAGTGTTAAGGCCATGTTGCATGTGCCTACAGACTGCTCCTTTGGCTTTACTCGTGCAGCATACCCAAGCAGTCCATGCTCCAGGCTCGACAACAGTGCTGATAGGCTTCCTCCACGGCACAGCACTGCAGGTTGGTGCCAGATGCCTTTTTCAGTTCAGGAAGTTAAATATCCTAAGTTACTATGTTAGGATAGCACACCACGTTACAACTGGCAGCACTGAAGTTTTTTCTTCCTGTGACCAACCTAGCGGGCAATTGACTCCAATTACCTCCTCAAAATGCAAAGACAATTTAATGTAGTTACAATAGCCATTGACTTTGGTGTATGCAGCTCTAAAAACTGCCCTAAACATGACTTGCTGCTATCCAAATGTCTCAAAACAGCAGCCTCAGTGTGCCCTGCAGAGACTTCCACCTGGGACTCTGGATCTCCCATACTCACTGCCCCACAGGCAGATCGTCGCAGCAGCATCATTTAGGTGGGTCAAGGGAGATGGAGAACATGGATCTCTGCTCTTTAGCTATTCAGTGAAGAGTCACACAGAGGAAGAATTTATTCTCTAAAGGGGAAGAGAAAAACAAATAAAAATGCGCCAGGTTTCCCCTTCCTGGAATTTTATAATACCTCTTATGGACACCTCTCCCAGCAAGCTGACAAACTAATTAAAAGCCAATTTGATACTAACACTAAGAAACAGAGTGGGGAAATGCCTAGAGTGCTTTACAAACAGCCTCATTCTGAGCCCTGGAGATGAATATAAATCATCCCTATCTTACAGCAGCAAGCTGAAGCATGGAGAGGTAACAGGACTCACCAACATTCACACAGCTAAGCAGCAGCAATGTAAAGCTGATTTGTCAAGCACAAGCTTGATGTTTTAACCTTTAAACAATTCTTCCTATAGCTTCTAAAAATTAGTAACTGCATCCATGCAGAGACCAGTGTCTTGCTGAGCACCAGACAATTTCACAGATGGATAACTGGAGGCACAAGGAGGTCAGGGCTTGAGTATTCCCATGACCAAGGCACAGTGTCATTCTCCCAGAGCTCCCCACTGGGTAAGCAGGCTGACTTTAAGCCACCAGGCAGCCCCAAAACAAGGACTATCTGCATGGCCATTCCCAAAATAGCTCTGAGGGGCTGAACATACGGCAGCCTGCCTGGTCTACCCAGGGGCCCCAGAGTTGCCAAAAGGCCCTTTTGCCTCCCTCTTGCATCCAAGTATACCAGTCCAGGTTTGTGAGGGGGCTGCGCAGGACCTGCAGGGCTGTCATGCAGCTGCAGAGCACCGCCTCTCAGTCTCCTGCTCTCAGCATTGAAACTATAGCTGGGTCCTGAGCCACCATTATACAAGACCCAAGTTTTATTTTAGAATAACATAATTCGCTCAAGATACAGAGCAACACAGCAGAACAACTGAGCAGGTAATGGGTGCTAAAACCATTACAAGGCCCCAGTGAGGCTACTTATACTTCTCTTATCCTTCTGTCCTGTAAAAGCAAAGCAGCCAACTGCTACAGAGCGGCCACGTGCTTAGCAGTTCCCTCAGAAAGCCAGCTCAACTGGCTTGTCTGCCCAGGCCCAACGAGATTCGCTCTTCTCTCCAAATGTACATGATTCACTCCAGCAACTGCAGAAGTAGTATTAGAAACTCAAAGATGAAATCATCCCTCAAAGAGAATCTAACAAGTAAAGAACCTAGAGTAGCAGGGCCTATTACAACTATAATCATCCACACACTAAACAAGCAGCTCTTGGTGATAGGCCTGAAGTATACTATTGTGGACTTGGTAGGAATTCGCATAGAAAAATAAAAGCGTGCTGTGAAATCACCTGCTGCTGAAGTATCTTAAAGTTATCTTTAGAAAGCCAATCTCATGTCTTTGTTAGCTGCTTTAAAAAAAATAAGTGCTGAGACAGCAGTCTGAGAGCCTATTTAAAAAGTGATGATCATAAATATGTGACTAATCTGGGTCACGTATAGGCTTTCACAGGGGTCAGCCTTCTGGCATGAAGCGTACAGCTGGAATGCAACTCTTCCACGTGTAAAGCATGGGTGCCTGAATCACTGGTGCCTGCAAAAAGCCCATGACCTGAAGGCATAATTTTATCCATTTAGAGGTGTCACATGCAGTCAGCCCATCCTTGCCCACACAGTTAAAGGGAAACAATTAATTACCTACTATATATGAGAAAGGTGGTCTGTTTTTTAAACCACTTAAAATCAAAGTATCCAAAGTAAGTGATATTTCTGCTTTGGCAAGAAGAGAAAAGACTCACTTTTTCACATTCTCTGCAAGTTGGACAGTTCACAGTGAAAACTGCTACATCAGCAGAACAGCCCAATACTAAAGCTAATCACAGAAAATCCAATTTTTATCTGGGTGACCATGATAACAAGGACATCCCACCATCACAAGGAGATAGGTTTTACTACTTTTATACCAACCTTTGAACACCCTGACGTGCGATCAAACTATTTTCCTTTCTGTAAAGGTCTCCCGCACCCCAAAGCTAGGTTCTTAGTTTCTCCAGAAAGTGGACTGTATAAAAACTGAAAAAATAAAAGATGAAACACGCACTTCCACAAACATCCAACACCGAGTAGAGTCAGACTGCAAAGAGCCCATCCAGGCCTCAAAGGACACTGCACAGAACAGTCAGGCAGCTGGTAAGTAACAAACACAGCAACACAGCATCACAGGACATTAGCAGTACTGGTTTCTAGAGCTTCACAGGTAACCAAGATACTTGTTGCAGTTTTCCTATATATGCCGTGAGCATATGTAAGTTTTGTACAGTAAAATAATGTCACCACCCTCAACTTTTGACCCAGTGATGGCAGCAACAGTGCAGAAATACTCACGATTTGTCTCTTCTGCACGCCCGTCTCTGAGGGCTGGCCTGCCTTCGGCGGGGCGACAACGACTTACCCCGTGATCTCACTTTGACTGGAGAATGGGCACTTGAGGGTTTCAGAATCTGCAAGAGATGGGGGAGGGAAGGCAACACCATCCAATAAAGGCAATGATTCATTAAAAAAAAAGGGGGGGGAGCTTATACAGTACTAGGGGTGGCACACAAAGAGCCTTTAGTCCCTTGGGGTTTTTTTCAAACCCTACCCAGCTTAAGAGGTACTCAAAGTTGATATCATGTGATAGCTGTTCAGGGGCCCCTTGCAAAAGTTGTTTGGTGTCATCAATTCAGTACCCAGCTAAATATTTAAAAACAACCCTCGTTCACAGCTTTCTTCAGAGCTGGCAACAGCACGGACGAAAAACTGCTTTGACCCTCAACTGAAGGGGTCTCACATAACTCAATCGCATTCTCCAACTCTTCTCTCTACATACAAAGGCAATTTGTCTGTAAGGCAGGTGGTTGATTCTCTGGGACTGTGTGGCCTTTCAAAAGTCTCTTATCCATTCACACATTTCCCTACATCCTCCGGTTACTCAAAGCTCAAAAGTCCATGAGCACAATATTCATACTCTGTGCTATTTTTAAAGACCTGATGCTTCAAAGTCAGCACCCTCGCAACATAAGTGCACTTAATGAAATCGCTCAAATTCTGACCTAACTTACGTGAACTGTTGTGGGGCCAGAATTGCATTAAACAGTCTTACTCATGTGTGCAAAGTTAGATGCAGTTTCAGAGCCTTGGTCCTGACCTTGAGACAGTGACAAGGACTGGATTCAGTGTCACATCTCAGCACAAACACAGAACTCATCCTTCTATCAATGGCAAGTACTTGAGTTCAGTAAATTTTCCTTCTGTACACACTTATTTGAATAGAGCCCCCTTCAGCTGTCTGCTCTCTAGATAGAATTGAAAGCACATTAACAGAGAAGGGGAAAATGCTGTATTACATGTGTGTTTGAGCATGTTTGCCTAAGATTACAGCACAGTACAAGTTAGCGTGGATCCCAGTCCATGCTGGCCATGTTGCCCAATGGCCTCTCACCTCCGACTATGCTAGCAGGACCGCTTTGGCCATAGCCCCTTCCTGGCACATCAGTCTGCTTCCCCCACAACGGCACCTCTGTTGGATTGGCACCTGCTGGGAGCCTTGGGCTTCTCTGCTGCCACCAGGCCCTGCTGGCAACTGGCTTCCCTCAGTCTGTCCCCACACCCACAGAGAAGCTCCCCCATTAAGCTGTCGGGGTATAAGAATTAGAGACTCTTTATACATAAAAACTGAAGAAACAGTCACCTTTTAAAGATCTGGCTAAAAATAAAAGGATGTTTCCCCAGCAGCCATAAGACAGATTCACCTCAGGCAGAGCATCTGGCTCTGAATCCCTGCTTGCGTGGAAGGGCAAGGCAAATCACACATCCTTCATCTTCATAGTGTAATATGTGGTTACACTGGCACTGATCAAGTGCAACAAGTCATTTCATGTTTGAAACATGAGCACTGAAGAGACTCAACATGTGCAGACTCTTGGTACATCCAGACGTACGCCATGCCTGACAGCTAGTGGACACAGTCCTCTTCACCGATGGGAACATTGATGAACTTGCCAACTTTTCCTGGCACCAGATGTGTACAAGCAGCAGGGACTGAGGCTCACCTCACACCTTCCTCTCATTCTCCAAAACTCCTTGGCCAGGGCAGGAGAGGTGGAGCAGGGGCTGTAGCCAATCCCACTGCCCAGGCAGCACTCCCACCCCAAATTCAGGGCCAGGGCAGCTCCCTTAACCCCCCCAAAGACGCACACAGCTGCTGCGTATGAGCCATTCCTCAGCAGAGCAGGGAACAGGAACCAAGAATAACTTGGACCTCACTCCATGTACCTCCACAGCAGATCCAGCGCCATACTTAGCGAGTGCACCTGCTCTGACTGCCAACAGAAGCAGCAAATCCCATTTCACTGCAACTGAAACCAGCTCCTCACCCACACTAGTCCTCGAGACAGGGTCAGGAGCAGCAGTCAAATCCTGAAAAAGGGTGGCAGCTCACCCTTTCTCCCATGTTTCCCCTCCAGGCCATTCAGTCTGACCAGTCAGCAGGGAAGCACAAGCCTTCTAAGGGTTCATTTTCCTCACCCTTCCCATGTGATCTACTTCCCAGTTTAGCCCAGGAACAGACCCTGCTGCCCCTGCCCACGGATGGTGGGATGCATGCAGCGAAGGGGTGAGCCCACCAGCACACTCAGAGAAGTCACCCACTGCGACAACGCATGCTTCCCGTACCCTGGGGATGGCTGGTTATCTCGCTTTAGGTGCAACTCCTCTGCAGACTTAATTTTGCATTGCTAATCGGATAGAGAAAAGGGCTGCCTTTCCTGTGCCTCAGGAGCCAGCCACCGCTTGCTAATGCTCTGCTGGCCTAGTTAGGAGCACGGAGCAGCACAATACCTCAGCAGCATCCACCCACACTGCCCACCACAACTACCCAATTATACCACCTTCCTTCATCTGCTCCCCCAGTGCCCTGCAAGGGCAAACTTATGCCCTCAGCAGAGGGGAGAGGCCTGAGAAGCCTTATTTTTGGGGAGTGCAAAGAGAATGGGAGATGGCCCTAACCCCGGGCCGCTGCGCATGAAGATTTCAGATGTGCCTCAGTCTCACCAGCTGGAAATCAGCCCTGCCAGCACTTACTGCCTTCAACCGCCTGCACTCAGCACATGTTACAGCAGTCTCGCAGCATCCCTTGCACCTCAGCTGGCCGAGAAAGACAGCAAACAGCAGAGATCCCTGCCAGCGACCAGGGCATGTGCCTACCCTGCCAGCGACCAGGGCATGTGCCTACCCTGCCAGCCCTGGACCCAGTCCCAGACTCATACTAGCTCTTCCTGGGCTTCTTCCTCACCCTCTTCCAGTCATAGCAGGAAGCACACAAATAGCAACCTGCGCATGAGCTCCTCATACCCAGGGACAGGTATAGAGTTCAAGTGTTCCTTAAACCAAGGGAGAGATCTTAGAACTAAACAAATACTTAACAGTGCTTGAAAACACACTAGAGTGTAGGAGAACCACCAAAATGGATTTAACACAACCCCAGCCCACCTGATGCATTTTAGTCTCACTCAGCCCAGGGTCAGTCTGTTGAAATAGAGTACAAGCAACCTTTGCAGGGTCAGACAAAGCACACTCACCTCAGGGTGCCTCGTAAGGAAATCACAACCCAGACGCACAGACCTACCTTCATTCGCATATCCCTAGCAAATTTCTCCAACTCCTTCCTGACATCTGTGCGCATCATCTTGGATACATTGAGGACCAGTTGTTTCCACTCGATGGGCTGAAAGCTGTGTGGCTCATGCGGGACATATAATCCAATTTTTACTTTTTTCACTGAATGTAAGTACTTTTTATAAGAGTCTTCAAATTCAAAGATGAGGTCACTCAGAGTTCGGTAAGTTAAAGGTTTGTCCATCAAATCTGATCGCCTGCTCATGCCCAGTGAGCCATACCGGCCATTGCAGTAAATCCCAAGCACCACATGATGAAAATAGTTCCCTGAGAAGTGGGTTTTAAAGCTGATGGGGAATCGTTCCACAGAGGGCTGCCCATTGGTTAAGTATCTGGTGTGCGCTGCGTCAAGGCAACAACAGAGTTGTAAGGGAACAAAACAGAACTACACCTGTAAGACATTTCTAGCCATTTTAACTGCCAGTGCCAATGCTTTCTTACAAATTCATTCTCATCATGCCCCAGAAACAGTAAACACTGCTAACACCCATCATACTGTTTGGAGGATAAGGTGCAATTATTCAGTCAGGAAAGGACCTGACTCTTAAGTACGCTTAGGGCAAAGGGTAGGACAGAAAAGCAGTCAGTTCAGCATGCCAGAAGAGAGACGAGCACCCCCAGATCCTCAGGAACTCCCTTATTTGATACCAATCCCAAACTCCTTTGCTCCCAAAAAGGAACAGTGTTTCCCTCAGTCTCATGTTGGAGCTTGGTATGGCTCAGGTTGTTGATACTCACTTTCATGCATCTCTGCGGCCTTCAAACAGTTACCAAAGATCAGAATTTATTCCTCTCCAGGGCAAGAGTTGTAGCTTTCAGTCCATACACGGGCCCTCGGCCTGGCAACTCCTGCTACAGGAGAAGGTCTTTGCATGTTATACCTGTAGCCCATTGCTGGGATGCAGTAAAGAAAAGCTCCCAGGTTCCCAGTTCTCTCCAGACAAGTACACATAGCCAGGCACAGATGCTAACAAACAAACAACCTACCAACAGAGTTTGTTCCTGAATTGCTGGCCAGCTATTTCAAACGCACCATGTGAAAAGTCCAGGGACCAACATTCATAACTGCATAATATGTGATCTTGGTTGGGAACTACACACTGGTCCAATCCATTTCCTCAGGACCATGGTGGCTCTTGAAAAGGGAGGAGGAGAGATTCAGGTTCCCTCATGCAAGTCAGCTTGTGTCAGTGCTTACGTTGGGTGCGGCTCCCTGCTGTTAATCCACCTTGACAGCTGAAACCCGCCCTCACTCCAAGGGCGGACACCCACCGAAGGATTCCCAGGCCCCCAGACAGCAGGCTTCTCTTTCCCTTTCAAGGCCAAGACTGCGGAGATGGCATCGCCTACACCACGTTGTTTCCTCTCTCACCACACCAACAGCTGTGGCTTGGCACCTGCCCTCCTCCCACGCCACACGAACACAGACTGGCAGGCCTTCTGACAACTGTTTTAGGGGCTGAGCCAGGATCACCGAGGACGAATGCTGCTGCTGCTTCGGCATGAGCAGCAGTGGCTCTCACCCTGGGACCTGGGCACAGAGAGGAGACGGTGAAAGCCACAGGCTGCGGAGGGCACAGGCAAAGCCAGCAATCAAGTTACCTTCACCCAAGGGAAGACGGAAGGATGCCAGGAAAAGGCTAGGATGAGACGCTCCAGTCCGGGGTCTGTGCAGAGGCGCACGCTGTAATTCAGAAGTCGTTCCCCTGAAGCTAACGCAGTCAGGGCAGTTAACTATGAAATGAACTGGCTAGACCTGCAGCACCTATCAGGATACCACTGGGGCAATCTGCAGAGTTGAAAACTGGGGTCTGTCCCCTCTGCAGCTTCAAGGACCAATTCAGGCCTCCTGAGCATGGAGAAAGCCCCGTTCCACACTCCTCTCCACTCAGACCAGCGGCTCAGCTCCCACAGCAATCAGCAATCCCACAGAGTCTTCGTGGGTCACAGCGGTACTGGAGCAGAGCCAAGATCCAGGCCCAAAAGCCTCGGAGAAACAGACCTACGGCAGCCCCACTGTGCCTTCCTGTGGCTCTGCCAGAACAACTAACTCTGTGATGCCAAGCCAAAAATCTCTAAAAATACAACACAGGGAAAGTCTGACAAGCAAAGCGTCGCCCACCAGCATCCCTTCCTCGCTCACATCCAAAAAGGTCTTTAACAGCTCTTGCACAGCTGAGATGGCCTGGGATGTTACTCTGAAAACATTCACCCCACTGCAGCCTGCCTTCCTCCTCACGCCTGCGCAGGATGAGTGCCTGTCAGCTGCTTGGAAATTTGAGAAAACAAAAAGGCTTTTTAACCAATACCATTAAAACAAAACAAAAACCCACAAGAATTCAGGCTCAGTTCTGGTTCTGCCCAGCCTGACACCCCACCACAACGCCAGTACAACACCCCTAGATTCTGCTCCCCCGTCAGCACTGAGCATTTGACCCCTTTTCTGTACAGGGATGCAGAAAAAGCATCCAGTGGCCCTCATCCGTTTCCAAAGCATTTTCTCAGGAAGATGTGTCACCCATCTGACACTTGCCTAAACTCACACTTTCAAACTCTTTAGCCAAAGTGAACACAGCTCAGGAATGCAGTACTGACATTCCTGAAAAATGCCCAGAATCTGAGGTAAAAAACACCAATTAAAAAAACAAAAACAACAACAAAGAACAACACACCCGCTGGCCAGATCTTCCAGGACAACCACAGTTAAGCTTCTGGGTTTAATGTCAAATATATTTAGTTGTGTTCAGTGCTAGATGTCATAAGCTTTAGCAGTTTGGAGAAACACATTAGAAGGCATAGGAACAAACACCACCATGGGCCTAGCATACATGGTGCACTTTGGCACCTGCACAATAATAAATCTGGACAAGTGCATGAGCAGAGCACAGATCTAACTGCAGCACTCAGGACACCTCACCAAGCCAACGTTAGGTACGCCCTCCTTTGCCCATCTGCTGGCCCACCTACGTTAAACAGGAATTATAAAAGCTTACTCTGATTTTACCTACACTAACACAAATGAGAAATAACTTTATTGCCTTCACTGGTCCTGCTGGATCTCTGTTGCATCAGGATGAACTCCACCAAGAAAAAAAAAAAAAAAAAAAAAAATCCCACACGCCATCAGCAGAATTGAAGATTATAAATACACTGCAAGGTCAGAATCAGACCCTGCACTATTATACCAACTGAAAAATTCAGTCCACAGTCACCTCATTTAAAAGGTCACCTTGCTCCAGGCCTTAAAAGGAACATCTTGTATATATCAAAGCCAGGTTACAATAATTTCTGTCCTATGGATGGATTCTTGTGGAAGCTCATTGTATTTATTAATCTGTGTAACTGAAGAAGCAGTGGCTTTTATTAACACCTATGAAGCTTTCAAACATCGCCACTATTTTTCCCTTCATTATGAAAGGGTTTTCTCTCTGTGCCCCAAGTACCTTTCTATTAAGTCCACACAAAGCTTTTGTGGCCACCTGCCACACACACACACTTCTGCCACAAGGTCTTGGAGAAGTTGCAATTTAATCTCATTATATACTAGGTAGCAGTAAATCTTTTGAGGAGGAAAATTACCCATCATCAAACAACCGTGCAACAGCCACTGTGGAAATTAACCTTTAGTGACTAGTTAATGAGAGTCTCCACCCGAGATGAAATACACACAAAATGGGCTGGAAAGGCACATCAGATCTTCCCTTCTGTCATGTATCATTATTATTTCTTTTCTTTTCCGCTTTGCTCAAGCAGAACTGTATTGTAGCAAACAAAAGGCAAAGACACACCAATGCCACAGTTGTAATCACATTTTTGAGCTAGGACTGTAACTGCAGGATTGAGAGTCGGGGAGTAAATTATGTGCCACAATATAAAAGCAGCACAAAGCAGGAAAGGGCAAAAGCAGCTTTAATGGAAGTCCTGTGGCCTCCAGATTCTGGGCCCTCGTGTAAATCAAAGCAGCTTCCCCAAGGCTTGTCCCTCAGGGCTACGCAGCAGAAAAGAAACGGTACTGACAGATGCTAGTCTCCTCAGAGACCACCCAAGAGGGATACCAATATCCCTCCTCTTCCCCCACTCCCTCATGCCAGAAAGCACGAGAGGACAATACTCCATCAGGGTCTTGGTCCACCACCAGCACAGGAGCTAGAATAGCTCGTCCCCATCCCTCAAATTCCCCAATCCTATCCACCCTGACTCTGAGCTTTTCTGCAGCCTCACACTAGTCATTCTACTTCAACTTTTCCTTCCCACAGAGACATTAATGCCTGCTAGCCAGGGCTGCATGGATTAGGTAACTGAGAGGTTCTGCTCTCACACCGCAGGAAGCGGATTTTGAAAACAATGCATTAGGGTCAAAGGAGAGAGAGAGGAACTGGACACAGAACATGTAACATTATTGGAGGGTGACAGTCCACTGGCATAACACAGCACGGGTCTATTAGCAAAGTCTTTCTCGAACACACAAACACTGCTAACAGCCTGCAGAGAGTCCAGTCCTCCCTTCCACACATTGCCCCTACAGCTCTGCAGGTCAATACAAGTACACTGTGCACCGAGCCACACGTTGTGCATTTCCCTTAGTCCTATCAACCTCCCCACTCAGACTCCTGCTCTTAGTTCTAGCGACTTTTCGATCCTCATCCAGCATGATGCCAAGGTGAACGGGATCAGGATCTGAACCCCAAGGACAACGCCTCCCTGACATGCTGCCATTTATAGCTGCGATTCTGCCCTACTGCACCTTTCACCTCAGAGCATCACTCAAAAAAAGGGAATCACAGCCACCGTGGAGGCAGCAAATGTTAAACTACACAGCAAAGATGAGCAGCAATTTTGGACGCTTGACCTTGCCATATGCTATACTAATATGTTAGTTCATCCCGTGTAGCCCACCATCATGCTCTAGGTGATTCTACGGGATTGTTCTGCTTGCCAACTTTAACCCAGGCTAGGGGCTGTTTAGGGTTTGGCAGGATTGGGGTGCAAATGGTGCTTGTTGTTATGTTATTTTAAGAGGATTTATTTTCAAGCCTCCATGGCTTTGATAAGCACACACCAGAAAAACTCAAACCCAACTTCTTGACTTAAAGACCTTGCCTAGTTTTGATCCTTGGGGACATACAGATCCCAGGTTCGAATACAAGACAGACTTGGGACACAAAACCTGCACTTTGGCCACTACATGGATTTTCCTGGGCAGTGGAGTAAGTGAGGAGCAGTAGCCCTAGTCAGTACAAAAGAAAACAGGAGAATTAGCTGAGTTAGCCCCAGCAAGCAGCAGGTTGGGGGTAAACCAGTTGCTTTTAGAACACTGGAGCAGAAAAAGGTTGTAGCTGTTCCCTTTTAATCTGCATACCCCACAGTGACTCAACCAGTGCTTTACAGCCAGCCCTTCTGGGGGGTTTTTTGTTATTATTGTGGGGTTTTGTTCTGTGGGTTTCTTTTTTTTTTTTTTAAAAAAAAAAAAAAAAAAAAAAAAAAGGTATTTTCTGGTGAACACTTTAATATCATCCAAAAAGTCCCACACAAGCCTCAGGATTATCCCCACCCCAGTATGTACCAAGAGGCCTTCTGTGATCACATTGAAGGGCACAGAGCAATTCCAGGCCAGAAGAGAAACTATACCCTTGACCTTGCTTACTTCCCAGCAGAAACTTTTAGATAAAAACTTTCATCTCTATTTTCTTTTTTAAATAAATAATCTGAGAAGAATCTTTGTGTGCCAGCACTGTGGCTCTGGGCTTTAAACACTGACATTTCTGGAAATAGGTCGTAACAGCTGACAGCATCTACACAACAGCAGCTGGCTTTCTATGGCTAGATGAGCTCAGTTTACTTCCTACTGGCAGTTTTCCACAGCAGCTAAGAACCACAGCTAGCTGGACATGATGGAAGCAGACACTTGTAGGGGCATTAGCCCACCTGTGTCTAAACCAGCTATAGCAGAAGTTTAGCCTGAGTAAATACAGGGAAAATATTAGTGCTGCTGCCAAATGTACCTCTGACAAACACACTGACTGCATATGGGGCGTACCAGTGGCAGATAGAGATGAGTGCTGTCACTGAGCAACGCGCCCTCCCCAGGGGGGCCTTTGCAGAGGGCCCGGACGCAGGAGACAACTCTTCCTCCCACGCAGAGGGATTTCCCTGCCTACTGCCCTGTTGGCACCAAGAAGATGCTCAGACACCAAGCGAAGCCCCAGGGCTGCTTGGGTGCCTGGGACAGGGCACAGAACAAACTAGCTCTGCCAAGGCAGGATACCCTGGCTTCAGGCAGGGCCCAGCTGCTTCTGGCCCTGGGCTCTTCAGCTGACCCAGCATTTGATTTTCAGGTCTGTACTCACCCTGCTGCAAGAACAGGACCCAAGATTCCAGAATAGATCCAACAGCAGGGGACGTGGGGAGAGACTCTCTCTTACAGCTCTGTAGGGAAAAATACCCACAAGTAGGTCAGCATACAGTGAGGCCACATAGAGCCTGAAACAGCTTGAAACAAACTCAGATATGCTCAGTTTGCGGTAAGCCCCAACTTCAGTTGTTTGATCAGACAAGCCAGCCAACAGTGACTCCAAGCGCGTTTAAGCACCTAGTTATCTCCAGTACCCAAGCCTATGAGTACTTCTCCATCAGCTGCAAAACCACCTAGCATTTCCCCCAACAGTTTCTGGGATGCAGGTAGGTGTTTTCACTACAAACTCTACTCTGCCTCTTTAACCAAAGACATACAAAGCAAAGTCTGATGAACCTGATACCAAGCGAGTCCTCCTTACACTACTTGTGCTATTCAACTTCATACTTGTTTAAAAATTTCCTGTATTTAATCCAGACAAGATGATGCAGTAGTGCTTCTTGTCTTATGAAGGGACATATGAGGCTTATGGAGGGACACATGCAGGGACCTTTCTGCTGAAGTTTGGCTGAGTTCAGCACAGAAAAGCACGGAGTGTTCCTGTCCTCCCTCTTGCCATTCCCCTGGGCGAGAAAAGGCTGAGCAGATCCTCCAAGCACTCGCAGCAGGCTGCATCACAAGGCACCCCATGCACATTTCACTAGAAATCTTAAGGGGATGAAAGCAGGTGGAGGATGAGAGAGGGGGCAGCTTTATTTAGGCTGGCAAAGCTGAAGCTGCTAGCTCAGAATGAGGAGGTGGAACAGGAAGAAAATAAACCTCTCACTTCACAATTGTCAGATAAGGCTTCAAGCTTCAGCAAAAACAGAGAAGCTGTTTTCCAAAGCACCCAAGCAACTGCTAGCAACGTCAGAGAGCCTCTGGCTGCCAGAAGTAAACACTTAGAAAAGTTTCAAACCACAGTCCGGACTTGCAGTGCATCTCCCGCAGAGTCCAGGCATGTCAAGATCCAAGGTTTGTGCCTCCTTACTGTGGAAGCAGAGAGCTACAGAAACCACATCTGGATGCAATCTGCTCCAACTGCCCACATGAAGAGTTTGGGCTCCCTCAAGCAGCACTGTCCTTTCTGAGTAATGGCAGGGCTCAAAAAGACAGCTCAGCCTCACAAGTTCAGAGTGCTATGCCAGTACGACCCTTTTGAAGTACCGGTTCTCTAGTGTCCAACTAGAGATGACTAATTAAAGATTAGACCATGAAGATGGAAGTGATGAGGAGCTCTCTCCTGGCTCTTCCTAGCTGTAAGAGAGACTGTAGCTATTCAGCAGGACCTTCCTGCCCATATTTCACTTAGTAAGTGGGTCAAGCTGTGGGCAAGCTTGCAAGAGGCAAAGAGGGGCACTGAGAGGTTATCAGTATTCCAGCAATCCTGCAATGACCGGATAAAGAAACTCCCTCACACTAGAAAACACTTACTCCCAGGCCAGGAAGTTATCCACCAGGCAAGAGAATCAGGATGGGCACAGGACTCCAGCAGTGATAAATATCATCCACTGATAAAATGTGCAGAAGGCACAATACAGAAGCTATTGAATCACCTCTCCCCTCCTGAGGCACTTCCATATTGCTCTGTTCTTCCTCATTTAATGACATTACTTGGTAGGGGAAGGTCTTCTAACACACTGCACAGCCCTGTTACCTCACATGAACGGGGATGGGTGCACTTAAGTCAATGACAGTGAGTTATACTCATCTGACACAGACAACACTCTGCGAGACTCTCTGAGGATGGATGCACTGTGCCACTTCCTCCTTCAACATTTTGCTCTCCTCACTTTAATAAAGTGGATACAGCATGAATAAAATTCCCTTGGCACCTTTTGGTTCACTATTCCCTTTCTCGGGCATAAGTAGTTTCGATCCTTGCTTATAACGGATGTGGTGAATGCTCCATGACTCTGATTTACAACTGAACGAAGAAACACCCTGGAGAAAACAGCACCCCTGGTTAGGCACTGATGAGCAGACCACGTAAGCAGAGAGATAGGAAGCTGGCACAGACAGTCACACAGAGCAGGACATCCACACAGATCTCTTCAGAGCCCGCTGGAATCTAACACATCTTTATGAGCATCTAGCAATCTTGTAACAGCAGTTCCCTTGGTGCGCACAAGGGTAGCTCGGTATTTAAGTCATGGCCATATAAAAATGTTTCAAGATGCATCTAGTGTGAAAGCAGTTATGCAGAACTCAATTCTGCACCAAGAAGGATTATGGAAGTGTTTTATAGTAAGTCGCACAGTAAAAGCCAATCGCACAAGCCAGCAAGCAGCTCAATTAAAATGACATCTTGCTAAGCTGCTCTGCACAAGCTGCTCTGCACAAGTCAGCCTTTGAATGAAGGCTCACAGAGGGCTACAGTAGCAGGCTGTGCTTTTTTTGGTATCCAAGCAACGCTGCTAAGCCTGTCAGCACACAAATTACAATCAGCACCTTACATCAAGAGGTAGAGAAGGGAACCAGAGAGAAACATGCACACACTGGGATGCTCAGCTCAGGCATGTTTGAAAAGATTGATTTGACACTCAGGAGAGGGAATGGAGGGAAATAGCATCTCTTATCTGGTAACTGTCTGACCTCGGAAACCAAATCACAGGCCTCACTATGTCTGCATATGGAGGCTGATACTGAATACCAAAATCTGAGGGCTGAAAAAAATATATATATAATATTATATTTATATAAAATATTTATATTATATATATATAAAAAAATATAAAATCAGCAAACTTTACCAGGCACTGTTAGAAAGATTTCCCCCCCAGAAATCCACTTTGTGCACATGCAGCATGACACCGCCAGGCTCTGCAAGGGCAGAGGCAGCATACAGGTCACTTCCAAAGCACGTGTATTCTGATGGTCCACACGCTTACCACTGCTACACACTTTGTGTACTCACACCCCACAAGCAAAAACTTCAGGTTTTATATGGGGGGTGCAGGGGGAGCTTTTAACTTCCTTTACATGAACCTGTTACTGGCCTACCACCCCAGTAGATACACACTATTCTTACACAAAAGACTTTGAAGACAACTAGGAATCATGGAAAAAAGACAGGCCTGCCCCATTCCCTCCCCTGCTTAAGCCTTTTCCTCAGGAATTCTCAAAAAGCTTTCATAAACATTTTTCAAAATTAGCACCTAGAGACAGAAAGACCCAGCCAAATCTTTAAAAATCCATTGCCAAGGAAACTTCAGATCACATCAAATGTTACAATCCAGAAGTTTCAGTTATTCTATTGCTCCCTCCACTCCCAAAAGAACAAAAAAAAAAAAAAAGACCCACAAGTCTGAGGCAGGTAGATACTTCTCAGAGAAAAATCTTTCCTGAAAGTGCCATTTTTTCTTCTTTGAAATGAAAATAGTCAAAACTTTTTGACCAGCAAGAATACGCTTAGGTGACTGTGGTTACCTGTATGACCACAAATAAATCCACTTTTGGCATGGTGTGTGGAATAATCAGTTCCATACTAGAAATAAGCTACTAAAAGCCACGGACACTTTGTGTACTGCAGAGCAGCAGCATCTCCACCTGGGGATTATATTTCTCACCACACTTTGGTCCCCGAATAGCATGGGACACAATTCTGACACAAAGCTAAGCGTGACACACCATAGACATCACTTCTGTTTCTGGGAGGCCATCAGTTTTTGCCTCTCCTGTTGACCCCCCAAGCCCTTATGACCCCCAGAGAGATCCTGCCCTCCAGTAGAATACACATCTTTCCAGCATTTTCAAGAAGCTTTGTCAGTGAGCACTATATTTCAAGGATCACAGCTGAAGTCTACTCCCGATGCGCGGAGTGCCGAGTGCAGTTGAGAGCAGCATTTGGCATGTGCCACAGACCTCACAGTGCAGAGGGGACCGCATCCAGCATCGAGTCTCACATACCACACATAACAACCCTTGCTCGCTCAGCCCACGTTCCTCTTCCCATCCCACAGCAGCGTCTGCACTTCACATACTTGCAGCATAGCACCACAGCTTCTCTCAGGCTCAAATTCCCACCGGCAGAGCCAGCTGCCCTGACTGCTGTCAGGCCCTGGCACAGCAGGTCCCACAGCAGGAAGGAGGCGGAGGTGCTGCAGGGCAGCCGGCTAGCAGGCCCCAGCAGCAGCCCTCCCTCACGTGAGCCAATACACAGTGCTGCCGGCCACGCTCCCTTGGTTCTTCCTCCTGGCCTGAGCTACGAGAGGGGGCAGCAGCAGCAAGCAAAGCACAGCAGAGACTCCAAAAGCTGTTTTGTTTTTTAAACCACACGTGGTCATGTGTGTATACACATGGGGTATACAATTGCTCTCCGTTGTGTTTTAGGATGGCACAGGTTAATTTGGCTTCCTGATCCTCTGGTGCTCTCACTGCATGCCAGCCTTTAAATGAAAATATTCTTGGCTTCTCTGGGCTTGCGTAGGTAACAAACATTATTCTGCTTAAGTGTTTAACTATAATATGAATGTTTCTGTACAAAGCACAGGTGTGGGCTTCGAGACAAAACCAGTAACAGGACTTGGCTGTGCAAGCATTAGACAAACACAGTACAGAACTTAAGTTTCACAGGCTGTTAACAAGCTGTGACAATGACTGGCACAGAAAAACTAAAGAAGGGAGCAGGAACTGTGTAGGCAGATACTTAGCTGGGCACTCTGGGTCAAATCCTCACATGATGCAAATTACCAGGGCAGGAGGCAAAGTCAGCATTGCTGGACTTAATGTCAATTGACGCTTGTGAACTTGCACACATAGCACCAAAGTTCCTACTCACAAACCTAGTTGATTCGGCAACTTGTTGATCAAGACCTTGGCGACTCTCTAAGCTGTTTATGCTCACCTTGAGCTGTGAACATCTCGAACAGCATCCAGCAAAGGTGATGATATATTAAACAGTGCTCCAGTGGAACAAGACACAAACATGTGAAAGGATACATCCCCAGGATAACTGCTTCAAGGCATTTGATAGGTAAGGACTCCCTGGTCATTTCTCTTGCTGTCTCCATTAACCTAGGATGGAAACAAAAAGGTTTTCAGTCCTTTCAGTCAGAGCAGTCAACAGGAATCAAATGGTCCTCACTGACACCAAAAACCAGAAACCTCTGGTTCTCATCTTAACAAGTGACAGTGAACATGATTCTCCTCTTCAGTGACTTGCCAGAGCCCTGTTGACTTCTGGAGGATGACTGCAAAAATAAACGGGAGTTTGGGCATCCCAGTACCTTCCATGCCTCGACAAAGGGTTGGAAAAATGCAGTGCTCTCTGCCCTCCTCAGGAACTCCATATGAGCATCACCCCTGGACTACAACACAACACCTTGCTGAGCTGCAAGATGATAGCTGTGCAAGCTCACACATCAGGACCAATTTAGCGCATTTCTAAAACACCCTGTCTCTCCTCTAGAAAAAACAGAGGAGGGGAAGGTTACATGACCAAGTCCCTCCCTCCCCCTTGAGCCTATGGCTATAGGTGCAGACAGGATACAGTAATTTAAAATAGAGCTAGTGGTTTTTACTGAAGTCTACTCTGCAGAAAGCTCTAACAGCACACGCACTGCACATCACTGCAAACTGGGCTATCGCCTTGCCACTGCTGCCCCTTTCCAACAGACAAGGAAAATGGTAAAAAAGAATTCAGGATTTCCTACAGGAATGCAGAAAACCACATATCCCCAAGATCCTGGCAAATCCACAAAGTTTAGTTACAATCTGGGCCCTGTCTTTGAAGTAGCCTTAGCTGGCAGGGACAACATTGTGACAAGAAACTAGCAATCTGATCTCAGCTCAGCTGAAAAAGGGCTGTCTTGCTAGACCTCTGACACTGTACCATCAGCCATGAAGGACCCCTATTCCTTTTTATAAAACAAAAAAAACTAACACACACACACAACCAAAATAAAAAAAAGTAGACAGCTGCACACCAACATACCATACACACACACACACACCCTCTGGAAGGGGACAGAAAAAGAGGCCAAAGGAAGGAGTCACATTTAATGGTAACCAAAAAGCTAAAAACCAAAACAAAGGGTGAGTTTCATTTTGAACTCTTTTCTAACCCTACCTTTTCCCCAAAAATAACTTTGTAAAGAGATCCCTGCACTAAGGAAACATTATATTAAGTGATAAAAATCTTTGTACTACAGGTGATAAAATACACCTCATACCATTACAGTTCTGTTTTTCTCCAATAGTTCACCTATCTTACGCATTTTAAGCCTTATATTCAGTGCAAATGGCAATACAGCTTGCTGCATTATTACTGCCTGCCACAGTGATTCTGTACCCAGTTTATCCAAGTTGGGAATTATCTTTTCATTTGTAAACAACAGCCCTTTACACTCTGCCTGCAGTGCAGAAGACAAATTGGAGCTAGCTGGCCTCCTACACGCTCACAGTCAGCAGCAGAAATCTCCCCAAGGGAAGCAAGTAACAACAGTGGCAAGCGCGCACACAATGGGGCCCCTTCATTCCCCCCACAGCGGCTCCTTCGTGCTAGTCAGAGCAATAGCTGCTGCAAAATCTCATGTCAGTCAGGAAGAGCAGTACGTGAAGAAAATTCACAGGAGACATCCACAAACAACAAGATCTACTGAATTTCTAACTTTTAGCATCAGGAAAAAAACGTCACAGTTCTAAGTGTGGCAGAGCACTGTATCAGAGGCAGGGAAAAGCTTAAGTTGCAGAGTTTCACGCCATTTAGTAGGGTGAAAGGTACCAACAGGAGATAAAGGAGCTACAAAACAGCAGAGCAGCTACTGTTATCTTGAATCTTATCAATACAAGTTTGTTTCGCCAGCAAAAGCACTTCTACCACATGCTGGATATAGCAACAGATCTCTAACGTTCTCCCTTTGTGTGAGAAAGCCGCAGCAGATGTTCAAACGCCTTCTTGAGTCTATTGTCTGGCAATGGTATGAGCCAATTTTTCTTTACAGCTCCATCAGGGTTCCTTAATAACATGGTGTGTGCAAACAGTATTTTTTTCTTCCATGTTATTCAGTTGCATAATTCCCACATGACTGCTTCTATTGCACTCTTTTACTGCAACTGATTATCCATTATATCTGCAGTCACAGAATTTGTTCATCTTTACAGAATAGCTTCTGAGCTGTAATTTCTCAAAGCACCTAGAATCTACCCAAACATCACTTTTTGCTAGAACCACAGAGGTTGGAAGGGACCTCTGGAGATCATCTGGTCCAATCCCCCTGCTCAAGCAGGGTCACCTGGAGCACATTTCCCAGGACCCTGTCCAGACAGCTTTTGAATATCTCCAAGGATGGAGACTCCAAGAACTCTCAGGGCAATCTGCTCCAGTGCTCTGTCACCCTCACAGTAAGGGGTTTTTCCCTTGTGTTCAGACAGAACTTCCCATGTTTCCGTTTGTGTCCGTTGCCTCTCATCCTATTGCTGGGCATCACTGAAAAGAGTCTGGCCCCAACTTCTTTACACCCTCCCTTCAGATACTCATACACACTGATAAGATCCCCCCTCAGTCTTCTCTTCTGCAGGCTGAAGAGTCCCAGCTCTCTCAGCCTTTCCTCATATTAGAGATGCTCCAGCCCCTTCATCACCTTAGTAGCCCTTCACTGGACTCGCTCCAGTAGCTCCATGTCTCTCTTGTATTGGGGAGCCTAGAGCTGGACAGAGTAATACAGGTGTGGCCTAAGCAAGGCTTAATACAGGGGGAGGATCACCTCCCTTGACCAATAGGTCCAGTCATAGGTCCAGCTGATCAATTCGCAATCAACTAGAAGGAACAGCCCAACTCCACACTTACTTAGATCCTTCCCAGTTACTTTGCACAGGACAGAGATTTGTTCCTCATTTGTGGCTCAAATCTGTGTCCTAGCACAGAAGCTTGTAGAGAGTTCATAGCTCATTGTAAAGCCAGTAACAAGAGTTTGTTAGTGTTTAATAGCTATAGACATCAATAAATACCCAAAAATATATTTTTTCAGAAGCTCTTACAGCATCTGCACTTAGGAGTTTTAAAGAATGACAATTTCAGTTAAAGGTGTGTAGAGGACCGGTTCTCTACATGCGGTTTTGTCTCGACATTGCTGCTGCTGCTGCAAAGCCCCTGCTGCCAAGGTGTGTCGGGCAATGCCGCGCCGGCGCCCCCGCCAGCCGTCCACGAGGTAAACAACCTCGCGCACCTGCACGAGGTAAAAAGGGCATGAAAAGGGCAGAAGGTCATCTCTAGGGCACAAACCGCACCTACTCATTTGCCATCTGCGCATGAGCAGGAGCCCCCCAGATGCCCCAGCCCGTTTCTGGAAGGTTCCGAGAGGGCGGACTGCGCATGACAGCTAATCTGCATGGGAAGCGAGGAAGCACCTCCCAGAGGTGGGGCAAGAACCTATAAAAACTGCAGACTGTGTGACTGGGGGCGGGCGGGGGGCTTGCTTGCAACAGCTGAAGAACTCTAGTCAGCGGAACCAGACAGGAGCTTCCCGCCTCTGCCCCCCTGCCGCCGCCGACACTCCCAGGAGAAGACGACCAACGGGACGCTGCTGGATCCACAGGTGGTGATATCTATCTTTCTCTCGCTCTCTTCCCCTTCTCTTTTTCCTAAACGTGTGACACGAGACGTGTCTAGTTAGTTGATTCCATTTTGCCTTAATAAATGTTAAAACTGGTTGGCTGGTGTCATTTTCACCTTAATTCAGTCCAAGGGCATCACGAACTTAGTCGTTGGTCTTAAGGGGAGGGAGGTCGTCCTAAACGACTCCCTTCGGGCTGCGACAAGGTTTTTTTTTTTTTTTTTTTTTTTTTAATCAGAATGGTTGCACCAGCAAAAATTGTAATGCAGTTTTTGCCAGCATGACCCTGTATGGGAAGGAAAAATAGAGCTAACAGTGAATGTTTGAAACACTCATACCACATATATACACATATTACGTGTAGACCAGCAGAACTCCACACAGTGAACTTTACCTCTCTAATATAAAAGGTACATCACTAAGACTATGCTAAGGACATTGTCCTAGGACAAGATACCTGTATATTATACTGGCAAAGCACTCTCAAAGGGGAGCTACACCTGTAATTCTGAATTTTGTGCAAGTACAGCAAACCCAGGCAAGGTAACATCCATTTTCAGAAGCAGTTTGCCAGTACAATAGGGACAACACAGTTTGTTTGATGACATCTCTACTACCCTGACTTACAAAGCTATGTCGACAGAAATCTAACATTTTCAAAAGTGTTATCTCCAGTCTAGAAAAATCCAAAGGGTGTCTGGCAGTCCAGATGCAAGCTGATAGCTAACAGTGACTTTCTCAACAGAGATTTTAAATATTGAATCATGTCAAGCCCGTCTCCCTTAATGTTATGAGTCACCTATAGATAATTTACGTTCTTCTTCCTAAGCCCAGTCAGGCATTTTTATTCCTTTATGGATCACACTGACACTGATAGTAAATCCCCATAATATCTAGTCCTCCCTCCATAATAGAAATGCTCATTAATATGCCCCAGCTGTTTTAGGACACTTTCACATGAATTTATGAATATTCAATTTCCATCTAGAACCCAACTTGTTTGTGTCCAGACATTGGCTGCCTTTCTTCAAAAGAGCAAAGATACTGTAACACTTTCATTAGCTCCAAGCCTTTATAATACCAAATAAGCAATATGTTTAATATCAATAAACCGAGGATCTTGGAACAACCTCCACTGCCAAGAGTCAGGAGAAACTGAAGGCACTCAGCATCTTGCTGGATTGACTTGCTAACACAAACTTGGTCATGTAGGTGCACTGCTGTGTTATTCAACCAGCAAGAGTGAGAAATCCTACACTCTTCCTGCACTGTTCCCTAGGCTGGGATCAAGGCCTTGGCTAGTAACAAGAGCAACAAATGACAGAGGCTCTTGGCAGCATTTGGAGGAGCTCTGGCATTCTTGCTCCCAGCGCACTTCTCTCCTAGACTACAGTGAGGTTTGCTGAGGATGCTGGAACAGTGCTCTCGTTTCACTCTTCTCCCGCCCCATATATTGCTTATTGCTCAGCAGCATGCACGGCCATTCACACACCACAGCAGATTTGTCAGCAGTAACCCTTGTTGTCTCAGCACAAGAAGCCTGTTGTTATTGTGCTAGAAGTTATAAAACATCTTCCAGACAAACTCCTCCAGCTTATGGTTCTTATGCCAGGTGCCAGCACAGAACAAAGTGGCTCAAAGACACAGTTCAGATTTCTTGCAAAACAGGACACCTCCCAGGAGAAGAAAAAAAAAAGTTGCAGGTGTGGGTGTTTCTTAAACTCTGATGAAAAATGGACTAGCAGGGGGAGGAAAAAAATCACCAAGAACAACTGCATAAGGAAATATCCTCAGCTGGTGCAAACAGACAGCCATATATCTCAGCTCAGACCCAAGATGATATAGGAAGGCCTTTAAGAACCTACAGAGAGACCTGTGGTATTCCGTTTCACAGCTGGGGATAACGGGCAGCATAAGCTCTCCAGCCCTATTGCAGTATAACAGATTTAAGTACGCTCTTAACAGCTTCACTGCTTTTAGCACTCCTGGTAACTTCTGATCCACTAGGCCAAGGAGCAAACAAGCACAGGAAAAAAATAATGGATTTAATGCTGTGCATGTCCAACATACGCCAGGTGGAGGCAACTGTACCTGACACTGCCAGCACAGCCACTAGACATTAGACCATTTTCAAGTGCACTCTCAGTAACTCTCCAGAAGTCACATCACCACATGCAGTCACTCAGAGAAGTCCCTACAGGAACACAACAAGGAGAGAAGTCAAATAAGAGTTCCCAAGCTACAAATACTAAGGCAGGTAAACAGGGGAAATGTGACCACTTAGAAGAGGATCCAAAGGCACAGGTGCATCTCTAGAGGTAAGCATTACATCAGTTCACTTTGAGGAAGAAGTACAGTCCTCTTAAGCCAGACCTTTACCAAGCTCAGGAGAATGTGAACCTTTCAAGCTGTGAATTCTGAACAAAATCCATTTTCATCCTCCGTTTCCTTGGAAAAGGGTAATGGGAAAAAATTTAAAAATGAGTGACCAGCCTGAAAATTGCTTTAAGCTTCTATAAACCCATCCATCATTCAAAGCACGAGATTTCTTCTAAAAAAGTTCCACCCGGCAGTCAGTGAAAACTACATAAAGAAAAGGAGTGTGAAAGACTGCTGTCAGCAAGGTGAAAACCTGAAGTCTAGAGCTGTGATGGGAACTGGAATTTACAGTGACAGACCATTAGATTAACAACAGACAGCTGGGGAGAAAGAGAGACAGCACAAACCACAGGAGTAATTACACTCTGCTTATCTAAATATCCCCCTAAATGAAAGCATGATGTTGTCAGCATCACTTTCTGCCCTAATCTGCTAAGTTACTGGGTCCTGTTAAAGTGCTGTCATAATTATGATGCAGTTCTTACATGCAAGGGATCCCAACTCTGGTGCCAGGCTCCCTTCACACGCATTCATACTTGTATTGCACATTTCATTGTCAACCAAAGCATGAATCAACCACGTGGAAGAAGCGGCAAGATGAGCAGCAAGAGAAGCAAGGCCACAGCCTTAAATGATTCATCATGATCCTCCAGGGGAAAGGACTGAGCCCAAGACAAGACCAAAACCCCTGTAGCATTTTGCACAGTTGATCTCTTCCTATCATCAGCAAAGGGCATTATACCACAACTAGAGCATCAGCACTTACACAGTTTCCATAAAAACACCCTGGTGCTCCCAACCAAACACCAACAGGCAGAGACAGTTTTTCCAACGATGTATGTTCAGCTCTGGCCTGCAGCTATGCAGGTGTTCCCACGGGGTTGCTGACGGTGACCAGCTCTTCCACTTGCTGGCTTTCAGTGGGTCCATTTGCCACCTGGCAGCAGGAAGGGACCCTCCTTGCAAAGGCAGTAATACGTACAGTTTGGCCTTGCCAAGGCAGCCTGTGGCATGGGTGAGACAGCCCTCCCATGCCATAGCGCTACCTTGCTTCATGCCAGCTGACTGCCTTCACTGTTTATCTGGGACATAGGACACTAGACCACTTCTAGAGACACTTACCCACTTAGAGGCCTGGTTTTTCTAATCTCAAAGAACTGAGTTCCTGTGTGATTGTATCTGAATTTTATCTGTTAAGGGAAAGCAACGTAAGAAACAGTCAGACAATAAAATAAAGCTCAAAAGGTGAATTTCAGTTCTGATTTCCTACTGAAAAATAAAACAAGCAGTAAAAGCTATTAATTCTCACCATAGAGATGAAACACTAGCATGTGAAACAAAGTTATGTGTTTTGCCTTTACATTAAAAAAAAAACAAACCAACCAGCATTAGGTGGAAAGTCAGGCAAAAAGGGTCATTAGTCTAATACTAATTATAACATACTAACACTAATTCAGCTTGGCATTCGACAGAGGAAAAGAGAATTCATAACTAAGTCCCATTCTCTATTTGGTTACGCCAGAGTTTTAAAAAAGTCTCCTCTTCAGGCAAGAGAAAGCATTTATAGTCTACCCAAACCAATCAACATCATTCATCATTTGAAAGAACTTGCTTTCTTTATTAATTTTAAACTCAGTCAGACACATAGACCAACAGCACAGCAGATGCATCCATTTACATCTAGGAACTATAAATCATTCTCTAAAAAAATACAATGCCCTTAAAATGTAAATAACTAGTGCAACACAAGGGCATCAGTTAATGATACAAGCACAGGTGAAAAGTTCATCACAAAGGATGCCAGAGGACAGACAACCCATCAACCAAACGTCAGCACCACTTGACTAGGAGTACAAGCTAACACACAGCAGCAGCATTAGCACAAGCAGCCTCCTCCCTGCTCTGCAAGCATAGCTGTTCAAGTAGCAACGCAGTAAACCAGACCAGAGAACAGATCCACTAGGAAAAAGTTGGGGGGGAGGGGGTCAAGCCCATGCACTTACTTTTGCTGGGTTACTTTTCCAGCTGAATCAGTTCCCAGCACAGCCATGGTAACATTTATGCTAGCAGAATTGAGGTGGCAGTACCAGGGCAGAAGTGGGCAACTCTGCAGAGGCAAAGGGTGCCTAGCAAGGCATAAATAGCACAGCTGCTGACTGTATAGCTACGGCCTAAATAAACCTCCAAATCATAGCAGGCACCTGGATGTTCAGAAATGACCTCAACTGGACTTCAGATTTCTCCAGAAATAACATCTTCCTTCTTGCCTGCCTCTGAAGCTTAGTTCATGAGGCCCCTTCACAGAGCGCTCTGAACAAAATATATAGCCTCTTTCAGCCCTCAAAGGAAACCAAGACCCTGTTCCCCAACCCCAGACTTTGAAGCCTTTTGAATACAGATCTAAAACCAATGTCTAAGGCTTGTTTCTACTCCTGTTTCTACTGCCTACCAGAGTACAGGGTTTCAAGACCCCTGTGAAAGAAATGAATTTAAGCTCCACAGGACAGGGTCTCCAGCACACCACTCCTCCCCATGATGAACAAGCTGAGCAGCAAGCCTCTTGTCCTTCCTGAGTGGCCAACACGCAGCAGAGAAATGCCTCATCCAGCACTAGCCATCTGCAGGGCAGGCTGGCTCCAGCCTTCTTCCCAGGGTCAGCTGCTGGCACTTTGATCCCAACTACCACTCTGGCAAGCAAAAGGCTCCTGCAGTTTTTGGATGCTCTTCCATCAGCCACCCATATCTTTTCCTAATACCGACCAGGACTTCGCTCATTCTTCCATCCACTGCTCCCCCCTACAAGCCCCCCTAAAAAAAAGTGGAGGGAGGCAGGGAAAGTTTAGAGAAAGGTAAACAGAAGAGCAGCCAGTGCAGCATTTGAGCCAGAAATCATTTCCTTTGACATTACCTGTAAGCAATGGAAGCACTCTGGTATTAAGCTTGGAGAAGCAATGCAGCTGTGGCAGCAGGGAGTGGGGAGGCTGGATAGACAAGGCACAGCTCTGATTAAACTCTCAAATGAGTTGGGACATTTAAAAGTAGACCTCCCTTGTTATCTGCTCTGCCTCTTCAAACACGCAGCTTCTCCCAGAGGCTGGCTGCTCAGTCTCAGGGTGGAACGGAGGCCTCTCCTCCAAGACCTCTCTCTCCTCCCTCCCACTGTTCTTGCTTTCTCATGGAGAGTGCAAGGCTTCTTATGTGCTTCAGAAGGGGCTCAAAAATGAGGGGAAAAAAGGAAAGCCCCAGTCAGTTTCATCCACCCTGTGTTACGGGCAAGACTGCCCAACTCCAGAGCCAGGATAGCTGACTATGCCCCTCCTACCAAGCATCCCTTGCAAGCTAGGAATATAACCAGCAAGTTCAGTCCTCAGGGAGCCCTTAAGGACCGCCAGTGCAGAGGGAGAAAGGGCTTGCAACAACAGTAGCTCTCCCTCAGTTGCTTTACGAGGAGATGCCATAATATTCCTCCAGGCACCACAATCTGATCATAACAGCCTCATAAACCAACTTCAAAATGAACATTTCTATAATAATAGAGATGTCACTTCAGTTAAACTCTTCAGTATCATTTAAAGGTAATTACACAGCACAGAGGATTGCTGTGACAAGCTCAGTGCTGTAGATGCTACCACAAAGCTTTAGCTGTGCTGACAGAGGAGCCTTCTCACTCCTGGACAAAGCCCAGCCCTTGCAACTGGTCGATCAGTGCTTCAGTAAATCCCCCGTTAATTCTTTCGGCTGAACTCCACGCTGGGCACAAGGCAGCCGTCTCTCTGGAGGCCATGCACTCAAGAAGGATACTGCAGCATCTTCATGTAGGTCTGTATTGCCTGAAGCCATTCTGGGATAGACATGGAGAGCTTGTAGTTTGGCACTGGTGGCACTGAAGGCTGGACACAAAGAAAAATAAAGAGGTTAGACGGTTACAGCTCCAGAAGCGCAGGTAAGTGATTTTCTTGGGCAGAGGCATGTGCTTAGTGCAATACAACATAGCAGCACAGATGGCTCAAACCCCACATGAACTCGAGCAACAGACAAAATCACCCCGCTTCCAATATGGGCTGTCTGTGCACTGAGCTAGCCTGATTTCCACTGGAATGACGAGAGCAGGACAGGCCACAGCTTCCATGAGGAGCACAGCTGCCGATGTTCCTTGAACATCACCCTAGTGTGACGGGCAAGCTAGCACAGAAGCCAAATGCTTTGTATTTTTTCCCCTAGTACAAAATAATTCAGAAGAGAAGAGTCCCACCCAGTGCTGGCTTTGTCATCCTCCCCCTTCCACCCTCCCAAAAATTCATTTCAATTCTAATTTTTTGTTTCCTCAGCTATGAAGGAAAGAGATAAAAGAAGAGAAGAGTCTTGGACAGTATAATTTTTCAGCTGCTGCTATGAACAGCATGCTCACCAGCCACAACAGGCTGCCACAAACCCAAGCTAAGGCTGCCAAACCAGGGATGATGTGGCAGCTGGACAATCACCTGGGACCCAGATATTTAATGATATTAAGACATGTAAAGATATAGGCTGGCACCTCAATGTGATTTTTCAAAAATCCCATAAGACATCTGCTTATGCCTAAGTACCTTAAGCCTGGCCCTCAATCCATATTTAATCCTCAAAGCTAGGTGGCTCCTTAGCATACAACCTCACAAGGAAGGAGCAGTGCCTTGCTGTAAGCACCCTTATTTTAGGGGTAAGGCTGCAAAATACACGGTCAGCATATGTCAAAGTAGGCAGTATGGCTGGGGGTGAAGCAATAAAACCAAAGCCCCAGGAGGAATACCACAGCAGTAGCCAGTACTACTTGGTCTCATGAGCTTGCAAACCAATGGGCCATCTAACCCCAGTGAGCTTACTACATTTACTGCTACAAATACTATAGCACTTTTGTTTTCTGTCAAAGCAGCCACAGCTTATTCCCAAAGTCCTTCAGAAATGGGGATAAACTAGCCCTAAGCTTCAATTTGCAGATTATGAAATGAAAACCACCGCTCTAAAGTCACTAAGTCAACCATTACAGGTAAGACAAAAAAGCAAGTTCGCATACTGTAGAGCTGTCTCCATTACACAGACTTTCCTGTGCAGAATCCCACCTCACAAACAGTGAGGGGTTTTGGTTTTGCTTTCAGAGAACTAAGTACCTATAATCCCAAGGAGATCCAAACCCAATGTTTTAGATACCTACTACAGGCAGACAGTAAATAGGTGTCAGAGAAGGGGAAAACAAAACAGACAGACCCTCCTGTACTATTGGCATACAGAAAAATATTTTAAATGGAGACAGATGGCCGGGCCTCCGACACGCATCATCACTAACACCACGAGAGATGAAAAACTAGTAGTTCTGCACACATGGGTTTTCAGTGGTAACAAGTGGAGGTTATTAGCAAGATCCATTACTGTTTCTTAATTGCTGTTTCCACAAATGAACTCTTCAGAGGTAATTTTTCAGTTTCACAATTTCCCTCCTCTCCCCCCACCCTCAGTCTCTCTGATTTGGGTGAAATAAACATTCACCTGTCATTCTTGGTGCTGGGAAAGGGCTGTACTAACACACCAGATGGGGCTCAAGCTTCACAAACAGCAAGTAGTTGAAAGAGTGAGTTAAGGTAGGTTTTACCAGATCCTTCCAGACAGTTATTCCTGTTGCTGTTACGCTGATACAAACATTCCCTTGTTTTAATGGCAAAAATCTGTGTGTCTGCATTACACATACATCATACAGCACACCAAAGCACTGGGAACCGCCCTCCCTCCAAAATAACAGGAGACCTGGGCTGCAGAAGAACTTTTAGGAGGATATTACTCATTATCCTTATCTAATCCTCCGCAAAATCGACCCGTGCTTGCTCAACTGTGGGGCGCGACAGCATCCCTCAAGGACCGTATCACTGCATGACACAGCCCTCACTATGACATGCTGCAGGCGCACTCACTACGAGGGCTGTGTTTGGGCTTGAGCATCTGGTTCTGAAATCTTTTGTTTCCGAGTATTTCTCACACGTGTAGGAAGCAGAGTTGGAACAGGATCACTGAACTAGCTTCAGGAGCTTGCAGGTCATCTCAGATGCAGACGAAGTGACTCTAGAAAGCTCCACTTCGAGGCAGCCTGGTAGTTTCAAGCACAAACAAGACAATCAGTTATGTGAGTGCCGAACATTAGGTCTGCCTCGAACACACTGAAGCCAGAAAATCCAAGCCAGAAACAGTCGTGACTTGAACCACAGCGCAGAGCCCCTCTCCAGCCTAGAAATGTACAGGGGTCGTGATTCGAGTACTTTCAGCTCTTACCTACTCCATCAGGAGCAGAAAGCACTCAGCATGTCCCAGGAGCTGCTCTACACCTTCAAGGACTGGGCACAGCGAAGGACGTGATAGTTATCAGTTTGCTATTTAAAGGTTCACCTTCACTTTGCAGCAGCAGTCCCCCGCGCACAGGATAGGAAGGCAGGAGGGGTAGTGCTCAGGGGAAGGTGGCCCTGTGGAGGCTGGCAGGGGCAAGGCTCTGGGCACAGCTCAGACTCAGGCTCTGCTGAGGCTCTGCCCCATTTCCATCTCTCAGCCCCACAGGGGCTGCCTCCTCTCCAGCCTGTGGGTCACTGAGGCCGAGGGCACCGCCAGCAGCACCAGACATCTCCCTGCCCTGCTCCACGATTCCTCGGCAGTCACTCTTCCCGCCAGTGCTACAGGCTAGACGAACCCTCCTTTGGGCAGTCACGCAGTAAAAGGATTTGTAGCCTTGTATGGTCCAACTCCTCGCAGCTATAAAAGAAATTTTCGAGCTTGTTTGATGCAACGCACACAGCAAAGTGCTGCTGGCTGAAAGCCTCTTACAAAAGACTGCAGAGAGATTAGCTGGAGTACACAGGCTTAATGACGAGACAGCCAGCTCTTCCAGACCTCCCTCTGAGACCACCCAGCTGCCAGGAGGGAGCACTGAGCAAAGCAAACAAGATGGAGAAGAGCGCCAAGGCCGAGCAAGCTAGCTGCTCTCGGGCACTGCCCAAACGCTGCGGCTGGCGCACATAAGAGGGAGGAAGGGGTCCCCCTTCACGCAGAGCCCCGACAAACTATCGCCTTCGCACATCTGTGACTCGCTTCCCCGCTCCTCTCAAAGGCTGGCTTCGAGGATAAGCTCACCGCTGACCGGGGAACGCTCGGGTAAGCAGAATGACGGCTTTCTAATGGCTTGAGCGTATCCCATCATCTATTTGTTAAAGTTACCTTAACAGATCTGCCAAGCGAAGAGGCCCAAGTTTCTTCAGATTTTCAGTTTGCAGGGGAAGAACTGACAACACTGGTCTCTTCTTGTGCCGGGCAATTTACTGCTCTCCTCATTGAGGCACCAGGTAGGGAATGCTCGGCAGTGCACAGCTAGCCAGGCCAGAGAAGCCAAATGGTGCAGAGCCATTCACACTCCATCCAAACAAAACTTATTTTTTCCCCCCAAACCCTCCTAGAAATATTACCAAGGCAGCTCTCCACAGGCCAGCCTATACCATCTGCACACTTACTTCATAAGTTTCTCTGGTAAAACACCTAGGATCACTTATTCCTGGAAACAGCCCCGCCAAATTGCCTGGGTGATTAGGTTGGCCCATGTAGTCCAAGTGAGTCCTTGAGAGCACTGATGCGACTCAATTCCCTACGGTTTGCTTAGGGCAGTGAACTAGTACCGCTCAAGGCTGCGACACTTTAGATTAACATTGCCTAGTACATTTACTGCTACACAAATATTTAGGGTACAGCTCCACAAACATTAGATCCTCAGCATGCATTGGGGCTGCTCTGATCCCACCACCCCTCCCATTCTCCCTACCACACCACAGTGACTTCAGGGAGGCACCAGCCAAATCTAACCCTGAGGAAAAACAAAAACAGATCCACGTCTTGATCAGCTGCCCAAGAGCTCTGAAAGCACGAGCAAAAAGGGCAGGGGGAGACCACGCAGCCAAAGGGTGAGCTGCAGGCCCCCACAGCAGGCCACTAAGGGGCTGCACAGATCTCACCTCCTCTCGATTCACAACTGCAACTAGCAGCCAAGCTCAGCTGCAGGAGGACGGATCCTGGGCACCCAGTCAGCAGAGATGAGGAACTAGTGCGGCAAAATTTATACCTACAAGCTAAAGAAAGCACAAGGCTGTCTGTTACAGCTCCAACACGATGAGACTAGAGCCCCTTGGCCATTGGTACACATCACGAAACAGCAGCGTGCAGTCGGCAAGAGTTTGCAGCGGGATGACAGAACTGCTGAGAGGAAATGCAGACACAGCATTACAGATCATGAATTTATAGAGCAAGTGAAATTCAGAGAGCAGACAGATTGAAAGACCTTGACCTTGTGTCAGTATTCCTAAGCAGAGACAACTCCAGAGACAGCAGAGCTACTGCAGTGCAAGAAGCAGATCTAAACATTTTATTAGAGCTGGAGACCATCCTATGGCTGGACTTACTCTGGTCTTAGCTCACCACAGACTTCCTGTGTGAACCTCATCTCATACAATTCCACTGTGTCATATCTAACAACTAGAAAGCCATTTTCTGCTAGCTCAACCTGCAAGTACTCTGTGTTACGTAGCATGAATGAAGCTGACACATTGGAGCCCTCAAAGTTGGTGACATTTAATTCATAAAGATCTACAAACATCTCCAAGGCCACAGGCTAGGTAAAGGATTGCACAGGTCTTCTAAACAGGGAACCTCCACCACTCCCAGAGCTCAAGCCAAAATCCCAAGATGGGGTATGCAACGAAGTGACCCTTTAGCAACTCTGAAATTTGCTCACTCTCAGCCAGATCAGCTATCTGGGAGGACACAGCTTTGTTTCCACATAAGCTGCATGTCTTCAGCCTACAGACTCCAGAGCAAGAGGGATGCAGCCCCACATTCCTGCAATCTGCATTTGTTCCAGTAATGACAACCTTGCTGATAAATCAAGAAGCTACTTACTACCCTGCATGTGTGATTGCTGGGACTAATACCACGATGATTACAGAAATCAATTGCAGCTTCCTGGGGGAGGGATGAAAACCGTCTCCCATCACTAGGGATTAAGAACAGATCATAACCAAAAACGGAGCAGCTGCACACGTGACCCTTTCGGCCTCTACCAACTACCGAAGCAAACAAACTAAAAGCTACCTTCTCAAACACAGGCACAAGCTAGCAGTTTCTCTCACTGCTCCAGACCGGTACTACTACCTATTTGCAGGGTGCAGCATAACCATAAATATGGGCCAGTTAAAAAGCTGTTCGTTCATTTAAAGGATAACTCTTCCCTCATATTTCTACTCTGGGCCAGAAGTGACTATCACCACTTTAGCAACCCACCACCACTTTGTAGGAAACGAAGCTACTCTTACCATTCACCCACCCCACTGAGCTTTGCTGGCTTTAATAAGGACCAAGCAGTCTTCAAACTACCCCATGACCTGCCAGGCCTCAGGCTTAGCCAGTAACAGCTAACCAGTCAGAGGAGAAACTGGGCCCTTGGGCCCTCAAAGAAGCTAATTCCTCTGCAATGGGGAGCTTGCTGCTTTCTAATGCTGGAAAAACACAGTACAATTCTTCTACATCAACTTCCACTGATCAGAAATTAGTCATTCAACCTTTGAAGAAGGAAGAGAATCTGAAGTCATCCAATGGCTTCACAGAGTAGACTTCAAAACATTATTCCTCCTACCCAGCTCCAGGACATGCAGCACAGAGTTAGCTTTGTGCTTCAACACCGAAAAAGACAACAGTCAGCAGTGCTCTTCTCAGCACTCAGCTACATTACCAGGTGGCTGCAGCATGCTAGCATTTGAGCAACAACCATCTCTCTCACCAGATGCTTTGTCAGTCACCACGAATATTGCAAGCAAGTCACATGCTTTGGAGCTGGAAAGCAAGGGAAGAAAACCAAGTCTCCAGCACGTGCATCGCTCTCTTGTAATACCAAGCAGATCTCAAGGCTGTTCAAACTAGCATAATCTGGTAATGCTGCTGAAAAAAGAAATCCTGCCCTCTCCCTGCCCCCAACAGTTCATATCCACCTTGTGCAAGTATGAGAAGAACCACATTAGGGAACTGAAAGCAACCCCAGCAAAAAATGATTATTCTTCAGCTGGACCAGCTCCCTCATCCAAACAAAGGCTGGTTCCCACACATGGGAAGAGGTAAGAGCAGAGAGGATAGAGATGCCCCTTTTGCATTTACAGTGAACTAAACAGACTACAGAACAGAGACAAAAATCCTTCTTAGCTTGCATCTTATTTGATAAGTGCCTTCACAAGACGACCTACTCAATACGCTGTCTACTACTCTGTGCACAGAGTTTACCCTTTCTAACCCAAGCAAAAGAACAGGCACATATTCCAGTGACAACCTGAAGTGTGAAAACATGACCCAGACCATCTCACCCCAGCGAGAAAAGGAATATGATCATACACCAACTTCAGCGATCACTTCAGATTAATGCTAGTGTGTTGGGAGGAGCGAATCAAGCTCGAAGCCTGCCAAAGCAGACAAATTAAAGACACTGTGATCAGTACTGCAGCAGCTGACACAGACACCAAGCAGAGCGGTGAAAAGCCTTGGAATATCAGCAGACAGGAGTATTTTATTTGCTGGGGAAAAAAAAAAAAAAAAGACAGACACTCAGGTCAAAAAAACCCATTCAGCAGCTTGTGCTGATAATGTATTCTATTAAGATGAAAATATCTGAAATGAAATGGAATCTTTCAATCTACTCAAGAGGTTTGAGTTCTAAATCCCATACGATGTTTCAGAAGCGAGGCTGTGTTTTAGAAAACGCTCGAGTTCTGCAGAACTGAGCGGATGTGCTTTGAATTGGATAAAGCACTTAATCAAAAAAAAAACTTAGGTATTAAATATTTTTCTGCTTTTTCCTCTCCTCAATAGACAAATAAAGCAGTTTTACTCCTCTTTCCTGCTCCCTGTTCATCCCCAGGATACCGGCTCCAGCTCCCGAGCACCCCACAGCAGCAGCCCCCCCAGTTTCACGCGCTTGCAAGCAGCACGCTTCAGCTCTCCTCCCGTCCCGGCAGTGGCCCGGGGCTCGGGGCCGGGGCGCTGGCGGTGCCGCGCACGGCGGGCGGCGGGGACTCACCCGGGCGAGGCGGGCGGCGCTGCGTATGGCCGCCGCCACGGCGCTGCCGTCGGGGTGCACCCGCTCCACGTGCCCCCACATGCGCTCCCACGTCTGCCCGTCCAGGGGGAAGCCGCTCTTGTTGACGAGGAAGAGCACCCCGCCGTCCCGGTCCTCCTCCTCCGAGCCGCCGCCGCCGCCCGCCGCCCGCGGCTGGGCGCTCCGCGAGCGGCCCACCGCCTTGGCGCCCGCCGCCCGCCGCGGGCCCCCGGGGGCGCCGCCGCCGCCGCCGTCCGCCGCGCCCGTCATGGCCCCGCGGCCATCCCCGGCGCGCCGCGGCGCCGCGGGGCCGGCTCCGCGCGGGGCTCCGCCTGCGCCCGGCAGGCAGCGGCGGGGACAGCGCGGTCACCCGGCGCCGCCGCCGCCCGCCCGCGGCCCGCCCCCACGGCCGCTACCGGCAACGCCCCCGGGGCAAACGCAGAACGCCCCCCCGGCAGCGCCGCTCACCATCGCCCCCGGCCGGGCCAGCCGGCGGCAGCGGCCGCGCTGCGGAGCGCACGGGCGTGGCGGACCGGGAGGGCTGGACTAGGAGAAGGGGCCCTTCCCCGCCCGGGGCCGGGCTAGGGGCGCCCCGTCCCGTCCCGTCCCGTCCCGTCCCGTCCCGTCCCGTCCCGCCCGGCCGCGGCTCAGCGCGGGCCCCGCCCCAGCCAGTCCCCCCGCACCTGGCCGCGACCGCGCTCGACGCCCGCCGCCGCCGCCAACCGCAGCGCTCCATGCCGCGGCGCCGCGCCCCGCCGCGCCCCCATTGGCGGCCGCAACAAAGAGGGGCGGGGCTAGCGGCGCACACCGCCCTCCCTCCCCGCCAGCGCTGCCGCCGCCGCCGCCGCGGCGCTCCCTGCCGGGCGGGCCACGACGCCGCAGGGGCGCCGCGGGGGCCGGTCTGGGCCGGCCTCGTCCCTCGGGGCCCCCCTGGTTTCCCCCCGCTCGGGCCTCTCTGATCCCCCCTTCCCCTGCAGGTTTTCTGCCTTGTGGCGAGCAGGGCCCACCCCGGCCCTTCGCAAGTGCTGTCCGCGCCGGGAGCTGAGCCCGGGACAGGCGCGGGGTGTTTCCCTGGGGCCGGCGCTGGTGAGGCAGCTGGGCAGAGGGACAGGTCCTGCCGTCACCTGCCTCCCCGGCCCAAGGGCTACGTGCAGAGTGACTCGTAAAGTTCCCACCCTACCTTATTTCCACTCAATTCCCAGTACAAACGAGTCCTGATACACATCCCCGTCACTTTCAGGGCAAGGTTGTGAGTTTCAGAAGAAAGTCTGGATCAAAACTGCCCTAAACAAACCTCCAGCTTGAGCGCGAGTCTCACACTTCCAGACCCGAGTTGCTCCATAGTCTCTAGCTGAACCCAAGCAGCAGGCCTGAAACCATCACCTGTTTTCAAAGGGAGCTGGCTACGCCGGGTTCGCGAGCTCCTTGGGCCTGAGGTGTTAATTCCACCATCAACTGTCAAACGTTACAGTGCTGGGAGCAAGGTGCAAACCTGAAGGCAAGGGCAGCCGAGCGAGGTTAACGGTCCCTTCTGCTGGTGGGCGAAGGAGTGACCTGGGGCTTGGGGCAGTCCCGTCACGGGGATGAGTGGCTTCAATCTCGTCTCAGAGCTTGGCCTCCCTCTTTACCTGCACCGTTGCCTGCACTGTGCATCTGCTCAGGATCTACATCTATTGATTTTTATCTTTCACCATAAATAAATCTCTTCAATGCCCTAATCAGCTTCATGAAGACTCTCGGGAATCGTGAGTGCATGTTTAGTTGCTAATCACTCTCCGCAGGGAGCTGGGTTCACTTTGTGAGTCTTGGCAATAATCTTTGCCACTGCATCCCAGCTGTGTGGCATGCATGAACCTCATCAGGAGGTTTAACTTAAAGGAGGCCAGAGAAAGGCTGTTTGATCAGCTAAAGTAAACCAACTGCTTCAACTTACACAGCTTGCTCAGTGTTAGGTTTCGGCACGCAAGATTTTGCTCTGGGGAGTTCTCTGAGCAGAACATAGGGGCTCAGTTTAGAGGAAAGGGAAAAGGGTCAGTCAGGGTTTAGTGCTGCTGTGAAGTCTTTACCTTTTCAGCTATGTCCTGTATTTAACAAGTGACCACATAAACACCGCGGTTGGAGGGCAAACATGCAGGGGTGCGTGCCAGAACGATATCCTCGCTACCCATGGGGGTTTGGAGCAGACTCTTCCAGGAGAAATGTGTCCCCCCTCCCTTGATGGACCGCAGACATGCATCTGCACCAGCAAGATGTACGAGTGCAGAGATGGGCTCCAGATGGGAACTGATGAAATGCAGAGACCCAGAAAGGCTGCAGATGGCTGAAAGCCCAGAGGAGGGGGCTCTTGAGGAGCAGAGGAAGGCTCAGGGAAAGCAGTTTAGGGAAGGGAAGGCTGAGAAAGTCTGCAAGTTTGCTGGAGTAGAGCCAGGGGAAAGCTTTAAAGTCGTAGGGAACTGGATTTTACAGCTAACAGCAGGGAGCAGGTGGTGACAGCCATGTGTGAGCAGCCTGGGGACACTCTGCATGTGCTGGAGCCTGGAGCACTGGGATTGCACAGCAGAAAATCATCATCAAAGATGGTGATACATGAGCTGTCAGTCACATATGTCCCAGAGCCTTGTTCACTGTTGGAGCAAGCAACCACGGTGAAGCTGCCACAGCCTTTGCTCAGTGCTGCTCCACTGTCCAAAGAAGCTAGAAACCCTCAGACCACTCTCTCCTTTACTCACCCACTTTTTAACCACTCTGGAAGTGTGAAAACCAGAGTTGTCCTATGTACTTTGCATCTCTAAGCCTTCTACCTTCATCGTGCCAGGACGTGCTCTGTCCTAGAGGGAAGGACAGATAGGTAAGGGGCATGACAAGGTCAGGAGACCCTCAACCCTCTGCATGCCAGCCCATAGCAGCCATTTACAGAGCCCAGGCACCTTCCCACCGGGACTGAACAGAAAAGATTCTTACCAGCTCCTCCTTGAAGCCCACGCTGAAGAGGGGCAAGTGGTCCTCCGAGAGGCCAGCCAATGGGTCCAAGCTCAGCTGCGGGCTGGACAAGCAGGGCAGAAGTTAGCTGAGGTCCTGAAACTAATGATAACTGCAAAACAATGGCCCAAGGGGACAAATTCAGAGTCCACAAGTCCCTACAGCTAAAGGAAAACCTCAGTTACCCTCTTCCCAGCTACAGCTCAAGAGTGAAAATAGAATAATGGCTGCACTAGTTTTGCCCAGTACCGTCTCCCCAGCACTGGTCGTAAACAGAAATCCAGGAGGAGTAAGAACAGGGCAGGTATATGCAGCAAGCCTCCCCTGCACTCTGCCGGCATCTGACTGTTTTCACCTCATGAGACCACCTCTTTCTGATGTGGTACCTCTCAGCAGAGCTGCCTCCTCCCCTGCTCTGCTCACAGCTCTTCCTCCTCCCTGCAGCCCCTAGGGGTGCACAGGGCCAGGCGCCGCTCATCTCCTCGCCCCTGGGGTCAGTCCCAGCCAGGCATGAGGCAGCAGCAAGGCGCTGGGGAGGGGTCTGGGGCGCAGGACCAGAGCAGCGTGCTGAGACCCCCACAGTGTGCTTTGCAGCCACAGTTGCCCGTGCCACTCAGGGGTGGCCATATGCAACAGGGAGTTGGCAGAGGAGTGGAAGGAAGAGCTGGCCATCAGGGCAATAGCAGGAGAGAAAAGTTTCTGGTTCTGTCTTCCTGAAGCAAATCTCCTTGCGGCTCTCAGGTGTCCATCTGTGAGATGGGCAGCCTAAAATCCCCTGCCGCACAAGGACTGACAAACTCCCTTCACTCGCCTCAGGGAGATGCTGTAGTGCGGGGGGGGGGGGGGGTGCATGTATGAAGGAAAATCAGCAACACTGATCTTCGAAACTGGGAGAGGAGCCAGCAGCAATAAGACCCAAAGAGCCCCCACAGTCCCAGAGAGCAAGAAATGAACAGCTTGACAAGACATATCAAGTGATTGTGCTCTCACCCCGAGCGGTAAGAAGAACCAAGACTATTATCTTGATTTCCAAAATCACAGGCACATACTCAGCATACAAATTTGCACAGCATTTACGCCCATGCAAATCAGGTGTCTGTCTGTGCAAAAGGGCTGCTGGCTGCTGGTACGCTGCTTTATGTGGCTGACCACAGCAGCCGCATGCACAAAGGCACAAATGGAGATATCTTTTTGAAGCACATGTGGACATTCATTGCCCATGGCTGGGCCTTTCATCTCGAGACCCTGTGAGAACCCAAAGCACCAGGAGTCAATGCTATCACCCACTCCGTCGCAGGGCAACAGCCATGGCTTGTGCTCGCAGTACTGGCTTGTTTGCACAGTCAAGCGTTTTTCTTTGAGAAAAACAGGCGTGTGGCTGGTTGCGACACTCCAGAGTGCAATGCGCTTTTGATTTTGAAATCCAGTCACTTTGCATGGAGATACCTTTCTAAAGCTAGCTCTGAATAATATTATTAACCTATGGTCTTATTCCTATGCAGAGTTTGTTGCTACTACAGCTGTTTTCTGGGTCAAAGGAGCTAATTTCATCATAAAATCATGTAAGAGGGTTTTAACCTTCATTATTTTCAATTGCAGACTAATTTAAATGCAGCATTCAAAAGGCCCTGCAGCACAATTACAGAACCAACTGAGGGAAAATTAATGGCTCCTAACTGTACCATGCCAGCAAGGTGACATTAGCATTGGCAGTTTTTCCAAGAGACTTTCTTCTCCAAAGGTGTCATCTCAGCACCCCTGCAGAGTCCCAATAGCCTGTTTCCCAGCTAATATCTCAGTGCGCACAATAAGAAATTCTGCCCTGCCATGTAGCAAACCCTCACTGCCCTGTAATATTTCACGTGTATGAAGGCAGTGCATTTATTTACTTATTTGGGATTATTTGGTAAATTACTTCTTCCATTGCCCGCTGTTTCCAAGCGGCCTGCTTTGCTGGGGAGGTGCAGGCACTGAAAACGAGCAGAAGAGGGCTCCCACAGCCTACGGCTGGCCTAACCCCACACGGGGCTGAGGAGGAGAACTTCAGCCGGGGCTGAAGGATGGCCTCACGGTTTTGCTATGGAGACGTGGCACTGTGTGAAGTGGACCACTGGTGTCATGGGGGACTGTGAGGTCTCATATGCTGAATGTGTTCCCCCGTGCTGGTAAGTGGCTGCTTTGAAATTCATTGGTGTTTCCCGCTCTGCCAGCACGGCTCTAGTCTGCAGCCTTTTGGAAGAAAGTCCTAGTAAGACTCTCCCCCACCTCATGTGTGAACAGATCCACGTTAAAATAAGCCTCACAGTGAACAGGAGAGCAGCCACCCACTGCTCTGTGCTGCCAGGGGGCAAAAATGAAGTATCGAACGCAGAGGTGGAGCTGGACCGGCAGGGGCACTGCGGCAAAAGATGGGCTGCTTCGCACAGTGCCCCCGCCCTGCCCCAGCCAGCCCTGCTTCAGCAGCTGGGCCTCCAAACTCACAGGGGGTTCCCCCTGCACTCCCACAGCTCGGGAACGGGCCCCAGCCCATACCAGGGACCTTCTCAGTGCCACAGCATGTTTCCTCTTGGCCTGGTCCAAAAGGCCTTAACACGAATCCCTTTATTTAGCGCTCACTGAAGGCAAAGGGCCAAATCCTGAGCGTCTGGGATTTACAGAGGTGCCCTTTGTGTTCTGGCAGAAATACCGTTTTTTAGGGTCTGGCCACTCCCTCCTCACTGTCAGGCCACCAGAGAAACCTGAGCAACACCCTGCGTACCCATTCTTGTATGGGCTCATTGATCCATTTAGGCAAAATCTTCTAAAGAGCAGTGATGTCAGCTAGGACAGACGGGGGTTTGTCAGCTGAGGAAAAAAAAAACCAGCCCAGGTCACTTAGCCAAACACGCACAGCTTGAGAGAGCACAGCTAACAGCTGCCTGCCATCGGCAGAAGGGGGCTTGCCTCCCCCTCCTCAGGTAGATGCTCTCCCCGCATCCCATGTGCTGACACTCCTCGGACTCCAGGTCGGAGAAGGAGACCAGCACAACAGCCGTACAGAGCTGACGGCAGCAGCCGCCCCAGGAGGGGAGGGAAGCAAGAGCACCTCTTCTGGCAGAGAGCAGCCATTAGACTGGCTTAGCTGTGCCATGAACCACACTCAGTGTGGTTCCTTTTGTGTCTCCTGCGTGCAGCCAGCACAGAGGCGTCCTACGGACCCTTTGCTGGTGGTGTGCGAAATATCATCCGTATCATTCCAGCCCTTCTCAGCACGTCTGAGGTTTGCCTTTCCGGAAGAACGGGTGCGCAAATCGGCTGCTGTCTAGGGGTCTGGGAGGAAATAGCCAAGGAATTGTCTTCTCAGAGCATCTGAGCAACAGCTTCATGGTTTATCTTTTCCTCTTGCCTTCCATCGGCTAGGGGCAAATCAGCGGCAGTATGACAGACCTGCAACTGTGCTGTTATCCAGTTCAGCATAAGTGGACACTAAGTGCTTTGCACTCACTGAAGGTTCGTGTCCCACCGCTGTGTGTATGAAAGGCAGGCTGGTTACTAGCAGAGCAGGAAATATTTCCAGTACTTGCAGCTCACAGTGGTCAGTGCGAAGGACTGGATACCTTACAACTATTCCCAGCTTGGGCACACTGTTCTGCTAAAGCCAGGCCGAGTCTCAATGGCCTTCTTGGAATTTAGAAATCACAGTATGTCCGGAAAAGCAGCAACAGCCCAAAATATTTACTCCTAATAAGGTGTTTCAGCTTTGCGAAAGGGAAGAGGAAAACACAGGTCTAGAAAGTTTCCCTGACATTGCATTACTCATATGCAACTACTATCCTGTTACCTGTAAAGACCACTGTGACCTTGTCTGGCCCCTAAAAAGGAAATAAAACTTGTTCGTTTGGGGCTTTTTCTTAGATTGGAAGCTATGCTGGAACTGGATTTGGTTAGTAATGAAAGGAAAGGTTAAACTGTGATAAGGATGTAACCATGGTAATATGTTAATAGGTGATGCTGCAAGTTTGCAGCAGTGATTTGTCTAACGAGTAGGAAGGATAACCTAATGTATAAATCAGGGTGATCATAAAAGCCTGGGAAATAAATACACGGAATAGACTCTAAAAAAAGAAAACTATAAAAGGAACACTTAAGGGTGTGCTTCTTTGGAGCTTTCCCCAAGGTAACCTTTCTGGAAACTGTATCACACTGTTTATTCCGCACTGGCCTAGCAGAAACACAGCCATCAAATGCTTTGATTTTAGCTGTAAATAAAGAAAATCCGTAATTTCTATTGATTTCTGCCTGAGTAAGTCTGGGACCTCCTGCAATAATTTTACTGCCACAAATTGTAAACAAACCTACCTAAAATAACCACTGTTAAGTGAGCTCCACTTGATCTCTGATCTCAGTCTAATCCAACAAGCAAGATTTCCAGCATAAGAACCTAAGCATCAGGGAAAGCTTTTAAATCAAGCCTAACAAACTAGCTGCCTCAACACCCTCCCCCAAAATTGTTTCACAAGTTTTCTCCTTCCCTCTCCCTGCAAAGTTCAGCATGTTCTACCTGGCCTGATCCTTTGCTGACAGCATCATCGCTGGCCCTTCCTGCTCTATGTTTATTATAGTAACCTTACTCTGATTTACAACCAATAGCATCAGATGCAGGTGAAGCTGTTGTTTCTGAATGGCACAACATTAGTGTCCCTAGTAGCCTGCCTAACTTCCAGTTCCAAGGTTTCAGCTCCAAATATTGCTGTAGCTTTGGACAATATTTACCTTAATACAGTTTGCTGTGAAGGTCTTACTAGCCCGCATATCACATGATTCTACCTCCACCGGAAGATCTGATTATAAACTAACTTGACCTTCCATAAATCTACCCAAAGCACCTTTTTCTGACTGCTTACTTCCTCTTCAACCTTTAGTCCTGGGGCAGTTTAAATTACCCAACACAACTACTTTGGGGCAGGGGAGAGGGATGCATAATAAAAACACTGCTAGCAAGAAGGGCAACTGCTAACAAATGATCTGCTGCTCAGAAACAGGGTCTCATTGAAGCAGTTGTCAGCCTTATTGCAACCCTGATATGTGGGAGCTACAGGTGGCTGGCAACAAAGATGAGTCAGGACTTGCCTTGATTGCAGAGTGAGCAGCTGTGTTTGAATACTGAGTTGTCACTGCCTGCATCAAGGGAGGAGTGCACTGCAACAGAAACATTGCTTGTGTAAGATCAGAAGCACAAACCTTGAAGTGTTGGTGCTGTTTAAAAGATGATTGAGCAGTGTAGTTCTGTTATGGGATACCCAATACCCTCTAGGAACAGTATCATGCTGGTTAGGAAACTGAACAAATTTTGACCTTATTTATTTAAGTTCCCCAAACGCATTGCCTCTCAAGGCAGTACTTGCAAGTACACTGAAAAAAATGCTTAAGTTCAACAATAGCACAAAAGTCTAGAAACCACAACCCCCTGAATTTAAGTGCTTTGTGACATCTGCAAAGAGAGGAATCCATGCTTCGTTGTTCTTCATACCACAGTAGAACAAGATATCACAGTACTGATCATTTCATCAAGCAACTTTTGATCTGAAGAATCGCTTCAGGCTTCCCTGAAAGTCAGTGATCTGCACATTAAGATTCCCCCTCAGCACTGAACAAAGAGTGAACAGCAGTCAGACCACTGCAGAAGTGCCCCTAGCTGAGTGTAAAGTTCAATTGTTGTGCTCTGAACACAAATCCTACTGCAATTTAAAAATTTAAAGCTCTTGAGGGAATTATAGCCATTTGGAGCAAGATGTTTTTCTCTAGTCATCTTCATTATTTGCTATCATGTGAACTATGTTCATTTTCAGAGGTAACCAGCAAAATCAAGAAGCCTACGGAGCATTTTTTTCCCTTGGAGTCGTGAACAAGCACGTCACAAGTGTGATCGTGCAAGCCGCAGAGTTCAGGAAGCATTGATAATGCTCTGCATTCTCTTGACACACACAGACATTTCAAATCCAGTGAGATTCACACATGAATTCACACATTCACAAGGCTGAAGAGGTGAAGTACTCAGAAAAAAGTCACACCCAGCACAGTTCTTTGCTCCCCAAAAGCCAATGGACCTCCAGCTCTCCTCTGACAACAGGCTGGTTTGGTAACTCTCTGTCAAGTTTCTGAACCTCTCAGGGCATCTCTGCCCTTTTAAAGCTTTTGTGAAGCAGTGACATAATGAGAAAGCAGGGCATGTTTAGCCTTTAAGCATTAGCCCTCTTTTGTCTCTTTAAAAGAGTGCATCTTCTCCAAACTAGGGAGTCAAGACAGTAAAAACCTTACTCACTTACAAATTTGAAAGCCAGTTTATGACTGGCACTTACATGCTGCATGGACTTATTGTAACTAATATCTGTGCAATGTGTCACATGCAGAGGCCCCTGAGCAAATTTCAGTTGTTCTCTGGCAGCGTAAGATACACTCACTTAAGTTCTGTGGAGCCAATTAATCAGCCACAGGTGATTCACCCTCACCCTAGCAGGACCATGTTTCTTTGTTCAGCACAGGATGTAGGCTTCTAGTGCCTGCAGGTTTGTTCAGAAGTAGGTGATGAATTATTCTGAGGAAATCAAGGTACATTCCAAGGAATTAATAGAGAAAAACAATACACACAGGCTTAGACAGAGTGCTGTTACATTTTAGATTTCTTTTTCCCTTGGCATTAGTTGGACAATTAATTTGCAATATAGTAAGTAACTTTGCATGTATCTGTGGTCCTTAGTCTACCTTAGTGGTCAACGGATGAGCAACTTTAGGATTCCCCCATTCAGAAGAAAATTGTTGAGTTTCTGGTTCAACTCAGTGCAGACTGGAAAAACTGCACAAGTCTTGAATACTTCTGTGGGATTTTTCCCAGCAACTTCCATGGTACTCTAAGAACCAGGGTTAGGACTCCTGGCGGATATCTCCCTCCTCAGCCTATGCTCAGACCCTGAATCATGCTGCTCATCAAGGACCAGGCTTTAGTAATCCCTTACATCACTTTTGAGAGCAGAGCTGATGCAGGATTATGAAACTGAAATTCAGTTTTGCTCTTGGAAGTCAGTTGAAGAAACAAATTTCAAAACCATTTCCTAGGGCAAAAGTCAAATTCTCCATTAAGGAATACTTAGATTGAAAGCTATCATCCCGAGCTCCCATTCTCTCTCTGGATGTTTAACCTACATATTTTACTTAACTGAGTCTCATCTGAGACCCTTTTTCACATAACTTCCATAAGTTGGTTCTTCAAAAAGCACACGCAAGTACAGATAGAATACGAAGAGAATGAAAACAATACAAAATTACTACTCCAGTAATAAAACAGATATCATAAGCCAAAGTCACTTAGGCATGGAAAAAGAGGGCTTCTAATTACACATTTCCATTTTAAAAATCAGCTCACTAGGATGCACATTCACTGCCTCTTCTATGAAGCTAATAAACTCTGACCAGCTGAACTTCAGCCACAGCGACAGCATTTCTGGGCTCATGGGAGGTATCTTAAAGCAGATTTTTTTTTTAAGTGATTACTTTCATGATACATATTCTTCAATCCACCCAGACTTTATAGCTTTTGTAGATTCTTGTTTCCAACGTTTCTACAGCTTGTAACATAAGGCCACCATTTTAACAATGCCCCTTAGATACTATTTACAACTTCTTAAATAGCCTAGGCATTGTAATAAGCAGAATTGGTTTATGGGAAAAACACTTGTTAACAACAACTGCATCAGACAGGCAGGAAGAATACATTTTCAATGTACTTTCCATAGACTGGACCAGAAATGAAAATGCTGTTGCTTTCCCCCTGCCTGTGCAACATCTTTCCTTGTCACCAATTCACTTGTAATGAACCATGTCATCTCAGGTCCGATTCATTTGAAGATACGCAATGGTCAGGTCACCTCAGGACAGAATGTGGAGGCCTCCTGGAAATCAGTATCTTAGAGGCTAAATTTTGGCTATACCTGTTATTAAAGAAGTATTAACCAGCCTCACCGATCAGTAACTACGCCTACACATTGCCAGTACTTAGCTCTTTTTTTTATTGACACATGACTGCTGAAGGATATTCACCAAAGTTCGGAGTATTATTGTTTTGTCTTCTGAAAAATGTTGTTTAACTGAAGATTTAAATATTGATTTTGAACATGGTCAGATAAGACTGGCTCATTGTGCTCAAGTACAGCAGGGAGGAAATCCAACAAGCTTCTGAGAAACCTTTTCAGCACAGGAAACAGCTGGATTGTTAGGCACCTCTATTTAATCCATGTGCAAACTGCACCACTTTCTGGAAGGAATAACACTTGTTAGTTTTGGATACACAGGGCTTCTCCCAGTTGTAGAAACAAAAAGGATTTTCCCTCCAGAACAGCTTTGATTCATCATAGCCAGGATGGCTTCACATCTCCCACTTACCTAGTGAGGTTTCCAGTGTTTTCCTTCAAGAAAAACAGACTCTGCCAAAGAATGACCTTCAATGCAGTAGTCATTTGCTGTGGTTGTTCCTTTCCAACTGTGGGAATGTTTAAATTACAACACTAAACAGGGATATAGCCTACAGCTTTTACAGAAACACTTTAACAGGAATATGCCCCTATAGTTCTGGCAGTAAAAGAAAGAGCTCATCTGAAAATTCAACCCTCTGTCTTAAACAACTTCGACCGGACACTGGTGTTGTTCTTCCACAGGGGAATAAAAGGCTTGCATGTCCTGTGCTCTGCAACACCTGCAGCCTCATTTCGTGGAGGGGCTCTGATATAAAAATAGCTCAGAGCCAATAACAATTCTGGGGAAAGTAAAAACCTTTCTTTGAAGCAGATTCCCCAAACTCGCTCAGCTCCCAGCTTACATCCTGGGAATCAATGCTAAGCATTTGTTTGCGGACAAATGAAAGAACCCATGCAGGGTGTTCACACGGGTCTTACTGTGCTTCCACTGAAGAGAACTCCGGTTTTACAAACAAAAGTGGGGCCATAACTGAATGTTTTGCACTGTCTCACTTGTATTCTTCCTACGCAGTTGCTCCATCTCCTCTTCCCAGAAAATCTCTCTAGAGCTGGATGCTTTACTAAGACAATATTTGCACTACCCTTAAAGAGCTGACTTTTTGGATTGTTCTGCTCCAGGCGTTAGCAGCACTTTCTTTTCTTCATAGACCTTTTCCAAAGCAAAGGAGGAAAAATCACTATGCTAGGGTGGTAAAGCTCAACTACTGAAGCTAATACTTGAATTGCACACACTTGCAAAATTTCTCTGTAAGCCAGAATGCTTGTGTATAATACATTCATACACCACGTATAGATGCTGTACACATATATGTATGCATGCATGTTTATTAATGACACAGTATATAATCCACATATAAAATTTCCCTACAATAAATGACAGCTTTTGAGAAAAAAATGGATCATTTTCAGACCATCAGCTGTATCAGCAGCTATCGGAAATGGTAATTTTGGCTTCAGTCAAGTTACATTTTATACACAACACTAGTAACATATAATGATAAGGAATGATTCCCCCCACATAAACGCATAGGTACAATATTGCATGGAGAGAATATTCGTAAGAATTTCAAAATTTTCTCTTGAAACATAAAGAATGGGACACTAACAAAAACAAGTTACAGCAAAGATCTCTGCTACCTTCATGAAGAGAACAAATACATGAGCAGTAAATAACATGGGTCTTGGAAATCAATACACTTCTCAGAAATATTTTTGTTTAGTTCATTCTATTTCATGCATTAACCTCACTTCTCTTAACAGACTTCAGATCACATGGTAGTGGGGAAATCACATGGGATACAATGATACCATTTAGCTTGTGGTCTATGAATCAGTCATTAGTAGCCTGTAACACTTAAGGTGGTGGTACATACAGGCATTGAAAAAGACAGCAACTGAAAAGGTCACAAGTTCCCATTCATGCAGGAAATCTCACAAGTTCACAGAATGGAAAATGAAAGTAAAAAATACTTATCGCTTAACCAATTTCATTTGGTTGTAAATGTACAAGTCAGTCCAAAGATTTTTCAAAAAGCAAATTTTCATTAGGCAACACTGGCTGGCAGCTCTGATTACACCCTCCAGTGATTGTTTCAGAGACAGCAGAGCATCCTGAGCACAAGAGATGACCAAGAGGATGTAGTTAGGAAAGCTCTATTATCCTGCAATTTCTTGTTGTTTATTCTTCCCAGTTCTTCCCTTCTCTCAAAACATGACCACTCAGCAGCAGAAGAGATGCTATAAAGGATGAGCAACAATCTACAAAATAAATGCTATGAAGAACTTATCTTTCAAGTTGAAGAAAACTTCCCTTTGCAGAAATTCCAGACTATGCTATCAGGCCCAAAATTTTCAAACCTAGCCAACAGAAACAAGGATTTTAAGACCCCATTAGGAATCCTAAATAAAAATGGGTCAACATTCTTCAGGTCCCTCCTCCTGAAGTTACCAAAAGCTTCACACACTTGGGGCAGGAAGAAAGCTAGAGTTGTTTTAGAGGCTAACCTTTTGAATCTTTTAGTTGAAAGTTAGCATGGATTTACGTGGATTTTCTTGCATCCTCAAGAGTTCTCTTGAAGCACTCTAAAGAAAAAGATACTGACCAGCAAAAGCTGATGCATGGCACTGAAAAGTCCTTCCTGACTTGGTTTCCAATCTCATGCTCTCACAGTTCACATTTAATTCCATTCATAAAAGGCTTGCCTAAGTAGGTTTTTTTTTAGCCCTCCCCACCACCACCACCACCACTGTTCTTACATGACAGCTGAGCCAGAATTGCAAGGCTCATAGAGTTAGAAACCTTATTTCCAATTCCAGACATAATTTGATTGGGTGGTTGTTGTTTATTTTGAAACAAAAATTAAAAGCAGAAGCATAAGACCTATTTCTGTCACCAGCTGGAACCTCATTTTTTGAGACACTGACAACAAAGCCATTGCATAAAATATCTGGTTTGTTATTGGGCCTTGTATTTATATACTTTATCCTTGCTCGGAAATAGCTTTCAGATAAACACATGCTCACAGGTTTCAAGCTTTCAAGCTCCTTTTGGGGGGTATTAAATCCAGGATGTAATTAAGCCTTCATTATTAGGAATATTTTCTTTTCAGGGGCCCAGCAGGCTTTCTAGAATGCCAAAATCTTGTTTAGATCTTTTCCAGAGGGGAGCCAAGTAATTTGGCAGAACATAAAACCCAAGGAGCCAGCAGGGATAGAGCATTTTTCAGTAATGAACTGAACACCAGAAGGAAGGAGTCAACTTCTTATAAACACCAAAGAAACTGGAAACTAGTAGCAGGGAGAAGAATTTAAAAATTAAAAAAAAGTGTGCGGGGCGGGGGGGGGAAATCAGTCTTGGAAGTTGAACAGTGTGTACCAGACATTTAGAGAGCATTATGCATACCATCAAAGACTTTCCACTGGACGTTTAGGAAACACTTCTCCAAAACTGCGGAGCTAATGTCTTGCTAAAGGCTTGTAATAGTGCAAATACGTAGCAACCATGGGCCAGGAACACAATAACTGATTTACTGAATCTGTGTTTAGGAAAGGAAGATAAAAATTGGCACACACTATTACAGTTTTCCCAAAGGCAAAAGCCACCCACAGTTACCAACGGACAGCTTCACAAATATTGTCGGAACTTTCACTTCTATTCTGCTAAGAAACGTTTGCAGAAAGTCAGCTAACTCAAGTTGGACTTCTCAGTAATAGCACGGGCTCAGCATTATGGTATTACTATCAATTCTGTAATTGTGTAGATAGAGCACAACATTTTCAGAAGTCCTGCTGTGAGAAACACACATCCCAATTTCAGATAAATGTAATAACGCTAGGTGAATGTTAATGAAGTCCACTCATTTTGTAACTAAGGTGCATGATATAAAAAGCAAAAATCTCAGATGAAGTGAAGCACCACTGTTTTCCTTTCAGTCATCTTTACAGCTTTAAACAAACTGTGAAAGACAAGACATGACTTACTTCCAAGTTACATGATGAGGACAAAAATTTCACAAGTCACAAATGATACAATTCATAATGCAGAGAAATCAATGCAAACAAGATAGAGCATATTTTCTGATATTCCACAAATATTCAGAGGAGGTTAAACATGCAAAAAGGAATTTCTTCAGCAGCACTAATTAAATTAAAGAGGCAAGGATCTTCTTTACAAAGTAAAGGCACCATCTCTTTGTAAACATGTACTCCTCTCACTTAAACTGAGAAAGCACACAAAATATTCTGTACAGGCAATCTGAGTGGTAGCTTTCCATTGCCTATAAACACTTCATAGTAGAGCTATCAAAGGTCTTATTCCTTCCTTTTATAAGAAACTTCTTCAGTTTGTCTAGTGGAAAACTCTTTACATGTCCCCCAAAGTATTATGAGGAATCTATAAGAAAGAGTTCTCTCTTATATGCCTTCTGGTATCTATCAAGAAATTTCAAGGCAAAAGAGACGTCAGACGCCAGTATGAAATATTCATGATTGTAGTCATCTCTCATTTTCAGTATTGTGCTATAGACAAAGTTTCCCAGAATGAACAGTTAGTTTACATCAGATACAGTAAAAAAAATAAAAAATAAAAAACAGAAGTATTTATACCCTCCAGTTGCGCAGCTACCTACTCTCTGACTTTTCAATTGCACTAGGAAAATCTGAGTAAGAAATTAACTAACTCTTGATTTCTTGGAAAAGAAAAAAAAGATTAGGTATTTCTGATATGATTGTACTTTAGGATTCCAGATTTTTCCATGTGCACCCTGAATGTATGTTTCTCCCAGGAATGGAGAGCACTGATACAGTTCTTTACTAGTGAAACTACAAAACTTGGAAACTGCTAGGATGAACATTCCATATGAAGGTAAATTGTTTGTCTTGGGCAAAATGAACTGGGCATCTTCACAGTTTCCACTGCACAAATATCACCAGTAGCTAACAAACACATTTTAATACTCATACACATACAAATCCAGAGATTACACTAATTAGTATTGTTCAGTGTTCAACGAAAATTGTGCGTTTCTAAGTCACCTTCTTTCAGCCTCACAAAGCTGATTGAACTTTTAATGCAGTACAAGTTTCATGATCTCCAGGACTGTCAACTGGTACCTGTAAAATAAACAGGAGTTAAGCTGCTGTGTTGCAGAAGGTATATCTACCCTCAGTATTCCTGGGCAATTACTAGATTAACTAGACTACGCTAGTATACGTGATCAACTAGTTGAGTTAGGTACTTAATGAAAGGCTTGTTTTCCCTTCTCTCTATAATTAAAAGAAAACATAGAATTGAGTTTCTTGGTATTACTCTAAAATAGGTATTTACCACATATAGATACTGATCATCACATGGAAATTAACTTTAATTTTTTTCTCTGTTACATTTAAATACAGCAGAATCTTGGTGATCAAGGTCTGAAATCAAATTTTTATTGTAACTTTTAACACAGGCAGCTCTCAATTATTTATGATAACGCTGGGGTGAGGACTCCACACTTTTGTTTAACCTGCTTAATGTAAATAGTGTTGTCTGACATTAACCTAATTAACAAGGTAATAACGGAAAAGAAAACAATCACAGACCACTGCCTACAGTCAGCACAAACGTTCCCAGGATAGCCCTGGCCCAAGCTGATAGATCCAAGGAATGCAATACGGTGCGAACACAGCTGTACACATTTCAGGTTCAAGGTAGCTCATAAGGCACCAGCCTCGAATTTTCCAAACCTTCTGCAGACGCTAGGAGTGTGCAGCCTGATCGCAGATAACCAAAGGCTGCTATATATGCAAGGCCCAAGGAATGATGTGATAGAGGATCTTACAATAACCGACTTCACAAAGCTGCTTTTATTATCTTGATCCAGATGGTGAAGAAAACTATGGCACTGAAAAAAGTTTCCAATGTCACCCTTATTTCTAGTAGTGTAGAAAAGCTGTTGAAAGATGGTCTTGGGATCTCCTGAACAGCAGAAAGTGTAATGCTCACTCTCCCTTTAAATTTAGGCAGTGCTCAGCAGAAGAATGGACCTAGCATTTCATGAAATATAGTGAAGTATATATGAAAAAATGCAGCATGGCTTTTGTTCATTACACCCTGACTCGACTTAAAGGGATGTCACTTTTTTTTTTTTTAAATAAAGTGTGTAGCGTGTAGCATGACCTCCTAACCCAAAACACAAAAATGCTTCACAACCTACAATGCTAATTGCAAACGTGAAAGAGCTAGATTCAAAAAATAAAACCAGGAGATGAATATTAGCCACTAAAAATTCAGAAAAATTGAGAGCAAAAGGTCTTTTAGATCTTTCGTGGGAGCTAAAGAGAGAAACAGATATCTGAGGGTAGGGTCCCTGCTGACTCTGTTGTTCCTTGATGTACTGGAAACAGTCACGCTATAGGTTCTCGTCAATTACTCTTTTGCTGTTAATACTATCATGCCAATAAAAGCCAAGCATTCAAGTACAAGAATACAATCAAGGGAAAAGATTCAGCACTTACAGCTTTAATGTCCACATTCATAATCCCTGAATTCACATTGTGTCTTCGCAAATCTGATTTTATTAAGGCTGAAACAAAAAAACGAAAACAAAACAAAGAATGCTGACTCTTGACTTGGTAATGACATTCCTTTCAATGAGAATGTTTTGTACAGCAAAAGCACACAGAAGCTACTTTCAGCATATACTCAAAATTTCTGTATTCATTTTTATGCAATTAGCACTGGTTGCCTTCTTATCAAGGATCTGAACTTGCTCCTCACAAAGCACATGCAGAAAATGACAAAAACTTTTAAATCATGAGTACCTCAAGCAAAATTTGATGGCTTTGACACCTTCAGCACACTTGTAAGTACTGGTATGTGTAAGTCACTGGCACAGTTTATGAATACATCAGCAATTCCTCATATTTGAAAAACTGCATACTGTCTGTATATATGTATTTGTTTACATTTACTATCCTACTCTGAAGATAGACATCTGTCTCAAGTTCAAGACAGTACTCAAGAAATGCATCCAAACAGATGGTTGTTCACATATTAGCAACATCATCCTTAAAGCAGAAAGTGTATGCACAGCACATATTTTAAAAAAACAACAAAAAAAACCCACCCACAAACAAGCAAACACCCTCCACATATGAATAATTTTTGTCCTCAGCCCAGACAGGAAAACCATGCATTTAAACTCTCGATGTCTGGGATGTCTAAAAGTTTCACAGAAACTCACTTTCTCAAAAAGCTCCAAATGATTAGATAAGAGATAAATCATTACTTATATTTCTGACTAGTTACCTGTTAAGATAATGCCCACAAACATCCAAGCACAAAGAAAGAGGTTTCCTGCACAAGGACTGAAGTTTGTTGTAAGCTTTCCTTGAACAAGGGTAAAGATAATTCCAAATATCTACAAACAAACAAGTCACTTCATCAGTATCATACAGAAATGATTCACCACTATCTCGCAAGGTTTCAAACCACGTCTTATAGAAACCAAACTAAAAAATGAAGACTACAGCAATACAGTGGGGACATAGCAACCAAGTCTAAGACAGATGACTTAGATTCTAGCAGAGTGTCCTTGCTGAATATTACTTCACTTGAGGAAATTAACATGATACAACCTGTGCTGATGCATTAAGGAGCCCTGATGAAGTGCCTTCAGACTCTGGGTATGTAATTTCCACAGCAAATTCAAATCCGAGAGGGAGATAGCCAGTCATGAAAAACCTGCCGAAGAAGAAAATAAGAGGATGACAAGTGCGGTTTTCATTTATTATTATGGCTAAGAAAATCAAAACATAAACAGATGGTATTCTGAACTAGCTGCTTTCAAAACCTAATTCAGGATTCAGGTCTTGAGGCAGAGCAAAGCGCATCCTGAATCAGGGCTGAATTCATTTCCCCAATCTCATCCAACAATTTCAGGCATGTATCTTTCTTGCAGGACAAATACATTTTAATATATTTGCCCTGTTTCCCATAACCACCTGCATTCCACTCCGCACACATGAAACAACCTTCTCAAAGAAGTCCACCAACCACTGTATAATTAAAATTAATTAGTTTCAAATGGAAGACATATGTGAACATCATAATTTTAATCAATCCAAAAATTCATGTTGCATGGGAAAGGGACCATCAGTAGACGGGGTGGCTAGACACTAGAATGGCAACTAGAAGCTCCTCTGGAAGAGGCAGAGGGGACAGACAGGTGTGAGGAAGGACAGGGACTTAATGCAGTTGAGGTTGGTTGGTTGGTTGGTGAACTGTAACTCACAAGACTTGCTTCTATCACTACCTTGCCTGTCCTGTCAAGATAGGGCACTACTCCCTCATCACCTTTTAGGTGTTCTGGATTATGCATCTTGCAGGACAGTGATGCACGTTTTTCTGAACTGACAAAGCACCACACTGGCCACTTGGGCTACCAAAATATAAATTAATCAACATGCACGGAAGCCAGTCTTCCTAAATTTGCTCCGTTAGATCCTAGTCAAATAGCCACTGAAGACAATAGAGAGACTTAACTTTATTCCAGTGGACTTTCTGAATTGGAACCAAGCAAATTGGCTGCATACAGACTTCTGTTAGGTCAGGAGAAATTTTAAATGAAATTCACTTTAGATTTATGTTAAATGAAATTCACTTTAGATTTATGTTAAATGAAATTCACTTTAGATTTATGTTAAATGAAATTCACTTTAGATTTATGTTAAATGAAATTCACTTTAGATTTATGTTAAATGAAATTCACTTTAGATTTATGTTAAATGAAATTCACTTTAGATTTATGTTAAATGAAATTCACTTTAGATTTATGTTGATGTAACAGAAGGTGAAACCTATTAAACTGAATCTGTACTATAAGATATATCTATATGTTGAGAGTATGGCACCAGAATATACAGTAGAATCATTTAGTTAAAATAGCCATGAGCTTTTTACATTATTACAAATACTGTTTGTGAGCAGAACTGCAGTAGGTCTTCTAGTCCTCTTTAATTGCTTACCCAAGTACTCCTCCAGTCACAAACACTACAATAAGGTATCCAAGATCCAGGGTGAAAGTAAATACCACCATCCCAATAAAAGAGAGAATGTAAACAATCAAAGTAGTTTGCCTGCAATCCAACAAGAAATATGTATACATTGTTAATATAAGATCATGGCACATTGCTGAAGCATGGAAAAGTCATACAAATATTACTTACTCTCCTTATAACTGACATTCTGTAGTTGTGAAATTTGCTTCATGTAATTCTCATTCAAACATATCATGCACTTCCATGGAAACTTATCCCTTCCCCAGCTCCGTATTCCCTTAGCTCCGTATTCCCTTAGCTGTATGGCTGCTTCACTCAAGACTAAGAAAAATCCTCAGACTCTTAAAGAATGATCACATCAGATACTATTAACTTGAGGCTATTTTAGTTCTCCACTATGCTGTACCTCTCAGCCATCCTGCAGCACAGGCCATTATACAAAAATCAAAAGATCAGCAGTCAAATCAAACATTATTAGTGCTAAAAGTCAGCCTAAGAGGCAAGTCAAACAAATCTCATTTGGATGTTTTATGTATATTAAATCTGGAATAATGGTTGTCATCCAAAAAAATAAAACACATATCATTCATTTATAAGCCAAACCACATGCAGAAATAAGGCCAATCTAGACCATTAACGTCCATTAGGCTCCTAGAGCTCTTGCACGTAACGTACTGCGAGTCACTAGAGGAGAACTTTTCCCAGAACTCTTCCTTGTGTTACAGCAAGCAGCACACCAGGGCACTGCCCACTCCTGGGGGCACCACACCATGGGTGAACTACCCTGGAGCTCCTACCCCAAAACAGAGTTTTGTTCCATTGACATCCCCTGAATTAAAGCAAGTGTTAGACTTCTTAAAAGGCCCAGGAAGAATACCAAAAATGAGAATCCATTAATTGTCTGTTTCACAAAAAAAAAAAAAAAAAAAAAAAAAAAAAAAAAAAAAAAAAAAAAGCAGAATAGGTTTTGAGCCTTTATGTGTCCCCTGGAGAAGGAGACAATCAGGCCAGCTGGCCACCTTAGGTAGGATGTACAAGGCTTCTCTTGTTAGCATTATACTCCCTGCAGGGCCAGGAGTAGAAGGAAACCCCCTTCAGATCTTTGTATTCTCCACGGCACACCCTCTCTCATTTCTTTTGGCCAAGAACCAACATGCAAGTCTCAAGCTCTGGCTGTAGCCTCGAAAACTTGCCTCTGTCAAGGCTACTAAAAGATCTAGGACTTGCTGCCTTTTATCATCAGTTCACTTCTTCCCCTGCATTCCAGTATTTTTCTAACACAGTTGCACTGTTTTCCTACCCTTAACCCCATACATGCCTACCCACACTTACTTGTATGTTTTAGTGTAATCCAGCCACAAACCACAAATAATCGAACCCACCATTCCTGCCACCACCAGTGTCAAGCCAATTCTCCCAGCGTTCACTTCTTCTCCCTTTCAACAAATATTTATATGGTGCTCATTAATAACTTGCTTCCACTCAGAGTCAAGTTCAGACCTCTCGGCAGTCATAAGCACAAACAAACATTCCTATGACTCCACAGCTGTATGATGCAAGATGCAATAAACCAGAGACAGGGGTATAAAAGAAACCAAATGACTGAGCACACACAGCACCTAAGTAATAAAAAAATTAACTCTGCAAACGTACAGTTCAAAAAAAAACAAAAACAAACAAAAAACAGAACGAAGATCCAAGAAACTTACCTCATAATGAGTTACTATCATTTGGTTTAATAAAGTGGAGACAGAATAAAATGCTCCAGTCATAATACCTACAAAACCAAAAGAAGATGACTGACCCTCTGTATTTAGCCACATCGTTCAACATGTGTCAGGAAGAATTTACTTTTGCATTATAAATATTTCCTACTAGATACTTCTACAAAAAAAAACACTGCTTGCCTGGATAGTCTTAGATTTTTCTGATCCCAGTATCTCATCCCTATGATCTGTCAAGGGGCAGTATCAAAGGCATCATTGGCTGCTGAGAAGAACAAGATTATATCCCTAAAGCTGTCATATTCACTACTTCTGAAATTGAGGACTTGATTTATATCACTCATACTGCAATTATTTTTAACAGTAAGGCAAGGCAAAACAACTCATGAATCTTTTTTCTCAGTAGAGGGTACATTGGCCATTTCTCTTTTTTACCCCTGGATTTACCTCTGACGTAAAATGTCTTCATACAGACATTTAGTTTCACCATATAGCCCCCTTCCCAAATCTGAGGAAGACTGGCTTATCTTTCACAGCCCTAGAGACAAACAATCACACAAAAAGACAAAAAAAAGACATTAACCTTCATTAATTCTTCATCTTACTTAGCAGACCCTGTGCTACGTTAAGTGGCATTAGTTCACTCAGCACTAGTCTTCACCTTCATTTAGCAGTTAAGATATACAGACCAAATTTCAAGTTTTAGATACAGCTACACTTCAGTCATTTCAGGTCTAGCCATGCAGATCTGCTACCACAAAGAGTTAGTCTTCTGATATTTAAGCATGAAGTCAGAGGCAAAACCTTTATCTACTAGGCACAATCTCTTCTCAAGACCTGTAAATGATACTTTAGATACTGCTGGGTTTTCCAGTACAGGCTGCTAAATAAGTAACAAAGTTAAAACAAACAAACAAGCAACACAAAACACAACTAAAACTCAACATGCTTTAGGCACATATTTGGACTGTGTTGCCAGACTTCACCACTTACCATAACTGATCAGCAAAAGTACAAATGGAATATTTTTGAATAAGTTAATAATTGACTGCTTGTAGGAGTAATCCTCAGGAGGCACAGTCTGAAGGACTGCTTGAGAATGACTAGGAGGGTATTTGGGCTTTTCTTCAAACACTGGGGAAAAAGAAAAAGGAAAGGTTTTGATCTGTCTTTACCAGACTAATGTTTTTTCCTTTTGAAATGCAAAGTGTTTTAGTTTGACAGATTTCTTCAGATGGATTTGTGTTTAACACTTTTATAAAAATATTCTAGATTTTCTCAGGGGAGAATAAGTCACAGCCACTATGGATATGCTAACTATTTGTTCACATCTGACACCCAACATACACTCGGAGATACGCTTCACCAGCAAACCATCTAGAACTTTAGTATACCTCTGTATCTGAATTATGAGAACAGCAGAAGAAATTTATATTATAACATGATGTCCTTCTGGTTGGTAGCAAAAAACTAAGTGAACTGCATTCCCTGAGAGAGGTTGTTCCACGTGAAGCACGACAAAGATGGTAAATTGGTTGTCTGTTATCCCTGACGCAACAGGTAAGCAAACACAAGTAAGCCTGAGAAAATGTAGTCTCGGTTATAGGCAAAAAGAAAAATGTATTAACTACCAAAGGCTTCTATCGCTTGTCTTCTACTACATTCTTGTACTTTGAAGATGAAGGTTATGGTCCCTCCTGATAAAATCCCTTTGCATCCTTCTTAGATGTGAAAGCTCTCTGGTTAGTGTATTTAGAAAAATAATTTCCCCCCAAATTTCCTCAGAAGATAAGCAAGAGCCAACTCCATTAATCACATCACCTAGTCCTTGTTTTTAAGATTTAATTTTCTTTCCAAACAGCAAAATTAGGATGATTGAACTCAGCCATTGAAATTAATCTATCTTATATAATTCAGCAAGTTTTTGGAGGAAAAACATGACAGACTTCTGTAAGAAAAAAAAAAAAAGAAAGACATCAATGACCTGGAATTCCCTGAATGTTTGAAAGTTTTCTTAAGCGTATCCAAAGTCACAAGAGGACCTGCTCTTCTCACACATGCAGGAATTTAGATCACCCAGTATATCTGGCTAACAGGTTCACCACTAAAGCACTACACCTTCTCAACGTGCTACAGAGGGAGCCTGAAGATACCAGACAACTAACTTGGAAGCTAAGCTTCGATGCCGAAAGTAAGATGGTGTAAGTACTCCCTATGGTCACCGTACTCATGATATTATAAGAATGGATCACTTACCAACTCCTGTTAAGAAGAACAGAAGCGTGGATACTATTGCTGTTCCATAGAACATGATGCTTATATTGTGTGCCATTAGATCAATATCATCTGGTGTATTTGGAACCAAAACAGGTGGCAACAAAAAGCCAATTGCAGTGCCAAGCTGTAAAGCAAGAGAAGAAAACCAAAAATGATTTTCCTAAGAATATAAATCAACAAAAGCAAAGATCCTTACCAGGTAGAATTCCGAATTTATACCGTAATCACTATTAACAAAAATTATGAAGGAAAAGTGCTCCTTTAGCATACTAGTTATGAGCCATTTGCTCTTATTGACATTTCACAATCGGGTTTTCAATGGCCCTGGTTTTTATCCTTTCATTTCTAGATTAAACTTCAGTAATACTTGTAGCATACAGCACACTCAACCGAGCATTAAGGAAGTTCTTTTTGCAAGAGTATTTTCACAGGAGAATATTATGCACGCCCATTAACTTGTATCAGTCATCCTGTGAGCAAAGGACTAAAAAAATGAAACAGAAGACTCTGGTTCCTCCTGTAGAAACTCTCTTCTCTTTTTCCTCATTAAAATCCTGCATTTGACATCACAACCCGGCCATTACTGAAATGATACCAACAGAAAAGGTAAATTGCAGAACTGATCAGGCAAAGAAGTACAGGAGAAATAAAGCGTCCTCATTAAAAAAAACATAAAAAGAAACCTACAGCTTCAATTATTGCTAAGGAAAGAAAGAAGAATCACAAAAAAAAATTAGTGGGTTTGTATTGGGGGTCAATTCCAATGTAGCAAGAGATTTACTACTAAAAAAGACAAAAATAAGGACTGAAATTTTGGCTATATGTGTAAAGCATTTGAAAACGTCAACAGTCTTAAGCTTCTCTCCAATTTGTCTCTGCTTCTCCTTCAAAAATAAGCTGCATTTTTAAATGTCAAAACATTTTTTTAGACTAGAAAACATGCATTTATTTCAGGTATGTTTTCCAGGAAAAAAAAAAAAAAAAGAGTTAAAAAACTATTAAAAGTAGCAAACTCAACACTCAAAGTGTTCAAATTAGAGATGTGCCAGTAAGTTTACAAAGCAACCTTTGTGCCTTAACAGATTTTTGTTGCTTTTTTCACGGGCTGTCAGATTGACCCAGTATCCAGTGCTCACCTGAAGACTTCACTTCTTTTTATCCTCACCCTTCAGTATGTGAACCTTACAAACACCATGAACTAAGTACACAATTACTCCTTTTCTTCAGGAATATTCTTTTCAGTGTGGCTCAGTATAGTACCCACAATAGTCCAAGAAAGTCAAGTAACACCATTTTTCTCTTCTTACATGTGAAAAGCGGAAGCAGAGCAGTCAAGGTCAGAACAATCAAGAGCGCCAGTAAGTCTGGTGTGCCTAATTCGAGATGCTAAACAGTTTTAAAAATCAGTCACTCATGACAGCCCTTGGCAGGTACACAGGTGCATTCCCAGTGATTCGTATTTCAGCTGCAAGTGATCAGCCCTTCAAACAATAATGGGCATGATTTGATTTTTGATAACTGTTCTGTCCGTCCTGCCTGCAATCCAGAGCCCTGTTTGCTATAGCTTTGAAGTTCTGCAAAATATCAGGTGCGTAATATGAAGACCAAGGGCCCACTCATTGTAACAGTCCGATCCAGTTACGTAGCCCACCCTGTGCAACTGGACAAGCACAGCAAGACATGTAATTGAGGTCCATATCATAATGCATATGCAGAAGGCAGCTGCATTAGGTTATACAGACAACATTCATTGTAGCAGGTTTTTAAACTTTCAAGTGCCTAATTTGTCATCTTATTCTTTCAATCTAGGTTTTGAGAGTAAGGGGTTTTTTTTAAGAAAACAAAAATTAAAAACAATAAAAAATAAACAACAGAAAAATTCTATTGCTTGGCACTGTATCAATCTCCATGGGTCATACGCAAGACAAGGATCTTAAGACCTATAGTGCAAGCTCTACAACTTGAGTTAATGGAGTACTGACTGGCTGCAGAATAAGCCATTATTGTCTGTGCAGAACAACTGCCAGAGGAGGATAAAACCCACTTTCTCAGTGTACTTCCCAGATATCTACTAGGCAGCAGAGGACCACCGAGCACTGCGGTGCTCCAAGTTCAGTCCTAGCCTCTGCAGGGGAATGTGCTCCAGCAAGTAATGAAATTACTGCATTCACATCTCTGCTACTGGCTTTCTTGTCCATCTCTCTCTTGCTTTCCATCCTCTCAGCACCGGAGCTCTTCCTCTTTCCCTTCATCACTTCATCCCCCAGATCTCAGCACCAGAACAGTGCATCAGTCTCAGACCCCAGTTTCCCCCTTAGCCGGGAGAGCTGTGGGCACTGTGCAGCAGAGCTGAGACCACAGCAGCCCCTTCCTTGCTACCAGGAGGGCTGCCGTCTGTCGCGATGAAGCACGTGCGGACAATTTAGCCTCCAAAGAAACCTTTAGCCTGACTCTGAGAAGTAGATGCTAAACAGACAGTCTAAAACGGACAGTTGGTTTGTCCACTGAAGACTTCATCCCCCAAAAAACTGTTTTGAAAAAATGTTGGAAAACTGTAAACAGACATGTAGAAAAGAATAAGCAACCCTAACTGCAAATACATACCGCTTCACCCTTAACGATCCAAACAGAAACATAACTCATCAGAATCATAAGAGGATAAACAAAACCTCTGCTAACTTGATCAAATCGTACCTAAGGCCTCAGCCTGCACCAGTGAACCTGACGGGAATTTTACTGTTTTGTTGTCGCAGGAAAGTGGGGCCAGTTGCAAGAGCAATGCTGGGGGCGGGTGGAATAAGAAAAACCAAACCAACAAACAAAAAACCAGCATCTTATCTTTACCCAGCCTTTCCAATATGCCTGCTCATGCCATCTGAAACCAGGCATGAACCGAGGACTTTGAATAAATCTGTGACTTGACTCTTATCAGCTCCCCGTGCGAATTATCATGCTGTTACAGGTAAATCCGTGAGTCAGCAGAGCCGACTGGGTCTATGGGTGCTCAGTGATTTAAGGCCACAATCAAAAAAAGAGGAAGGTAGATGATGCAACTTTACCAACGCACAGAGTCCTGTACAGCCAAGGCGGAGGTGGGGTGAGACGTCGCCGCCCATCACCGCCGCCTCCGGCCCCTCACCCATCACCCCGCAGCCCCTTCTTTAAGCAGCGTCTCCGCCACCGAGGCTAATTTAAAAAAAAAAGAAAAAAAAAAACCCAGCGCGGCGCCAAACGCTAAGCTGCCCCAGCGCCCCCTCCCCCCGCCGCGCGGGCCCTACCTGGTTGCCGAGCACGGCCACGGCGCAGGCCGTGGAGACCTCGGCGGGCCCGAACCAGACGGCGGCGACGCGCGAGGGCAGCCCCAGGATGAAGACCTGCGCCACGGCGCAGACGCCCTGCGCCGCCATGGTGACGGCGTAGCGGCCCGGGGCCAGGCTGCCGCACTTGAGCCAGGCGCCCAGCGCGTTGAGGCCGGCGCCCAGCAGCGCCGTGAGGCGCAGCCCCCGCGCGTCCAGCAGCCAGGTGGCGGGCAGGATCAGCGGCACGTAGGCCACCATGTACACCATGGAGAGCCAGTCTATGTGCGCGAAGGAGACGCCGTAGAAGCGCACGAAGACGTTGCTGAGGATGCTGTACTGGATCCACTGGAAGGCGTTCACCAGCGAGTAGCAGCTGAACACGGCCAGCACCGCCAGCCGCCGCCGCGACAGGCGCGTCTCCGCCCGCCCGCCGCCCGCCGGCAGCATGGCCTCGGCCTCCGCCGCCGGGCCGCCGCGCGCCGCCGCGCATCCTCCGCCGTTGGCCGCCTCCTTGCCGGGCAGCAGCCCGTTGCGCTGCAGGGCAGCGTCCGCGGCGCCCAGCATCTCCGCTGTCTCGCCCTCCTCCTCCTCCGCCCCGTCCGCGGCCTCCACCATGTCGGCCGTCTCCCCGCCCAGCTTCCCGGCGGCGGCGAGCGCGCCCGCTCCGCGCCTCTGCCGCCGCTCGCCTCCCGCCAAGGTCTCCCGGCGCCGCCGCTCCGCACGGCACTGCCCGGCCCGGCACCGCCGCGCTCTCCCTTCCGCCGGGCGGGAGCGGCGCCACCGCCCCAGGGGCGGGAAAGGCCGGCGGGGAGCGGCTTCCCCCTCCCCGGGCTGCGCGAAATCCGTCCCGTCACCGCCGCCCGGCCCCCAGAGAGGGGCGGCGCCGGCGCGGCCGGGCCGGGTCCCCCGCGGGGTTCTGCCGCCCCCGTTACAGCGGGCCCGGGGGAAGCGGCGCGGCGCGGCGAGGGGGGCGCGCAGGTGCGCCGGCAGGGGCGGGCGGGCGGGCGGCTGCTGCTGCTGACCCCGCCTCAGGGAAACGTGCCGACAAGGCGCCATTTCCCCGCGTGCCCGTGGGCAGCTGTGAAGGGGGGCGGCCGCGGAAGCGGCCCTCGCTGTGATGGAGCCCGCGGAGGTGCCCTTGGTAACTGCTTGGGAACCTCTGGGGAGTTTATTTTTAAAAGCTGCCGCTCCGGCCGTGGTTGCCCAGAAGCCGTTGGGGCACATGCCGCGTGGGGAGAGGTTGCTGCTTCGTTGGGCAACACCCAGCTGTAATTTTTAAAGAGAACGGCCCTCGCTGATGCCGGGTGCTGAGCACCGTTTTGAAATGTGTTGCTTGAAGCCTGCTAGCCAAAGGGTTTTTTTAAATACAGTCTTTTAGTTCCCGTTTAAACTGGACCTTTCAGGGCTGTCAGTGCAGGTGGCTGCGAAGCGCATGGAGACAAAGATGATGTCAGTAATCCCCATGGCATCTCAGAGGCAGCAGCAGCATAATCTCATTCCTATAATCTCATTCCTGTAATCGCTTTCTCAGCTTGCGTGTCGTACGCAGGCAGTGCCGAGTGGTTACGGGCCTGCGTTTGGTGACCTCCTGTCCACAGCACGTCCCCCTCTTGCATCCCCCCTGCCCCTCCATGCACCATGGAGGTCGCATGGCCTCCTGCGCTGTCTCTCCGTGCCCTGCTCACTGCGCCCGGCACATCCGGGAAAAATCGCGGGCCTTCCCGTGCGTTGACACGGCTCTTAGCCGTGGCAGTGCCCAGAAGGGTACTTGCGTGATGGGACATAGGCGGGCAGAGAGGAGCCGCCGTGGTGAGGGAGTGCGGCCGGGGCTCCACGTTGCAGCTCCACGTTGCTAGGCACTGCACAGCCCCTGCTGCTGTGGGTCGGGGGTCGGGAGCCTTGGCAAAACAGTCCTTCTTCCCGCTCTGCCTCCGAAATTTGGTGTGGCTCAGGTGTGCGGTGCTCGGGTGCGTAGTGCTCTTACACAGTTACGTCTTGCTTCAGTAAGAAATCTTTCCTTGAACCCTGCGTGATACGTAAGTGTATAGTGGTAGTATCTGGCAGGCCCCGTCGTGGATCACAATTCTGCAGTGGTCAGCACAGCACCGTAATAAAAAGGGTGGATTGTTCTCCGAACAGCTTTAGGAAAATGCAGCGATATTTAAGTTTGTTAACAATGTTAGAAGTATTTTACTGGCTTCTGTGGGAAATGTGTTGGCGTACATTCAGCAAATAATATACTGCGAATTGTTCATGGATCTGTTGGAGTCTTACCGGATTTGTGTGTGTGTAGTGGGTATGCTTAGCTACCAGAGTCTGAAGTTTCCTCATAAATTATGAGCTGGTATTTTTCACAAGATTGCGTGATCTAAGCCACAGATCCTGATGTTATTTACAACATGAATAATTACACAAACACTTCAAAATATTAATTTGGCTCTGTTTGCTTTCCTTAAGTACTTTGCTGAACATATGTAGTGATGGGTGCAGGCACCAGAGATTTTTAGAGACTACTGGAGGTGAATCTTGAATTCAGAGATCACAGGTATGCGTCAGAAAACTGCTTTTTTAAAAATGAAGTTACATATATCAGATTCAGGTCCTTCCTGCCTTTTTCATTAACCCCAAGAAAAAGCCTGATTCATTTCTGCTTTCCTCCTTTGAAGTCAGATGCAGGGTAAATTCTTCAGAATTCTTCTGCCTGGCTTTGCGCTCAAGTGCTACTTGCTAGAACAACTTCGCCTTTTTCAGAAACAGGATGTCAAGGCGGGGAGAAGTCTAGTGGCAGCCGAAAGAAACGTCAGCAAAGCCACAGAGCACAGCCTTATGGTTTGTTTTCAGTCTACGAACATTTGTTGGTGTTATATGTTGGTAGAAATATCCTTAAAACACAGCTGAGACCATGTCTGTACTAGTTTTTCAAATAGTGCCAGTTCATGCTCACTGAAACCCAGTCATCTACACTGTTAATCTGTTACGGCGATCCCTTGCACAGTTTTAGCCTGGGCCAATTATTCCTCAGGCACAGTTCAGGAGTTAGCACATGGCAGGGACTTTCCCATCCCCCCGGGTAGTTCAGATGCAGCCACCCATTTGGAAGGAGGAGAGAATTTAACACCATGGGTGTAGCCAGGCTGTCAGTTGGCCTCAGGGCCAGGGAGAGGGCCATGATGCTTTGGCTGAGTGGTATAGATGTAGCTTTAGAGTCCTAAGCAACTCCTGTTCTTTTGCAAGAAGGTGTACACATTGATTTAAATCTGATTTCATTTAACCAAATGTTTCCACTGAATTTCAGATAACCTCAAAGTCCATCCAAAGATAATATTTACTCTTTAAAGAGAGGAAACCAGGCTTTATTCTTCTCTCCTTCTTTCCTTCCTATTGTTACTCCACTGATTCCATACAACAAGGCAGAGCTATTGCCCGTTAGTGCTATCAGAGTAAAATTAGAATTAAGCTTATGTTTTACAGTTGCAGACACATGTGAGGTTTCACTTCCCTAACAACCAGGCAGCACCTTCTCCTTTATCCACCTGACAGTGCAGCACACACCGTTTCATTTGCTTTCCGCACAGGACTCCTGCACGGAAGACACTTTTCTTCAAAAAATGTCTGAAGCACTGAAAAAGCACCTGATTGCCCTGAACATGGCAAGGGAGTCCAGATGTTTGGTAGAAGGGCGGAATGACTCAACCTGGCTCAGACCTCAGAGGAGACATTTCCCTCAAAGCAATCGGAGTTCATTAGAGAACCGTAGGGAAAAAGAGCCCAAGCCTGACAGTGGAAGGAGTTCCTGGGCAGAAGTTACCTCCCTTCACCATAAGGAAAAGAGACATTTTGCAGAAATAAGTAAGTTTGTTTACAACAGATCAACATGAGGTCAAATTCAGCTCTGCCACAACCGTACTGATCTTGGTGAAGTAAAACCAGGTTGAATTGGCTGAGGTAAGGGCAATACAATTTCATATTTGGGGATATTTATCTCCAGAAGTAGCTTCCTGAACAAGAAAGGAAAAGGCAAAACAAATAGACAGCATCAAGACAAAGTCTTAATACTTGTCTTCTGACTTTTTACACAGATGTATTTCACAGGTTTCACAGCCATTACTTCTGATGTACTTCTGTTTGTATGAGAAGCAGGGCCAAGGACGTTGTTGCACAGCGAGAGAGTTATCCTGTGAGAAACCTCCAATGTAGGAGTTCACTTAAAGTGCACGTCCTTGGATTTCTACATTTCACAGGCAATTTATTAAGCTAAAAATGGAACACTGGCTTACAACAGTACAACAGGACAAGGCTTACAGCATAAGTTTAACTTAAAAATGCTGCTGTTATAATCCACCCTCTAAGCCAGAATTTAGGCTCCCCCTGAAGATTCCTATTAGAGAGACAGAAAGAGATTGCTCATGTAGATGCTAACATTAGCAAAATTCTATTTTCCTGAAAGCAGTGAAAAAGGTAGGATGTGTCTCATTTATCAGGCAGCCACGTGAAAACAGCTGATATTAATTTACTCCCCAGTAATTATTTTCTTGTGCCCAAAACTCTAGATATCAGGCAGAAATTTTCACCAAAATTCTCAGGCTGGGGAAAATTATAAAGCAATTAGAAACACAGTGTCCTTATTTCAGGTGGTGTTATTGTTCCTCCTGTAACATATATTCCACTGAAAGAGCAAATTATTTTCTTAACTATTTTCAAATTTTAATTTTATCTTGCAGATAATGCCATCTTTGGATGAAACATTGCTCAAAAGCTGCCTTTTTGTTTGAACTCTAGTCGCTTCACAAAATAAAGGGAACCCAGCCATTAGAGTGCTGTTTTCAAGGTGTATTTCACTATCTAACACTCCTAGCTGGATTGTTTTGGTGACCTCAATTCTTAGTTATGTCTTTCTTCTAACCCTCAAAACTGCATCTAAGCTACCCCCCGCAAAAACCCACAGGTCAATCTATCTTTGTAAAATTTGAGCCCAAGTATAGGAATCTGAAGTGAACAAGGGAGCTGATTCATTAGGACTGTGATTGTAGAACATTGCCAAAATACCAACACTTCCTCTAAAATAAAATAAGAATTTTTGTATTGTATACATCAGGTACGCAGTTAAGATTTCCTTTCTCTGTGTGTTTCAGATCATATTTTTCAATCTTTTCAGGAAGAAAATTAAACTTTCTTTTATAATGCATTGACTCTCAGTTATGCTTTTCAATGCAAAAGTTGATCTCTCATACAGCACAGGAAAACCTAAATTGTATTTGTCTTCTAAGTGAGTCATTTAAATAAGAAAACTACAGCAGCTTAGGAAAGTAGAAGTTCTGAAGTTCCAGCTGAGCTAGAAATGAATGATTTTAGCAGGGCATTAAACAAATCTCAACAGGCTGGGCTTGAAAGAAAGTACACAAGAGTCAGATATTTACATTTCTTGATTGAAAGCTGTTGAAAAATACAAGGAAAATTTAAACATCCTCTTCCTCCTATGCAGTCCTCATTCCTGCAAGATTTGCCCACTTTCTTCACAAGGTAAGGCCATAATCCCCCCTCAGAGAATCAGCATTTGTGATACCAGCCACTTACTGAAGTTTGTTTGTGGCTCCAGGTATTTGTCTGGTCACCTCAATTTTGGAATGTAACTGCCCACAGTAGGGCTGTTTTCAATGATATGGTTTCAATTTATTAAGTATTGACAGGAATATAGAAGAATGCTCTGCCTCCAGTATCACAGTTCTGAATTTTAACATATGGTTGAAATACGGGTGCTAATAAGTTAGCAGGCTACTGTACTGTAAATAATGTTAGAAATTAGCATTTCTAGATACCTCGAGCCATTTAAAAGACGAAGAAATGTACATCTGGTACCTCTGTTTTGCTGCCATCTGGTTTTCATTTTGTAGTTGGTTATCACTTTGATATACCTAATGGAATTTTACCCTTGACTTTCTTACCAAAGCAAGTGGGGAAAAAATTATGTACACAAAATAATTTCTGTGTACAAAAAATAAGGACATGTACAAATACAGTAAGTACAATTTATTGGGTTCTTATTTACTGAGATGCACAGGTTATTTATATATTAGAAAAACTGTCATCTCCTTCTGAATCCTTTATATGCAGTAAAAAAAAGTGCATATGCCAGCAAAAAATTAATAAAAAGCATAAACTGCAGAAGTGTTGTCTTTGAGGAACATTCTCTCTTTTTTTTTTTTTTTTTTTTGATAAGTACTCATTCTTTCAAACGATGTTTAACTTTGGGGAAAAGCTTCAAGGCATTTTTTGTTGTTACTTCACAAACTCTTTCCACTGATACTCCTTTCACTGCAGCAATGTACTGGCAGACAATCCTGATCTTCTCGGGCTCATTTCTTTCCTAAAAGATAATCAAGAACCGTGTTTTGTGAGAGATACCAAATGAGATTGACCCCACTTATCAAAAGACTATGGAAGAGAAGTGATTACAAAAGCCCCACTACATTTGTTAAGAAAAAATGCCAAACTGCAGTAGGTGTTACGGTGTCAGGTATCTTGGGTAGGACTCACCTTACTAAATGCAGGCAGCTGCATCTGAGCTGCTCGTCTAGATTCTTTCTCTTGCCAATGGAAAGACAGGAACTGCTAGGATACAATTCGTCCCTTCCTAAATAGTACAACAGGGAGATAACTGCAGTCATTTATCATCTCACTGTATAAGAATTTAATAAAGTAAGAGGAATTGCTCCCTAAAAGTAGTCTCTATTGACTATAACGGGATCCTAAGTGACTAACTCAAATGTAGACTTCTGTAGATGCAGGACATCTACCTACAACTCCCACTCTCTGCTGTGTCTACAGAGGAACCTATAGCAATGCTGAAGGTGAAACCAGTGAGACCATCATTCAAAGCAACAAAGATAACATTTCCTCTTCACTTTTAGGAGGTCTTGGATGGCTTAAGAATTATAGCAATTTAAGGCCTTATACTCATGAAAAACACTAAAACGTGACTTAACTTTTCCCACTCTCTTTCACTAGCTGATACATTTTGACTAACCTGCCCATTTCATGCACACATATCATTTGAAAATTAGATGGAAGGGACATGATTTTAGATCCATTAAGAGCCTAGTATGGAAATGTGCTTGTATTTTTAAAGACAGATTGCTGACCTAAGCTTGAGAAATGCTGCTACTCTTGCTATTGAGGAAAAACTAATATTTAGTAACAGCTGGAAGTTCCCAATTTCTTTCTGAAGAGGGGTTATCAGCAGGAAGAAAGCCATGTTCTTTAAAGGTCTAAAGCTACTTGATAGGGAAGATGCTGGCTGACCTCAGCCTAACTAAAAATCAGCAGGAATTTTTTGTTTGGATTGAAAAACAATAAAAAAATGCCTGCCCAAGACCCTGGCTGTGTTAACACATTATGGATAATGCATTAACATTCCAGCAGCTTTAATCATTTTAACAGGAACTCAGCCAGACAGACACCGACAGGGACTCTTTTCTGCTCCTTCGCTGGGAAAGCACTCCAAAGACCCTTTCAAACAGTTGTCTTTTGCAGCACACCTGGCAGGATTTAAACTATCCAACATTAGCTGCAAGCCCAGGACCTGTCAGATAAAATTCCCTCCTTTTTATTGTCAGAGGAAGGTATGTCTAGTGTCTCGATCAGCCATGCCATTACTGCTACAGCTGTCAATCAACAGGCAAGTCCTCAGGTGGGACAATCCCAGAGCATCTAGGCCTTTATGTGTTGTGAATTACAACGTATAGGTCATCCAGATGTTTAGCGAGCTAGAGGAAAGCCTAGCCTTCTGCTTTCGTATCCTGCCTGCCCAGAAACCTGCTTGGCACTAGCCAAGCACCAGCTCCTCGTGGTCGCATGGAGACAGCCACTCAGCATGTGACAGGGTTCCTTGAGGTTTCAATGAAAATATTCATCCCTGTGTATTACTGGAGCAGCTGTCACATAAAGTCAGCCCAAAAGCCGAAGTGTTGACTTACAAATTGCTTCTGTACCTTGTGAGCTACTTACGTCTCTTCTTTTTTTTTTTATTAGAAGAACAGGCCAGTAAAAAAAAATACATATGAATTACATAGTTACATAGTGCTAAGGCTCCTAAGAGCGTGTGAACTTTAGAGAGAATATAGGGAAAGATTTTTAAAGAAGTTTAAAGATAGGGACTAATCTGCATATTTTTGACTGTACCTCTTTGTTTGGACCAAGAGAAGGGGAATCACTCTCCAAGCAAATGTTCTCCAGTGGAATCTGTTTAATTAACTTTGCTTGCTTGTGCAGCCAGGAAAACAAAACAAGACAGAATAGCACATGAAAAGGCCAGTCTCACTGCAGCAATCAATATAGCAACATGCACTGTATTTAACTTACATGCAAAATAAGTAACAGATCTGCCAGGGTGGCATTCAGACTGTCTAAGCCTTTGTAAATAATCCTATATTTCCAATGAACTGCAAGCACAAGCTAAACAGAGTATTTATGTACGTTAAGACCTCAGACAGTACAAATGGCTTATACTTTTTATAAACCAGAGGAGGGGAATGGAGAGGAAATAACAGGTCTCGAGAATAGTTCTGCTTTGGGTGCTTAATTCTTTCCATAGACTACACAACAAACTTGGGGTCCTAGGAGGAGCACAGGACAAACAGCTATGTGGGATCTCAAAAAAACAGACCCACAAAGCCAGTGAAAAGACACTGGTTATTTTAACGTCCTGGTGAAAATGCTGCAGACAGGCACACCGTGATCGGAAACACCCCAAGCATTCCTGCTCCCGGCCTTTGTAAGTGAAGGCATAGGGAGGGTTTATTACTGCTTCCTCTCAGAGCCCTGGCTGTTGTTTTTAAACAAAATTGCCCATTTTGAAATGAGAGGCTGAACTTTTCCAATATTTCCCAGGTAGAGTCAATATGTTTCGACACTTCTTAACAAAAATGCAGCCTCTCGCCAGGGCTCTGAGATGCTCAGCTTCAAGTTGCTATGTGAGGTCTCTCCCTCTCTCTCTCTCTCTCTAATGCTTTCGCCCAAATACCCCAATCCCAATATCTCATTTTCTTTCAAACGGGGAAAAGGGAAAACCAGTTTAGAGGGGCACTGGCATGTTTCATGGCATGGCATTCACCACGTGGTCAGGCACAGCCAACCTGTCCATCCCTGCTAGCATCACTTTTCCTCCTGCAGCAGTTCAGATACTGCAGAAGGATAGCTGGAAAGGGAGGAGAAGGCAAAAGGCCAGGGCTTGTGCGATCCAGTTATAACCCTGCTGAAATGGCTTCCAGGAACTCTCCAAGGACTAACCTGATCATGCCTTGTAACAGCCGGAGGAAAAGAAAAATAATAGCCAGCTTGTACCCCTTCCAGGGCAACAGACGGTCTTCCAGCGAAATTATGAAGCAGTGCGTCTCAAACACCTACAACACATGTACAAAACAGAGGAAGGGAGCTTAGGACACTGGGATCAGGCTGCAGAGCTGAGCACCTCAAAAGTTGTGTATCTGGCTTTCCTATCGCAGGACACAAACGCTCCAAGATTAAGGGTGAGGAGTACAATCACTAAAAAATACAAAGCTTGGACTTGTTAACCCTGCCCTCCTTATGGTGAGATGGCTGCTGTCTGCCAAGTGCTCTTGAGCTTCCCTCAGCCCACCGGCAGGTATGTGAGTACCACCAAATAAACTTCTCATCAGTCATCAGAGGACCGGTAATCAACACATTTTTCAATTAGTGCCTGCCTGGTCCATGCTGAGACTTCTAATTATGGGAGAAATCTTTGCTGTAACAGCTCAGCTTCCTGGCCTCCAGATCTAAAACCTCCTATTTTTGTCCTGCTGCCTCCTGCCATGCTTATATTTTAGGCATAGATCTAGTTGTTTATTTTAAATGAGTGATAAGGGTATCCTTTTTTTTTCCCCCCATAAGATAAGTCAAATTTGTAATATACAGATCTGCTTAAAATAGACCACAGGGAAAAAAAAACCCTCCTGAAATCGTACACTTCTTACTCTAATTCAAAAGAAAATGTATTAGATAATGTTAAGACAGCAGTTGTTTTGCTCCACTACCTTCCTCCATTCCCCGCAAAGCTGCAATGCTTTCCCTGGTCTCTGTTTCATTAATTTGCCACCTGGCGTAAATGTTCATATTTTGCTTTACTTACATTAACAGATCAACACTGCGTAGCTCTCCCATACTTTCTGCCTAGCACTGTAGACTTTACCAAATCTTGAAATACATTCAGGGCAGAGACGCCTTATCATCACATCTGGGTAAATGGAGGGAACGGGCGCAACTCTTGTATGTGAGGAGAACGATCCCAGAGACCAGGTACAAAAAAAATGATATATAAACCCAGGTCCTATATCTGCCATTTAAAAAAAAGAGGAGCACTCCTACCTTCCTCCTTCAGGAAAGTAATGGTTTGCCTGCCAGCTGAGTGGGAGTGCACGTTCCTGCTCAGCGTAAACACATGCGTTAGAAAAGCAGAGCGACACCGAACGCGTTCATCATTTTTATCCTAAATACCAGCTTGTTTACTTTTAGAAGGTGATATGTTTCTTTTAGCAATAAAGAGCAGCTGTGGAGGGAAGCAGAATTATACTTTGCACTCGGAGCACAGTTGGGAGATAAAAGCACAGGCTGCTCGGGAAGACGGCCGTGCCTGGGGCAGAGTAAGGCTTTGCACCCTCTTGCTGCATGCAGCCAGGATAGCTGTGGAAGAGCAGGATGGACCTGCTTTTTTTCCTGCTGGTTCCATCAGCTTTGTGGATGGTGCATGTCACTGAACACAGACTGAGATGATGAAGAGCTACCATGGATGGCGCCATTCGATCTGCACCCTTTTATTACTGAAAGCGCAAGGGAAAAAAGCTGACTTCATTTTTAACAGCAGGGTGACTCTACCGGGCAGGCAGTTGGAGGGGAGGAGACAGGCTATGAGGATGCTGTCCTCAAGTGATTTCCCAAACCACTTAGAGAGAGATCTCCCCCTCCCCATGCTTTATGTTTCTGGCAGCAGAGCACATGTCAGAAGTCACACGTAAAGGTAGTTTCAAGTGCTGCTTTACGCTGCCTCACTCCTGATGCTGTGGTGACCAGGCCATTACAGCGGGACTGCACAAGGTGAGCCGGGGCTGCCTGGACTGGCCTTGACCAGGATGGCAATCGGAAGCAGCAGGATGGGATAAGCCTTTTTCCAACCCCACCTGTAGAGCTGTTATGCCAGGTCCAAAGGGTGGAAGTGCAATAGCTGGCAGCGAATCATGCAGGGATACCCTAGCCTGGGACAGCCTCTCCTGATGACTCAGGCTGGCTCTGTGGCCAGGTTACACAGACGGTGCGGAGCAAAGCACGAGCGCTCCAGACTATCTGATCTTTAATCTCCTCCAAATATTTCTTTTCCAGTGATCACTGCTGTCCACACATTATTTCCTTTTTGTTCTTATTTGCATCCACCTGAAGTTTAAGAGAATCTTTGGCAAGGCTTTGATTACATTTAACCTGTTTTTATTCTGTTGTTCAGTGCCCCAGGCACCTATATAAATACAGTCATGACCCTTCCCCACATGCGCACACTGCATGCAGCACACACATAATGATATAGTTTGTGCATGAAGACAAAGAAAATTAGATATTGGTCCTCCTGAGGTTAATGGTTATATCATGAAACTAAAAATAAATTCTCTTTTCCTAGATATTGATACATTGAGTACAGTAAAAAATTGTATCTACAGTGGAACAAGGGATTTAGAACAAACAAAGGTCTTTTACATCAGCCTAACTCTGGCGATTTCTCAGGCTTACACCAAAATACCATAGCTGAGCTACAGAAGTTAATACTAAGAAGTCTGCTTAAGAAGAAAAGTTTCTTTCTCCCCTCCTGCCTCCTCCATTGTAAAAAGTATATATCGCGAGCTGAAACCTGAACTAGAGTCAACAGAGATTTTCCAAGAATAGGGCAGGAGGCACACGTGTGTGGCACAGCCATGCACGGCCATATCACCAGCAAAATGCCCTGAAGGAGAAAGCAGGCCCTCTTTAGTTTACTGCCTTGCTTCAATGGGAGCCTTTCCTCTGCTACATCACATAGCACAGGATATGAAATAAAGGCTCAAGAATAATAATCACGACTATATCCCGAGTGGTCCTACCTGGGGAGCATACCCCAGCTCGCGCTGAAACGTGGATGTGGGTACAAACAGAAAAAGGTGAAAAACTGTAATATGAGGTCTCCTTGGGAGAAAGGCTGGGAAGTCTCCTGCATTCTCAGCAGCAGCAGCATGGCTGGAGAGGAACAGTTCTCCAGTTAGCTTCTGGCAAGGATGCCACCCTCCTAGATGCAAGTGCTCACAAGTGTTGTTATTTTTATAACCTCAAGCCACTGAACATTCGGATAAGCTCAAACTTCAAAGCAATCCCTCAAGCTCTGTAGAGGATGCCTGCGGGGATGCAATGCAGGAAACAGTTGTCTAGCCGAGTTAAGGCCTGATGTATGAGGGAGACACTGTTTGAAAGGTTTCTGACTCACATGGGCAAGTCCAGTTGTTTTGCAATAGCCAGCTGCAGTGCAAGGACTCTCTGCTGCTCCTCGCGTTGCTGAGGTGTGGGCACAAGCCATGGAGTGAAGTCCAGCCCAACCTGCATGAAGAACCATTTAAGACTCCATGAAATGTGACAGACTTCAAACTGTGGGGACCTAATGGTTTTGTTAGTTTAATTTTCTCATGAGAGAGTGGCAGAAGCTCTTATCAGTGAAGCAACAGAGCAGAAAACAGCACTTTCCAAAAGGTGACATACCTGGAAATATAGTAACGTACGAATAATAAAAATCAAGCAAACATGATGTCAGACATGAAAATACTCCTCCTGATAAAGATCTAGAGCAGCCTCTCTAGTTTTCCTACAGTTTGCTGCAGGAATCCAGCATCTCAAAGATCTCCAATCAGTGCTCCCCCCTTGAGAGATTTTGCAATTTTCATTTTCATTTTACTCTTGCAGCATTGTTTGGTTGGGAAAATAAAGTTTTGGTTTTTAATCTCAACTCATTTCACATCTAGTTGTGCAGAGCAATGCAAGCAACAGCAACCGGAGATTACAATGTGTTACACGCACCTTCACACAGTTTGCATGTAGTCAAATCAGGCAAACTCTGGTTACACAGAAATCAAAGCACATTACCTCTCCAATGGCCACCAGCTTATCTTTGTATTTATCGAAGAGAGGGAGGGCAGATTCTAAGTCCTGCAATAAAACAGCTACAGCTCACATATTTGTAAAAACAGCTGGGTGGTAAGTTGAGTCAAGGCAAAGAAAACCACGCATATCTGTATTATCACACATCTTGAAATGCAAATAAAAGCAGAAAACCAAACATTCTGTTTTCATGATGAAAACAACAGTTTAGGGCAGAGAGGATCAGACTACTGTACTACTAATAACTTCTGAATAATCTAATTATTCAGCCCCTTAAGAAGGAAATTAAAAGATTTCAAAGAGCGCCGGAGGGGTGCTAGTCCAGGTAACTGCTAACAAGTAGAGCAAGAAAGACCCCATTCTTCCTCACGTCTCACTAACTGGCTGATCTTCTGAGAGTTAGGAAACCTCTAAGAAGGGAGTCTTGGCAACTTCACACGTCCCTGACAACCTGATCCTAGATGGTGTCCTTCCCAGAGGAATGGTAGTCATGGGTGCTGGGGAACAGGTTTCATTGAACCAGCCTACCAGACTGGTCACTCACTGCCTTTTCAGAGGAGACCTGGAGCTGAGCCCTTCCTCACCCAGGCTATTAAAGAGCACGGGGTCATTTGCACCTCTACAAATAAAAGGGCATCTTAAGGACTCTATGAGGAAGCTCTGAGCATCCAGATACCACAGCAGCCTCTGGGTCCTGGTGAAGGAACCACCGTCAGGTTGGCCAACAAGGCTCTGATGATGACAGAGGGTTAGGGAACATCCAAGTTTTCTTAGACAAATCCTCTTTTCCTACTGCAAAATTTTGTCCTGGGAAAAAGAGAGGTTTGATAGTTTTTCTGGGTCTTCTTGGTGCTTAGGAGCCTTTTCGGATAAATGTTCCCCCCAACACAGGGAGATTGGGTATGAATGCACTGCACCGAGGGGATGATTTCAGAGCGTGCTGACATCCGCAAGTCCATGTTAGCCCAGGTTAGCTCACTGCACATGCACTTGTCATTACCCAAATCAGTCCCGAGGTCCTGTGTAGTACCAAGCTGAGTTTCCACCCAGAATTTCCCAGGCAGGAATAATGACCCCTAAATAGACGGGAAATTATCCAGTGATGCTTTGATTGGAGCTCCCCACACGGTGCTCCAGTAGTTCACTTCCTCCCGCTTTGTTGTGCGTCCAGAAACGTTCTCAGTACAAAAACGCTCCCTGTATGTATTTATAGCAATAAGCCAGCGCCAATCAGGACTTCAAAGCTGCCTGCTCCAGGCAGCGCACTTCACAAGGACAAGCCTTCCTGCTAGATAATCCCGCTGCAGGGGCACACGGCTGGCCAGCCATGCACGGGTGCAGCACCGAGAATGTGCAGGCAGGGGTCCACCCCGGAGATGGCCACACCATGCCTGCATGCATCCCTGTGGAAATCGGTCAGTGTGGTCATGCTGTCTCTTAATCCACGTTTTGGTGACCGTCAACCAAGCATTCCTGGGGAGAGCCCCAGGGTACCACAGGTGCTGGCAGCACCGCGGGGAGCGTTTAGACATAGAGGAACCCGGCAATACTGCAGCCAGGAGCGCTGGTGCCGCGGGGCACGACTGCAGCGCTGCACTGGGAGCATCGAGGACACAGGAGACCGGGATTGCTGTGGTGGGGAGGTCACAAATCCCTGGGAAGCAGAGCTTGACTGGTCGTGCTGCTCACAAGATAACTTGTCTTCTACTAACAAGGGACACATGTACTTTATCCCTACGAAGGCCCGGCCCTGACAAGGAGTCAAGTGCCTGTTTTCACTCGTTGGTGACAGAAAATATAGCCCTGCTACAGCAAAAGCGCCAGAGCCAGAACAGGCATATTCAAGAAGTTAAAAGCAGGCTCCGCACACGGCAACAGGAACACGAGACGGCCACGGGAAGGAGCTGGGCACCTCACCTGGACTGTAGCGCTGCACCGCCCCTCCGCGCCGCTCCGAATCGGGTGAACCCCAAAGCACGGCATGACAGCGCCAGGGTACCTGGGGGCACAGGAGATGGCAGGGACACATGAGCAGCGGTTCCCTGCAGCCAAGGCAGCCCCCCGCCACGCGGCAATCCTTGCACTGACGCAGCCAGCCATGGTTGTTGTACCTAATACATTGGTATTTAGGGATGGTTGCAATTGCATGGGCAGGAAAGCGCTCTGTCCCCGGAGGGTTTGCTGCCCTACCTGTGTGGCAGCAGCTCAACCCAGGCAGGTGCGACCAGCGTGGCTGCCACGCTGCCACCGACCCTGCCGTCCTGCCCCTCCATGCACCTTTGTGGCTTTCCCAGGTCTTCTGCATCTGCAAAGCAGGCGGAGGCAGCCCAGCTTCCCCATGCCGGTGCTGCGTCCCGGCCTTTCCAGCAGCCGCCCCCTGGCACCGGTCCTATGCCGCGGCCGGCCAGGCTCAGCAGCCGCCTTTAGAGGCCATGGAGCAACCACGTCTGCCTTTGAGGGCAGTGCATGTAGACATATTACCTTGCCCAGGCAATGCAGATAGGACCCATTCGTTTTGATTTTGACCGTCACTTTGGTAGGACATCAGGTCTGTCCCCAAGCTTTGTCACGGAAGTAGCTTGCTCTTCATGTAACAACCCCTCGAAAACAGGCCAGATTTCTGTGCATGTGCCACTCTTCTGCGTTTTTTTCAGATTTGCCTTAAGTTTTTTTATACCATCTGCACACTTGTCGCATGACAAATGCTCCACGCACCAGTGGCTCTGTGCAGTGAAGCCTCCTGAAACAGCTAACCCACATGTCGGCACTGCACATTATGCTCTTTCCTGGGGGAGAGAGGGGCTACGTCTCTGACGTTCCTACAGGCTCCTCATCCTCCTGCCTCACTGTTTTTCAGGCAAGCCGTATCACCATTTTTGTCAGCAGTCCCAGGCTGCTCCCCATGGAGGGAGCGGGGCAGGCGCTGGAGCACAGCACCGAGCACTGGGACACACACACATATTAACTCCTGGCCCAGCCATGGATTCATCAGGGCCGTGGTCCCCCCTAGGCTTGCTCACTGCTTTGTCATTCACGGCAGCCCCAAAATTGCCAGGTCTGAAGGTCACCACGCAGTGCTGCACACGTGTCCAGGGCAGTGAGGGATCTCATGCCAGTGCCCCAGCTAATTGACGCTGATAGAGAAACCAGCCCCAGCACAGGACATGAATGGATGGATAACCATCTCCGGCAGAGGAAAATGCTGAGACAACTAAGTGCTATAGCAATCTGTATCCTCTCTTTGATCTCAGCTGTATCATTGTACTGCATATAGAAAGCAAAGAGTAGAACAACAAACCTTTCTGCTAAGCCAATGACTTTCTCAAATTCATTTTCCTGCTCTGTAATGGAAACAAAAGCTTGAACCCCGGCCTGCATAAATGAAAAAACAAACAAAAGCAGGAGCTCATTAGTGATGAAAGTTGCATTTCCATCTAATTATTTATTTGTTTCTGCTTCTAAAGAGCCTATCTATGCATTGCGTAGGAGCCTGCTGGAAGCACCTTCAGTAAGTGTCTTTGATTAATTTGTTTAAACTCTTATCACAATAAACAGCAGGATTAAAGAGTGCATCATCTACTTGGCCTCATCACCATCTCCTCACTTTTTCCCATGTTAAAATCTTGAAAAACAAATCATCCTCACAGGATGCCCCACTGTTCAACACGCTCATGCCCCACTAGTCCATGACTACCATAAGTCCCAGCACAAGGGCCCTCAGCAAAGATGCTCCACGTCAGTCCCTCCAACACCATCTGAGCAAGCCCAGGTGGTGCAAAGGGCCCTCAGCTGTTGCTCCTGAACTCAGAGGTGATTTCCAGGACCTAAGGAGTCCAAGTGACTTATGCTGAACCTTGTAGCTATACCACCCCACCCTTGCAAATCACTTGACCTTCACCCAACGTTACCTCGGCCTTGGTCCCTTTGAGTCACGCAAGCAGCTTGGCCGGGGTGGTCAAAGGGCAGCTGACACCAGCCAGCTGAGGTGGTGCAACTCCCCTGTCCTTCCTGCCCCCGCTACTGACTCAGGGTGCTCGTTGAACCAGGAAGATGCAAAGTGCCTCAGTCTGATTTCACAGCACACGCAGTGAACCACTATTTTATGTCTTTTCACAGGCAAATCAATTTTAGAAGCTTTCTAAGTCTCCAAGCTCTGCACCTCGGCCCATGGAAAGCACCTTCACATCATTATTGTCATCCTGCACCCCCTGCTTATTTACGGCTTGCCCAGAGCAGTGCGTTCCTGTAAGCCCTCGTGCGCGTGGGAGTCCCCAGGGCACACAGCACATCTGTGTACTACATTTTAAGCCTGGAAAGAACCAAGGGGCAAGGCGCTTTCTTTCCAGCGGGCTGCTGCAGGGGAAAAGAAACTGTCCGGCCGCACCGCCAGCTGGGCCGTGCAGCACAGGGGCAGGGGAGTCTAGCACCCCGCGTAGTCAACCCAAGAGCCAGCGCAGTATCAATAATAAAGAATAACACCAAATAATGAGTGAGGCGCTCTGAAGGCACTGAGGAATCATGTCAAAGAAATCACAAACCTTTCTTGATCTTTCTATCACATCATGTACATCCTGCAAGACAAAAAGACATAAGTTGGCACTCAAAGGACAATCAGCTCTGCTGTTTGCAACACCCAAGGGAAAGGAGGTGGCTAAAGGTGTCGGACGGGAGCCTGGGACTTCTCAAATTGCTACAGGCCTCCTATGCATTGGGCAACTTATTTAACTTTTCTGTGCTCTGCTTTTCCCAGACACAAACCCTGCTTTTTCCCAGGGGTGTTGTGAGAGGGAGCTCGCAGGGGCGGTTAGCGCTGCAGGGACGTTAACGGCATGGCGCCAGTGCACCGTTCGGGGTAGAGGCACGGGACGTCTACCGAGAGACAGCAAAGCTTCCCGGCTCACAAACCACGCTTCCTCTCTCCCTTCCCAGGCGCTCTGGGGCTACCACCAGGCCTGCGCAAATGCTCTAAGTTAAGCTTCCCGCACGAAGAAACAACATCAGTCTTGCAGTCTGCTGCGAACAGCTGGAGAAGAGTTAGCAGAATGAAACAGCAGCCGGAGAGATGACATTACTTCCCACCCTTGTTTTATTTAACAGACGCCAGGACGGAGCGGGATGACACTGCGTTTTCTTTTTCCGGAGCGTTAGGGCCAGTGAAGCTGTGGCTTGATTCAGAGGCTTCCTAGAGGAGAACGGAGCCAGCCCGCCTCCCCGCAGCCCCCACTGCACTCGCGCACCCTGCGAGCGCCACGACCCGGCCGGTGCAACGCGGGACGTCCCCACGGCAGCTCAGCAGCCCGCAGCCGCCCGCGGGAACGCTATGCCGTGGCTCGTTTCACAACCCTGACCACCCCTCAGCACCGCAGCACAGGCAGCAGCGCGCTCGCCAGCTCGTGGAGCACACATTGCATTAACGCTAGGGGCGGCGCAGCCGTCATCGTACCTGGCTGAACTGCTCGGCTGCCAAGTGGCAGTGGCAGTCGATGAAGCCCCCCTCCTGCATGCTCCTAGGCTGTCGAGAGCCCCCGGGGCCCCAGCACGTCCTCCGGGGCTGCCGCAAAGCAGCAGCGGGCAGCAAGCTGCAGCTCCCGCCTCCCCAGCTGCACGCGTCCAGCCCAAGGACGGCAAGAGCCAGTGGCTGGACGCAGTCCCAGAGGGCCAGTGCCCACCAGCGTAACCCCGGGGCAAAGCAGGCAGGAAATCAGAGCTCAGGATGGCGGCCCTTGCAGTCGGCCCAAGGCTGAGCCATGCCCGCTTCCTGTTCCTCGGCTGGGATCTGTGAGGCAGGGGCATTTCTACAGGAAACAACAGCAAAAAGGGATTGAGAGCTCAGGCTGGAAAATCATTATTTTGCCAGACGTCATGAGGCCTGAGCTGCAGCAATGTTAGCCATGTGCAGAGAGAGGGATTTTGAGCAGAGCGAATACCCAGTATGTCCACTTGGACAGAACTGGCGTTTTCACCTAAGGCTAAGGATTTCATAGATGCCAGCAACATAGGCCCAGACTCAGCAAACAGCTGGGCACATGTCTCACTTTGCTTTCACTGGGAGCATCTCCATACATAATTGTATCCCCATGCAATACTGGGAGGCTTTCCTTTGCATGGTCAGCACAAAGCACCTGTAACGTTACCCAGTATCACCTTTTTAGTATCTCCTATTACAACATAACTAATAATGATTAATACAAATCACATTACTATTCTTAAGAATGTTGCACACCTGTTTTCTAGCACCATCTGGAGGCAAACTTTGTTTTCCATGCAACTTAGTGGGAATGGAGCCTGTAGATCCAGGATAACTATTCTGGGGCAAACATCCAGCGGAGATTCAGGTGTTTGCTGATCTGAATGGTCAGTGTAATAAAGACAACAGATTCACGTTTGGTTGCTTGCTGGAGGAAGAAGACTGTTCAGGAACATATGTTTAAGCTTAATAAGCTAACTCTAGGTAAAAGTCAGAACAATACAGCTTCTCTTCAAAAGCCAGTGGAAAAAACCTCTGACAATGCCATTTTAAGAAGTTGAGGAAGAAAATGTAGAGGAGAACCAAATGCCTAAGATGAGTGTCACTTACATTACAAGCTTTTCCTCCTGAGAGTTGATACCTTCTCCTGTTGAATCTTTCTTCAAGCAGAAAAAACAAAAGACCTTTCTTGCTGAACTCCAACAGAAGAGTATCCAGCCTTAAACTATTCACAGTGAGGAACCCAATTTCCAAGCAAGGTCAATATTCTCTTTCCTCCCTCTCCCACCCCCAAAAACATATGAAACATCATCAGATAATTTCAGAATAGTGCTTTATTAACCATTTCCAAAAGGAACAAGAGGTAAGACACCTGATCAGTAAGGCATGAAGGAGTCTAACCTGAAAAATCACATAGCTACCAGAGACCTAGGAGAGACATGCCCAAATCTTAAAGCCAGATGCCTCTGATCTTGCCATGGGTTTGTATGATGCATGATTTTGTATCAGAGATGTTCATGGACAAAATTAATACTCTCCCCATATTTCCTTCACTGATCTAGTAACCTCCCCAGGAAGACAAAGCCTCCTGTTCCTCAGCTGGCCCTCAGAACAATTAAGTGACATTCACAACTTACTTAGCTCATTGCTGTCGTATAGTCAAGAAAATTTTGGTGACTGTTTTGACAGGTCCTCATCTACACAGGTCCTGTGAGGCAGCAGAGTATTCAGTTTTTAGGCCACTGGCCAATAAAGCATAATCCACAGCTTCAAGGTAGGCATGCAATACACCCATACAGCAGACAAGCACCTTCAATATCTCACAAAATTGGGGCTCGTCTCTCTCTCACATCCCATCACTCCTGATATTGAGCAGTCAGAAAAGTAAATAAAAGTCCCTGAAATAAGACTGAACTCAAGGCTCCTCCTTCTCAAACTAGTTACAGCTTCTTTCCAGCCTGTAGTTTCTCTATATAAAATAGAATATGGTTCAAAAAGAAAAAAAAAACAAAAACCAAACCCACAAAAGCAAAGCAGAACCTTCTCAAAATAGCAAAGATGTTGTTAGTCACAGGTCTTCTGGGACCTATTGGAGATGTTGACCTGAATCATCTTCAACAGAGAAAGGAGTGAAATCCAATTGACTTTCATCTGGGAGCAAGCAACTACTGAGTTACTGTATACAAGGGAAGAGATAGGAAGGAGTAGAAGGGCTACAGCTCTTCTCCTTCCAACTCTATTTTGAAAGAAATTGGAACTGCTGCTTCTGCAGCACTCTCAGAGCCCAATCAACAAGACATACCAAGAACATCTGTCCACCTAAGCTTTTCAAATGGCTCAGATAGGGATGTGTACTGTAGCTTATGCATTACATGAGTGGGCCCACAACTGAGCAACTTCCACACATGCACAAGAGCAGAAACTAAATAATGAGGACATTTACCATTGAACATCAGCCATATCCCAGGTTAGGAGCAGCTGAGCAAGGAGTCTGAGAAACTAAACTTTGACTTACATGCCCAATTTTGTGGTGCTCTTCTTTACATTCATTCAGAGACATGAGAGATGCAAATGAACGATCTAACTTTACCCCACCTCAGATATGACAATGATGGGTACAGAACAAGGTCTTTGAGAAATTCACAATATCCATTGTAACATGCATCTACCTAACAGTGTGCTCATTTCTTGGACTCCAATTTGAGACAAGATATGTGTTGGTTTTATGTATTAGGCCATAAACAATAGCTTCTGCAACATAATTTATTTCAGATTTTATGTGTTGCTAAGCCTATATCCGAAGAAAGTTCCGAAGTTTGGGGAATACCTTCAGTGCATTCTGTGTTGTCACTTCTATAACTTCTTCAACTGGTATTCTTTTAATTTTGGCAATACATTCTGCAGCAACATAAATATTTTTTGGTTCATTTCTTACCTGCAGTGCATAAAAACAGACAAAATTACAGATCTCTACAGATGAGAGGTGTGTCAGATTCAGCACTTCCCGACACAGTTTCAATCAGATTGTGGCATCTATGACATTTATCTATTCTCCTTTGATTATTCTCCCCTTTGGCCATTCTTGAAATTTCTTCTCTTTTCCCTGACTCAGGAACCCTATCTCTTTAGCTACTTCTTTGACCTGTTCGTCTAAAAATTTTCATCTGGCAATGTCTTTCATACCTTTTTTCTGCTTACACTACTTCACTCCCCCACCCCAATAGTTAGCCTCCATAATGTGTGGTTTTGGAAATCTGTATATAAAACTCTCACCACAATTTACCTGTTTTTCAGGCCCCAGAGCAGGAGAGTCACTTTCTAAGCATATACTTTCCAGAGGTAAGAGTTTCACAAGCTTCTGTTTCTTGAAGAAAATAAAGACAACTGCTAAATGCTCTATTCATTTAGACATGGGAAAAAATGCAAGATGAAAGGATATGTTCTACATTTAAAAGCAATGTCCAAAGACTTTGGTGCCACTGACAGTATTTTATCAACAGTTTCAGAATGGAAGCAAAAATACCAGGAGCTGCTCAAGAAGTCCTGTCAAAAACAGGATAACTATGTCTGTATTACTCTCAGTAATAGTACTATTAATAACTAACACTTAAAGTACTATTTCCCAAACACTGGATGCATTATTATTTATTAAATTAGGTAATTATATTGCACAAAACACCCTATGCTTGGAGTTATCAATGTAATTCTCATTTGTTACTTTTCCGTACATATAGTATTTGTGTAACTTTTTTTTCCTCAACCCCACTTTGCTTTCCTTTCTTCAGGTTCCTATACTCATCCTTGTCTATGTCTATCCACATGACCCCCGTGCTTAAAGTATGCCTTTTCCTTTCTTACATTTGAGCTTACTACAGAAGCTGCTGATGGTGCAGGATGGAAACAGTCTCCCTTTTCCTTCCCCAGAATAAGAATTTAGCATAGCTCACAGCACGTCAGAGCAGAAATTACAAGGGCTTTCTCACAAAGTCAAGGGTGAATGAGGCCAATACAAACAGTCTTTAAGCAATTTAGCTGCTTCTTCACTCAGCATGCCATTTGCAAATCACATTTTTTTTCAGAAGCCTGTAACTTAGCCAAATATGAGCAGATTTTCTTTTTGGAGCAGGTGGGGACAACCACGGTATAACTGCCATATAAACCAGTCCTCTTCCAAATGTCAAGTCAAGTCTCTGTGCTAAAAACATTGCAGTGATACAAGTTTCCAAAGTAAAGCTCTCCAGAACACACTAAAGTGACAAAAAAAGCGCCCCATTTCCTCAGAAATAGTTGAACTGTTTTAGCCAGAATTTCCCTCCGAATGTCTAGCTATGGCAAAAGTCCCCAGATGGAAATTCAACCAGAGTTAAAACCTGCAATGCTATAAGCAGCTGAAAGCAGGCTCTACTATCAAGCAGTGTCTGGTGACATTAACTATAGGTGAGTACTGCAAGTACCACTTCAAATTGCACAGACTTGAAAAAGCACACTTTTGAGCTACACAACAAAAATGTAATGTTTTTCATCCTGGATAAGCTGAGAGCTATTACTTGAAATGATCAAGCACCAAGACAGAGCAATGCCCTTTAAATGTTACCTGTTCACTCCTTATAATGGAAGGAGGGATGGAGAAGAAGTATCCAGCTTTCACCCCTTCCATCGCGACAGATGGCTTCCCATCAAATGCATGGAGTAACACATTCCCAGCACCTCAGAGAACAGAGCCAAACGAATTCATTAACAGTGTTTACTGTAGGTCTGCGACGTCAGCTTCTGATGGGACATTGGTCTCATCTTTGGGTACATGAAACTTGGGAGGAATGGTTCAAACTGATAAGAGGACATGGCAAAATTGAAGTTCTGTTGACAAAAACAATGAAGAACAAAGTGCACTAAAAATATACCTTGTTCCTTTAAGAGATTAATGGTTGGTCTTCCAGCTGAGCGGGAATGAACATTTCTGCAAAGCAAGGAGAAGCCTGGCATGAGGGAATTCTGTAGAATACTTTCCCCGACATACAAACACAGATGAACTGACAGCAGCTAAGGGAGGAAAGAAAATGATTAATCTGTATTACATCTCCTATTAGGAAAGAATTCTACAGATATATAAATGAAATGTTTTAGCTACTGTGAAGATACAGCAACAACAAAGCAAGGACAGGACACATAAGACCACTGTATTCAAGAGGAAACATAGGGAAAACTCAACAATTACATCTCAAACTGTACACTGACAGGCTGAAAATGCCAGTGTAATCCATGTCAGAAAAGTTCCATGGGCTCTTAGTAATTATAAATCCTGGGAAATATTTCCTTAGGTTTTTGAGAGCTAGAAAATTCTCCTATTACCATAAACAAAACATACAAAGGCAAATCCAGTCTTCTTGCTAACTCGACCTGCTTGGTCAAAACTTGTCTTTGTCCTTCCTTCTGTTCATCCGTGCTGGCAAATCTGGGAGAGAAATCTAGTCCAACCTAGAGTACAAGAAGAGAAGTGAGAAAATTTCACATATCTAAAGCTTGACTAAACCACAATACCATATATAAAGGAAAATATGCCTCAAACCTGCAAGCCATTTAAAAAATATATATGCTAGAGACTGCAATTAAAATGAGCTCATCTGTAATTTTACTAATAAAAGAATTCATTCTCAAACATCAGCTTTTCAACTGTGAAAACATTTGGGAGATAGCTACAAGTTTATTTAGCATTTTAATCTACCTCTGTTTTTCTGCTCTTTTATATATTACTGAATATTATTTCAGATCTGGATCACAATAGAAATGGAATTTCTGAACTGAACTTAGTACTATCTCTAGCAAAAATTAGCCATTAATCCTATACTTTTTTGATTTAAACACACTCAAATGAAATTTAACGTTTGTCAAAGCAGCCCAATTCACAGAACTGAAGTCCTTGATGTACGATACAGGTGCAACACAACAAGTTTAGCTACAAAGCTCTGCCAATAACTGGTTTCCCTGCAGCAAGTACAGAACCAGCCACAAGCCCCCCTGCTACCAACACACAAAAAAGGTAACTGTATCCTAAAGTTTTCAAGCCTCAATTAGTTTACAACCAAGTATAAGACAAGAGACAACATATGGATATAGACAGACAAGGAATCATGAGGAAGCAACATTACAGAAGTCTACAAGGTATGCTGAAATCAAAGTTTAGCCTAACTGTCAGGGCAGGATGGAGGAATGATCTGAATGAGGGTAAGTGTGACTCAGTGTTTCACTTTGCCAGAGAACAGGTCAAAAGGAATCCATGTATAAGAGAATATACCGTAATTTTGCAATTCTTCCTACTAAATTTACTAGCATAAGTGTCATTTATTTCCTAATAACTATGGAAAAGATGAGATCAAGCAAATATATGAAGGCAAGTACAGTAAGGCAATTAAAAAATCAGACTCTCCACTTGTTCAGCTTGTTAGTAATATTTATTGCATATAGAGAACCAAGTATTCACTAATTGTAATTCTGGTGACAGGTGCTGCCAAAACCACAGCTATTTAGACAAAATATGGGATTCTACTTACTTCTCCAATTGCTACCAATTTATCTTTATAGCGTTCTATAAGTGGCAGTGCAGCATCCAGATCCTGCAAGAACAAATTAAAGAAGTAATCCTCACGGTCCTTATAAGACCGAAGCAGTATGAATTCAGTATCACCATTAAATAGGATTTCCCTTCACTGTTCTTAACTTCAGCATCTTCAAAGTTGCTACTACAGTAAGTGAGACTTGAGCGGTCAGTAAGATTTTAGAAACCAGCAGGATTCCCCTGCTTTACTCAGTGACCCTTCATGTCAAGCTGCTCTTTCCATAGGAGCTGAAGAGTTAACCAAAACAAGATCCATAAGAAGTCTGACGTTATACGGCGGCAGGCAGCCGTCCAAGTTTTTCAGGTTAAAGGCACAAATGGTTAGCTTTCCATTTCCTGCGCTAACAAAGGGACAGCTGCAAATACACATGCGTTATGTTTGCTGTAAACAAATCACTCGCCTGGGATTTTAGAGATGTTTCACTGTAGCATCTGTAATACAGCTAAATGACTTCAGCAAACAAATTTGCTCTAGGACTAACGTAGAAAAATGGTTGTGTTGAGAGACCTTGGGATTTGGTCCGCTGTGTTTTTTATATTGCAGAAGCACATAAAAATCACAGGGCAGATATGAAGTTTGATTAGTTAGACCAGAGCATTCTTCACACATTGTATATCCAAACCAGTCCTAGTAGCATTTAAAAAGTTAATTAATCTAACCCGCCTGTATTTTACCTTTAAAGTAACACTACGCTGCTCTTCTGGTGAGACGTCTTGAACAGGGTGAACTCCTAGACACGGCAAAACAAACCCGGGGAATCTAGAAACGACACAGACGTCAGCAGCGTGAGAGATCGCAGACGGAGGCAGCTTATAGCCAAAAATGGGGACAGCCTGATCGCTGAGCGGGACAACATGCTCCTTGCCATTTGGCCGTCCTGGGAGCGACTATGTCCTGGCGTGGCCAGGACACCGTGGTGGGAGCTGGGGCTCCCTCGGGTCAGGCTGCAGCAGCTCAGGGCGCCAGCGCACATCACCCTCCGGCCCTGCCGCCGAGTGCCACTCCCACACCGAACCAGGCCTGCGGAAGCCGTGACGGGGAGCACCGCAACAGCCTCATTTACCACGTCTAATGTAATATATGTATTTTTAAAGAAGCCAGGTGCCGCAGCTCGCAGTGGCTTTAAGCGAATGACGGGTATCGGGTGTGGAAAGCCAGAGTGAGGAGGGAGGGGGGCACCCACAGCCGGGGGTGCCCGGCCCCGAGCAAGAGGAGACGTCGCGGCCCGACCCGCCCTGGTCCCGGCCCCGGCCCCGGCCCCGGCCCCCGCCCCCCCGCACCTCTCGGCGAGCTCCGCGACCCTCGCGAACTCCCCCGCGTGCTCCGCCACCACGACGAGCGCCGACACCGCCGCCTGCGACAGACAGAGACCCCCGCTGTGGCCGAGGGCGGGCGGAAGGGGGCCGCCGCGGGGCCGGGAGCCGAGGCCGCCCCCGCGCCGCGCTGCTGCTGCCGCCGCCGCCGCCGCCGCGCTACCTGCTCCGCCGCCCGCACCACGGCCGCCACGTCCTGCGGGAGACACGCGCCGCGTTAGCGCCAGGCCACCAGGCCACCAGGCCGCCCCGCCGCCGCCGCCCGCCTCCCCCGCGCGGCGCCGCGCTCACCGGGAGGAAGCAGGGCGCGGCGAGGTGGCAGTGACAGTCCACCAGCCGCGCCGCCGCCGCCATGTCGCACCGCCCCTCCCCGCCCCGCGGCGGGTTCCGCTTCCGGGGCCGGCATTTTCGGTTCGGCCGAGGCGGGAAATGGCGGCCGGGCCGGCGCCGCTGCCGTTGCCGCTGGGGGAGGCGGGCGCGGGGCCGCCGCCGCCCAGCCCGGCCGCCGCCGCCCGGCGGGACCCGCGGGTGCAGTGCTGCTCGCGGCGCGCCGTGGGCGAGGTGGTGGCGCTGTGCGCGCCCTTCGTGCGGGCGCTGGCCCAGGGGCTGCCGGGCGGCGCCACCGGGCCCGCCGCGCCGGGCGACGCGCTCTGGGTGAGGCCGCGGGGCTGGAGGAGCGGGCCGGGGGCGGCGGGGCCTGTGCCCTGCCGGGGGGGGGCGCTGGTCCCGGGCAGCTTTTTAAGCCCATAAATGTCTTGCAGAACTTTGAAACAGCAGTACAGGAGAATGTCACCATTAACGGGCAGCCCTGGGAGGAGACGTCGGGTGACTCTGAGCTGCAAAGTGGTATGTACTTCTTTCCATCAACTTCTTTTTTTCCCCCTGAAGTGTAATATTTTTTCACTGGGCAGTTTTGCCTCCTGCTGTCTGTGGTAATAATGGTGCTCGTGGAGCAGATAAGGCTGAGCTATAGCTCAGACATGTCCAAATGCAGAGCTGAAGCGCTGTGCTGTAGGAACACAGCACATACTCTTCGGTGTTCATAAATTAAAAGAGAGGTAACCAAAAGGTATAGGAACGTTTATTCAAGAGTAAATGGCAGAGATGACAGCTTATTTGAAAGGTCATAGTTCTGTTTGACACTTACAGCAAGATTTTTATAGATCTTTAGGCACACATTCCAGCTATTATCGGTCACAGTATCTAAATAACTTTGAGGATCTGCTTATAACTACTAAGGAAGAGCAGCCTAGAGACTCCCAAAGTACCTCATGTTAAAATAGAAAAACTTAAGGTTTAACCAATTTTAATGGCAGCTATCTTGCTACAAGGTTTACAGCAAGCCTTCATGAAGTTTGTGGATGACATCAAACCAGGGTGGCGTACTGTCAACAACGCTCAAGTGCATGCTGCTATTCACAGAGGCCTAAACAGGCTGCAGAAATGAGCCTACTGGAACCACGTGGAATTCAGCAAGGGTGATAGCAAAGCCCTGAACCAGGGAAGGGGTACCCCCCTGCCGTGGTACAGGATGGGAACTGATTGAACTGATTGCCTCTGCAGAAAAGGGTATGGGGGTCCCGGTGGGCTAACCGTGAGCCAACAGTGCGCCCTGGCAACCATGAAGGCCACAGCCTACTGGGCTGTGTCAGCAGGAGAGTTGCCAGTAGATTCAGGGAAGTCATTGTTCCCCTTTGCTTCACATTTGTTGGAGCACATCTGGAATAGTGTGCCTAATGTTGGGCTTCCCAATACAGGAAAGATGTTATAATGAAAAAAAAAAACCCCGCTGTGAGGATAACTAAACATTGGAGGAGGTTGCCCAGAGACATTGTGTCATCTCTATCCTTGGAAGCTTTCAAGAACTAACTGGACAAAGCCCTACGCAACCTGGTCTGAATTTAGTGTCGACTCTGCTGTGAGCGGAGGCTTGACTAGAGACCTCCTGAGGGCCCTTCCAGCCTGAGTGATTGTGTTGGGGGCATTGGCCAACATTTCTTCCTATCCAGAGAAGAAGAGAAGAACTAGCAGTGTATGTTGCTACTATTTAATATAATAATTAAGTAAAAGTTTATAATTACTGCTTGCAGTGTCTTTTAACTGATAGTAATGGGGATTCTTGATAAAATGGTCTTCAAAGAAAATTCCTGTTTGATTCGTTTACCAATGTTAGTGTCAGATGTTCTTTGCCTGTAACTTGATGCTCTTCAGTTGCATGAAGCTGAAAACACAGAGGTTGAACTGATTGTGGAGGAAGAGCTCCTTGAACAGTTTTTTGTTCAGAAAGCTTCTGCAAATGCAGATCTAGAATGATAAAACTTCTGTTGTATACCTGGCACATTGCACTTTCTTCAGAATCCAAGTTCCTTCCTAAAAGAAAAAAAATCTCAATTCAGATCATCCTGAAAACACTTTTCCTGAGGAATTTGTTTCTATTTTAATATGGATACATGAGAGTAAAATATTTATCCACTGTTTTCAGTCTGTAGGTTTTAAAATACTGCTAAACTTTGCCCCATGAGACATCAAGTTCAGGTTTGACCTACTAAAAGGTCAAAAGTGCATTGGTCTCATGATACAAAATGCTGAACTGATTCAGCCTCACTTCACTATTTCTAATTTGTTCAAAAATTCTTAATAGAAATACTTTGTCCTTGTAGATAGTATTTTCAGTAAATTATCCTCTGTACAATCTGACTTTGTGCCAGCTGAGATACTGCTGTTTCCCTGTAACCGGCATAAAGTGGGTATAACGCTGTATTGTGCTCTCTACTTTGACATAATTTTAGTAACGTGCTTATGTCTGATCTTGATCCAGTTTGAATCACCAAGTGGTCTGGTATTTCATGCTTTTGGTGTTTGTGTGGACCAGCAGCTCAAGCCTTTCCTCTCTACACTTAAAGATTTTATGTTGATTTTTGCTCCCCCCCCCCCCCCCCCGGAAAACACCCCAAAACAAACAACCCCTCAAGTTTTGCCTGAGCAAATCAAATCATCCATTTGAGCAAATCAGTCATCTGGTGCTACACAGATTGGCCAAGAGGGGGAGCTCAAAACCTGTTCTTTAGCAGTAGATCAGGTGACTTTGCAAGTTATGCTCAACACATTAATGGGACCAGTGCATTAGTTCTAAAAGGTCTGCAAAAGTAATCCAGTTTGAAAACACTATCTTAAGTTTTAAAAATTGTTAAGTTTAATTACAGTCTTGGAGAAGCTGGTAGTAGGGTAACAATAGTCAAAACACTTCAGCCAACAGCAGGAAATATGTTCTAGATACTTTGTCTAATTTTATGATCAGAAAAAAATCCATAAAAGTTGGCTCCTACCAGATGCAGTCTGTTGGGCATTGGATATTGAAAGCAAATGTATTTTATTTTTTACAGACTGCACGTATCTAGTAATTATGATGGCCTCAGGATGCGGAGTATTTTGGGGAACCAAGTTTCATTAAGGTGGTATAGTATGTTGTTGAAGATTCATGGATGAATCTTAAACTGTATGTCTGTTATCTATGTGATATATAATCATTAGGCTTCTAGTTGGCCAGCGAATGTGTTTAAAGCTTGTAGATAACACAGATCAATCCAGTTTTCTTGCAGCGTGTTGCATTGCTTATCTGCAGTTTAAAAAATCAAGTTACTGCAAAAGACAGTCCTTCCTTTGTGAGCCTTTCTTCTCTTCATGGTTTCAGAACACACAGAAAAATGTTCTAAAATGTTCTAAATGTTCTAAAAATGTTCTAAATCTAAATTTTTTTTCCGAGAGCTTCACCCCACTCCCTTCCTTAAAAAGTAATTGGTCAACAGCAAATAGTGTTTCAGTTTCCATTTGGCTTTACAAGTAGTTCCAAGGCAGATGCCTTTATCTTCAGTGATAATCATGCATGGTTTCTTATTTCAGATATAAAACTTTTTCCGTATAACTTTGTTGGAAAGGGAAAAAAATTGTAGGAGCATTCTTATAATAACTTTGCATGCTTCTGATTTTAGGTTCAAACATCAAAATTCTTGAAGATCAGTTTGATGAACTTATTGTAGAAACGACAACAAAACGTAAGCAGTGGCCTAAAAAGATACTAATGCATGCTATCCAAACCATGAAAGGGGAGCAAGAGATGTTGGTGAGTAAGCTAAAATTTTCAGAAAATCTTTGCATAGAGTAGTTGCTGGCCATAAGTAGCAAGGAGAATTCACTGAATGTTGACCCATAAGTTCCTTTCCACAGCTGCTCTTGATTTTTTTGTCAACAAAATCATTTCTTTGCATTAATTTGCATTAATTTGCTCTTCAGCAAATTGAGGATTGCTATGAAGTGTTATAAAGTACGAGTGAATTGGGGCTGTGGCAAAGTTCAGCAAGTTACTTAGGCAGATTGCTTCAACATGATGACTCGTGTTAGAAGTTAGTATACACCTATTTATGTTGTCAAATCAGGGTTTCTCAAATCCTTGGCTGAAGACTGCTGTCGAAGTATTAAATGTTATGCTATATATAGGTAGATATTATCATGTGCAGCATATAACTTTCTAAAGATATCTGAGTTTTTCCTGAGCCCCTTTGTTGAGCTAATAACTGCATTGTTGATAAGCCAGTTCAGTAAAGAAGGGAAAAAAAAGTCATGAATAGGTGCAGTGATTTCTCTGTTTTTTGGCACTGTGTAACTACTGGCATTAAACAGCCTACTCACATTCTTGGTTGCTAAATTTCACTTTTGCAGCTATGCTAGGTCTGCCTTTTGCTTACCCGTTGATTAATCAAGAGCCAACTTTCTTTCCATCATTTATGCTGTCATCCTAAAGAGCTGCCATTTTCTTCTTGTCTCTTGAAGTACTTTTTAAAGTATCTGTCCTTTGACTACATTCTTAAACTTTATTGCTTTAGTGGCTGGTTAGCGCTTTATAATATGGCTTTGGAGAAAAAATCAGCTCAGTCTAGGAGTAAAAGGCTTGGATGTCTTTAAAAGGACTGTTGGTTGTTTGAGCCATTTCAGCACATGTACATATGTTTGTAATCAAATGTGATGTGATTTACTGCCCTCTGTTCAGAGGCTCCAGTTGGGTTGGAAGGTAAGAACATTTGCCGCATAAATCCAGAAATATTTCCTCTTTTTTTTTTTCTTTCTCCTCTCTTAATTATACCTTGCATATGTTGTACTATCCGCCTTCCACAGGCAAGCTGTTACTGCTTTTTGATAGATTTCTGCCTCAATAAAGATTTCAGAATTGCATTCTTCAGATTGGAAGCATGCGAATCCATACATGAATGAACTGCATCCTTGCTAGAGGAGAATGGCTAAGGAAAGGCTAGCGTTATGCAGTGCTGTAGTGTTGTAGTGTGCAGGGACTAGGTTAGGAAAGTCAAAGCCCACCTGGAGTTGAATCTGGCAAGCAACATGAAGGGCACCAAGAAGGGCTTCTACAGGTATATCAGCAACAAAAGGAAGACTAGTGAAAATGTGGGCCCACTGCTAAATGGGGCAGGGGACCTGGTGACAAAGTATAGAAAAGACTGAGGTACTTAATGCCTTTGTTGCCTTAGTCTTTATGGGTAAGACTGTCCTTCAGGGAACACAGGCCCCTGGAACCTGTGGGAAGGTCTGGGGCAAGGAATATTTACCCTTGATAGAGGAGGGTCAAGCTAGGGAACTTTTAAACAAACTGGGACCTGATGGGATGTACCCGCAAGTGCTGAGGAAGCTTGGATGAAGCGGATGTTATTGCGAGGCCACTCTCAGTTATCTTTGAAAGGTCATAACAATTGGGTTCTTGAGAACTGGAAGAAAGCAAATGTTATTTCTGTCTTCAAGAAGGGCAAGGAGGAGGATCCAGGGGACTTCAGGTCGGTCAGTCTCACTTTGACCCCTGGGAAGGTGATGGAGCAATCCTGGAAGTCATTTCTAAACGTTAAGGACAAGAAGGTGAATGGGAGTAGCCAGTGTGGACTTACGAAGTAGAAATCATGCCTGACCATCCTGGTGGCCTTCTACAATGAGATGACTAGCAGTGGATGCAGGGAGAGCAGTGAATGTTGTTTATCCTGACCTGAGCAAGGCTTTTGACATTGTCTCCCATAACATCCTCACAGACAAACTGATCAAGTATGCACTAGATAAGTTGACATTGAGGTGGAGTAAAAAACAGCTGAATTGCTGGGCTCGAGGGGTTGTGATCAGCAGCATGAAGTCTGGCTTGGAGGCCAGTCACCAGTAGTGTATCCCAAGGGTCAATACTGGAACCCATACTGTTTAGCATGTTTATTAATGACCTTGATGATGGGACAGAGTGCACCCTCAGCAAGTTTGCAGACAATGCAAAACTGGGAGGAGTGGCTGATACACCAGACGGTTGTGCTGCTGTTCAGAGGGACCTCAAAAGGCTGGAGAAATGGGCAGAGAGGAATCTCATGAAGTTTCACAAAGGGAAGTGCTAAGTCCTGCACCTATGAGGAGTAACCCCATGCACCAGTACAGGCTGGGACCTAACCAGCTGGGGAGCAGCTTTGCAGAGAAGGGCTTGGGGTGTCCTGGTGGACAGCAAGTCGAACATGGGCTAGCAATACTCCCTTGCAGTAAAGGCCAACAGCGTCCTGGGCTACATTGGGCAGAGAGTTGCCAGCAGGTCAAGGGAGGTGATTCTTCCCCTCTACTCAGCCTTGGTGAGGCCATATCTGGAGTGCTGGGTCCAGTGCCGGGCTCCCCAGTACAAGAGAGACATGGACATAGTGGAGCGAGTCCAGTGAAAGGCCACAAAGATGACAAAGGGACTGGACCATCTGATGTATGACGAGAGGCTGAGAGAGCTGGAACTGCTCAGCCTTGAGAAGAGAAGGCTCTGGGGGATCTTCTCAATGCACATAAATACTTTTTGAAGGGGGAGTAAAGAAGACGGAGCCAGACTCTTCTCAGTGGTGCCCAGTGACAGGACAAGAAGAAATGGGCACAAATGGAAATACAGAAAATTCCATTTAAACATAAGAAAAAGCTTTTTTACTCTGAGGGTGGTTGAACAATGGAACAGGTTACTCAGTGAGGCTGGGGAGTCTCCATCTCCATCTCCCTTGGCAATATTCAAAACCTGACTGGACACAGCCTGAGCAACCTGCTCAAATTGTTGACCCTGCTTTGAGCAGGGCTTGGACTAGACCATGTCTAGAGGTCCCTTCAAACCTCCGCTATTCTGATTCTGTACTAAAGAAGATGGGAATTTTTTTTCAGGAAGTAGTTTAAGAGCTTGTGTTACATTTCTAAGGACTAAAATTGACAAAGGGTAAATAACTCTTTAGTTTAGCCAAGCATCGATGATTTAGAGTAAGTAGAAACGTATTTGTCTTAAGTCTGGGATACTTCCCAACGTGTATTGCATTTTGAGATCTCTCTATGTATTGGCAATAGATCAAGTACTTCAAACAAAAATAAATCATCTAAAATACAGTTTGCTATTGTATAACACAAAGATTTAATATGACCTTTTAATCTTTTTTCAAAAGGAAAATGGTGCTCTACCAGTAGATGAGTTATTTAGTAAATGAGTATTTAGAATGCCTCTCAGCCTACCTTTCTTCTGTTGTTGATCCTTTCAGATTTTATAACAACACAATTGGATGATTATTTTAGTTAAGTGTCTACAAAATATGGGAAGTTTCTAGAGTATCTCTGGAAATGAAGTGGCATTTTTCCTCTCAGCTACTTCTGTGTAGCTACTAGTGGTTTCCCTGTTGAGTGAGGAGTTCTCATGTTCTTTTCAGACCCTGACTACTATTAAGATGCGTGTTTTCTGAGACATGAGGTAACTATGAAGATGCTGTACATCACAGAGGTTTAACTGGAGAGAACCACTCATTTAGTGCGATGATCTCCCCACAACTGCCAAAGCAAGACTCCTCCTGGAAGTTTTCAGTTGGTAGTTCTGTAGTGTTTGAGCTAATGCAAGCTTGCTTCTGTTTGGAGCTGTTACCGTAGACTTGCTAATAATACATATGAACTGTGAAAGTTTTCCTCTAATAGAACTACAAGGAGGAATAAGTAATTTTCCTCCTTCTACATTTTTTGGTTCAAGAAGAATGAGGGACAGCTCTTGAAGAGAATAAAAATATATAACTTGAAGATGATACAAATTACATTCCCTTGTCTTTGCTTTGTTTCCTCTTTCTCCAGTAGTCTCTTACTTACAATTCCACCTTGAATAAAACTAAACGTTACAACTTTGTTTCGGTCACAATTAACAGGTGTCAAGTCACAAGATGCATAGTAGGGCCAAAGAGCCAGAGAGCCTGGTTTGTGAAGGAGAATATTCTTATTCATGCATAAATACTTGCAGCGAAATAATAGTCATTTAAAGTAGTTTTCTTTTTCTTAGCTTTTTGTATAAATGTACCCTTTGTTCAAGTTTGCCACGCTGTGAAAGTTTTGTGAATGGTTCCTTAGAAGTCACAGCCGTTCTCTTTGACAGTTGTGCAGCAGATGGCAATGCTTCATCCAAAATTTCTGGATTTTAGGTTAGAAATCCTCATGCATTAATAATTAGAATTTTACAGACTAAAGTAGATCTTGGAGACTTGTGCACGGTGAGCATATTAACTGTGATAACCAGAATACTGTTTCCAGTAACCGAGTATCTATAAAATATGCATATGATATACTCTTTATCTAAATAATTCCACCATCTCCTTCCATTAGCCTTTCTCCATTGTTCTAACTAGATATATATTACAGCAAGAGGTATTTCAATTTTTTTTTTTTTTTAATATGCAGAAGCTCTACCAGCCCATTGTAACACCAGAAGAGATAAGATCACGACCTTCTCAAGGTAAAGATTTCTCAAGGGAGGGCAGCTGCATTGAGAGAATACAACCTACCTTACTGGCTAACTGTTAATGCTTAAAAAGTTTTCTTTAAGTTTATTTAAAACTGTTCAAATACTTCATCAAAATAGCTAGAAGTTTGTCAGAGCTGAATATATTGCTGCATCCTTTTATTAACTTGTATCCAGCTCTCTTGTTCTGAATGCTTTGTGCTGTTATGCACTGTACTTAAAGGCACAAGCTGGCCACTGTGTGGGTATTGCATAGAAATTGTCACATAATTACCCTCAACAGGTTTTCTTACCTCTTTTTCTTAACCACTGGTGAAGACAAGATGCGGAACTAGGTGGATCCTTGACATTAAGCTTTGACAGTTCTTATGTTCCTTTTATATAAGTACTAGAAATGTTTTGGTCTCTCTTCCTAGTCCGTCAGTTTCTTCTGGAGATTGAAAGTAGTTGTTCAGCACTGGGTGATGGTAGAGTTGACTCTCCTAATTTGTAGAGTATGTATGAAATTTTATCCTGTTTGTGAGATTTGTAAGTGCTGGAGAAGAAACACAACTGTAAACATTGCCCTAAGTTTGTTAGGTGCTTTTGAAAGGTTATTCTTATATAAACATCTTGGAACAGGGTAATAAATTCTGCAGTTCGTGAATGGGATGTGCTTTTATGAGGCTGCCCTTAAGAAATGGCAAATTCTAACTTGCCTGTTCTTAACTATTGAAAATGACAGAGTTTTCCAACACTGTGTGAAGTTGGAAAATGTGGTTACGGAACTCTCACTATGGATTACTGCACATAATATAAAGCTGGTGTAACAAACAGCATTGTTAAATAAAGTTTGAGAAGCAAAGCTTAAGCTTCCAAGTCTGAGCCTGCTGATCTGACTTTACTCTAGGCACCATTTCCTCTTTGTAAGCAGTAGGAGACATTGCTTCCAGAAATGCCAGCCTGTGCAGCAGGAGCAGTAAAGAGCTTCACTTCGTATTTGGGTTTCTTTCAGTTTCTGGTATCCGGATCTATGCTTTTCTGGTGTGAATAAACTGCTGCAGTTAGTAATAGCTTGCACTAAGGTACAGCCTTTTCAGGTTGGGTAACAGTGAAGTCTTAACCAAGACAACATAGAGTTTGTGCTGAATTTTAGTATCTATGTAGTCTTTGGGAAGTTTGTGTATCCCAGTTTAGCAAGTACAGTGGCCAGAAACCAAAAATGTTTAGATTACTCAATACCTTTCATTTCCTTTTTTCATTTCCCTATGTTTTGGAAGGCCTTGAACACTGAGGAATATAATGTTGTCCATGTAAAGCTCAACTTCTGCAGGCAGATTTCATTTAACTGTGTATCAGTCTTTCTGTATATCTAGAATAATCCAATTAATGATTTATTTTTATGGGGTTTTTTTAATTTCTTCCTTGGAACTTCATAGGATCACCAATCTTCTAATCGCAATATCCTATTGTAAAAAGTCTTCATTATGGACATATCTTTCTTTTAGAGAGCGTCCATTCATAAGCCTCTGCTGTGTATTTAAAGAGGCTGCTGTTTTATTTTTCCCTCCAAATGCTGAATGGGTGCATTTTAGCATCCATTTCCGTACATTGATTATGAATTCCTAAAACATATCTTATTAGTACATTGTGCATGTGGACAGACAACAAAATTTTGTCTCTTGCTACTTGTCTTTCAGCAGGAGGTCACTAACACCCTGCGCTAGAATATGGTGATTGACTTAAATCATCTTCAGTAGCACTGATGAGCTTGGCTTAAGATAAAGTGCTGTGTTTTGCTCCAGAATGCATTATGAGTGTGTGCACCATCGACTGGTATATTCTGCTGCAGGGACTGGTGAACCCCTATTGAAAAATAGTAAGAGTGGGAGGTGGAGACTAGTTAGTTCCCAGGAGCACACTTGCTTGTCTGCTGCTTGTAAGTTTTTGTTGATGTTGTGGCTTTGCAGAGAGAACTTTACACTGAAAAATGGCAGACAGCATGCAGACTTGGTTGGGTCTTTTTGTAATTTATAAGAGCTTAAGTCTTGACTGGGAGAATTATTATTGCTTGTAAATTGCTTCCAGTTTTCTTACGCATCAAAAATATATATTGTATTGATGATCTTATGTTGTTACTGCAATCAAATATATGACATTTTGTTCCCCAGTATTCTGCACCTGCTGCCTGCTTCAGTGTCCCTCAAGCCTCTTTTCTTTCTTTTCATATTAACCCAACAGAATTAATGCAGTTCTTATTGTTTACACTTGCAGAGTTAAGCTGGGAGAGAAAATGTAAACTTTAATGTAAAAGCTGACTGTTGCTACCCCGCTGGAGCTGTAAGATTTGGTTTATTCCCCTTCTTAAATGGGTTTCCTTCATCTCATTTTCTCCATAGTTGTGTTTATCCTCCTTATTTCTTACATTATTATCAAATGTAACATGAGCTTGAAAGCATCAAAACAGGTCTTTTTTTTTTTTTCCTTGTAACAGTGTTCTCTTCCTTTATTTCAAATACTGTCTTTGTTTCTTGTGTTTTGTCTAACCTGTAGGATTTCTAAGCAAAGAACTTTGTGGTTTGCTGTTGTCGAGACTTCTAGGCACTATTGCATATTTAGTGGTTAAGAGTAATAATAGTAAGATAAAACACATCAGCTGTCATCTCCAAAGCTATAATGCTACATGTAATTTGCATTGTAGATGGTTTTGCAAGTGAAAGGGATGTGCTGCAGGTTTAATATTTATGCAGGGACTCTGCAACTTTTCTGCCTAACTTAAGAAGTCAGTAGCAGGCAAGGGGGAGGGGGTGCATTTCAGAAGTTCACTTTTGTTTGGTTGGTTGTAGATGCTTACATGGCAGAGCTGAAGCAGCTGGCAGAAATGTCATCCGAACAGATCAGTGGCATAATGAAGGTGAGATCTCTGTGCACTCCAAGAGGATATGTTTTTTCTTTTCTTGATCTGATAAAATGTCATCAAATACGAGTTCTAACTCATCTTAGTTTATAATTTTGTACAAAAAAGCCTGCGTATGTACTTTTGAAGCAAGTACTCCTTTACGTTTGGACTATTGAAGATATATCTATAAAGCATTCCTTCCTCAACCAGGAGTGAGGAAGATTGCCCTGTGGCTATAGAAAATATTTTTACAGAGATGTCAGAATCTGCAGCATTTGAAAAATTAAAACATCTTCTGAAAAGATCTGTACAACGTCATGTAGCACGTGACATTTATTACTTTGGTACCAGCTTAGACATATACTGTAGTGTTCTTCTCATGTTTGTTCAGCTTGGAGGTGAAATGGAGGAGCATTTAAACTTGTGTGGAATGCGCTTTGCATGACCTGTGAGTGTAGACACTTGTCACTGTTTGGCTGGTAGCTCTGAGTTCTCTCAGTTCTCAACCTTCACCCATCATCCTAAGGACCATCTCTGCGGATGCTTTGGTGCATGTCAGATTCTAATTTGTTCATTGCAACCCTTACTTTTCCCATGTAACTTGAGATGCTTGGACTTGTTTTTGCAGTCTCTCCCAGCACTAATAGAAAGAGCAGAAGGTTTTTCCGAAGCATTAACTTGGCAACCAACCTTGGAACTCTGCAAGCTGCGGCAAGAAGTCTTTGCTGGTTGTAAGGTGAAGGAGGAAAATAATGTCCAAAACTTCATACCACCAGTAGAAGTCACACCAACAGACACTGATACCAATAAAAATACTTATATTTTCTTGAAAAGAAAGAGAACTGCAGACTCACCACAAGCAAGACGCTATCCACTGCGCCGGAGGAAAATTGCTCTCAGCACGTGAATTTCTCATTTAGTATTTTTAGATTTGAAACTCAGTTGTATTCTTGTTCAGTGCATTCTGTTTTTTTTTTTTTTAACCTTCTTCTCCCCTCTAATTCAGTGCTATACCTAAGAACTTTCTTAATTATTTAGTCTTTGATCTTTTTAAATATTTCTCTTCTTACAGTTACACTGGTAGTGTATGAAAGCCTAAACATATCAGTAGCACCTATCCAGCAAGTGTATTTACTGATTAACTCTCACTTCTTGCTCTTTTATTACAGGACTCAGCGTGGGTCCTGATGCTTCAAAGAGTTGTGCACATGCTTTATGTATGTGGGCAGTCTTTTTGTAGCCCACTGACTGCTCATTTACATTAAGCATGTGTCTAAAGAGGTTGGAGAGTATCTTGTTCTCCAGATACACCTTCATCTATACTCATTTGGGTGACTCTTTTCTTTAGTAAGTGAATAAAAAAAGAATTTCACACCAGAGCGTATTTCAAAACACCGTTTTAGTGTGGTATTACAGTTTAGAAAATCCACATGTAAATGTAAAATTGGTCCTTGCTATTAGACTTTTCCTGAATTTAGGTCAGCTGGACTTATTTATAGTCATGGTTGTTTGAACTTGGAGTTTTTTATATTTGTATATATTTACCTGCAGTATGCTATTCTGAACAAGAATGGACTGTATGTATCTTATCTGATATTTTCATTTCATGTAATCCAAGTATGTAGTCTGGGGGTTTCCTGGACAATATTTCTACACATTACAGGATCTTGACTTCGGTCATGTATGCATTTGTGATATTTGACTAAACTTTTAAAATCAGTGTAGAGTAACAGTAAATGGTATTAAGTTGAGCTATCCTACACTTTTTCTTACACATTTGTACCTAGACAATTGCACAGTACTACTAAATTGAGCAGCGTGCCTTAACCATTCCTAACTCCTCGCTTATGATTGCATATGCTTGCCATATATACTCATGTCTAATGTGTGTTTTCTCACACAGTAATTTGAGTTTTTTGAGAAGTGTTATTAGTGAAATGTACTGTAGTAAGGAGGTGGTCCAACTTAATATTTAAGAAACTGAAAATTTTCAAGAAAATGTGTGATGAATTTTAGCATCATTAGATTTGAAAAAGTGAGCATCTGTATTGAGATTCTGTATATTTAATCACATGTAAATACGTGTTTCAGATCTCTTTTGTATATATGAACTTATGTTTTTATACCAAGCAAATTAAATCAATTAAGAAAGATCAAAGTTGCAGATCATGTTGTCCGTTCTAATCCTGGCTTTAGGGTACTAACACTTCAGAGGACATCTGTGTTAAATTCTGGCTTGAGTAACTGAAGTAGTTCCTTTTAGTGCCTTTGAACTCACAACTGTTATTAATCTCAGGGCTACAAAGCCTCTAATATAAGAGAGGACAGGATGTGTGAGGGACTGGAACTGCAGAGCTGCGGAACATGGGACCAGGACTTTTTCACAGTGGATTGCTGTTCTAGCTCCTTTGCTTATGTATGCGCCTTGCTGGGTTGAAAATCCTAACCATCACTCTCTTCATCAAGATCCGCACACATTCTTTAATATGAATGTTTCTAGACTAAGGTGGGCACTGCAAAATTTTATGTCTACCATTATAGTATTTGAGCAATTTCTATGTTAATAGAGGAATCTTGCTGAATAATGATAGGCAGGTAAAGAACATGGCTAGCATTTATAAGGAATAGGCACATTTCTTTGAAGAGGTCCCATCTATAAAGGCCAACATAAGACAAATGTCTTAAGGCTTAAGTGAGAGCACTGTGGATTAAGACCTAAGACGAATTCATTAATTCACTTATTACAGTGCATGTTAACACTTGCAGTCTGACTGTCCTGCAGTCTCCTAGGTATGGGATTGAAAGAAGTGAAAATGGATGCATGGTAAATCATGCCTTATCCTGTACCCCTCATTTCAGTCACTGTTGCATGGAAAAAGAAAACATCTGGAAATACTGGCCAAATACATGGCATAAAGAAGGGTAAAGAAAACAAATCAATAAAGATCCCAAGTACAGTATTTAAACTGTGAGTTTACAGATCTCTGGGGGCCACTTCTGGCCAAGGGGCAATGGAAGGTGTCAGAGGCCCTCTCATTAAATGAAAGTCAGGTGATGAGCTGAATTCAGCATTTGAGTGTTCGGCTGTTTTTCAGATGTTTGTTAAAAAATTCTATACCAAGAGGTATTTGCAACAAGCAATGTCTGGGATATATTTTCCCACTGTCAGAAATGAAATATTTATTTCACATTTTCCCATTCCAACAGCATTGTGTCCTTTAGTTAACTTTTCATAGAAATCTGCAATGTTGTGCAAGACGGTCTAATCAGGCTTCTACTGAAATGTCACAACATTCAAACTTCTTATTTTTAACTTGGGGCGATTTGGTATTGCATCAAGAAATGTCTGGTAGTTTTTCTTAATATAGCCTTTGACTTTTGTAAGACAGCTCAATAGTGATGGATGCTTGGGAACATTTGCAACCAGGTTTTGAATTTCTTAGCTTTTTTTAGGTGAGATGGAACGTCTCTCTGCCGGTAAGTACTGTCAGCACTGCGCTTATCGCTAGTGAGTGGTGAGCCATCCCTACCCAATACACATTTACCAATCGGAGCAGTATCCGCATGCTCTTTCGCTGTGCGTAGTTTTCTGAGCAGAGGCTTCGCACACAACATGCAGGGGAACTCCTGTTCCAGAAATCTTCCCATGGATGCCAATGGCAGTCTGAAAGTTTGGGCACGTTGCGTTCCGAAACCCAGTTCTGATTCGTGCCGCTCTTCAGAAATGCCGTGCTGCGTTAAACTGCATTCAGCAACTCTAGCCTGAATGTGTGTAGGTTGCTTCACTGCAGACAAAAATCACTGATAAACTGCCACTATAAAATGTAAACTCAGCTGACTAGTCTGCTTTCTGGACTTGTTTTCTCTCTCCTGTATAGAAATGCTCTGCTGTTACTGCTATGTTACTTGGAATTACTGTGTAGGCATTTCTACAGATGTACCAGAGATAACTTTAACACTAAGCAGAAACATGTTCCCATAAGCAAATTTTGACTTTTCATTTCCTTTGCCACATTGAACAAGAGTGGACCATACTCAGGCTCAGAGGGACTTTTCTGTGACTTGTCCCGTATTTGTGGGATCCTGGAAACCTCCTTTCTCTACCGTATTTGGAAGGCATTGGCTGTTGCCAGGAGTTACTCAGCAGGGTAGTTATACAGCACTAACAAGTCCTTGGTAAACTGGTCAGCACTTGGTTCAGTTAAATGATCTAGTCATGCAGTTGCTGTCAGTAGCAGCATTGCTGCTGGAAAAGCATGAAAGCTTCATGTGGAATCAGTTCAAAGTCCCTCTGTGAGAAGCGGGCTTTTTTTCCCAGAATAGCTCTGATTTGTTCATAGATTTGGTTTTTGCAAGAGAGAACATAGCTGTTCTCTGAGCTTATGCAAATACTGAGTTCTAGTCCTGTGCTTTGTTTAAAATGTGCTTATGCTATAAAGACAGGAACCTAGTGCTCTCTTCTTAAGCAACTGTCCCAACTAATTCTCCACTCATGCCTTTAACTCCATGATGAGTGATTTAATGCAAAATTGGACTGTTTCAAAAGGAGTGGTTGAGAGCAATAAGCCCTGTCATTGCTCACTGCCTAATGGATATGGCTAACTTCCAAGAGATGTTGGTTTGGTTCCCTTCAGCTGGGCAGTGGCACTGAACCCACACCCTCTGCCTCCCTGGTGAGCCCTCATGTCTGTGTATTGGATGAAGCGGGAAGGGAGAAGGAGCTGCAAGATGCTTTTAAAGAAATTAGGGGTTGGGAACATCCTGTGAGGTGCTTGCTTGACCCAACAGTCTGAGGACACAGACTAGGTCGCGGCAGTTTGGCAAGGAAGCCAAAGGGGCCCATATGGTTTGTGGGTCCAGGGGTTGTGAGGGTGGGGGAGGCTCCCAGGCACTACTCAGTCCTTGTGGGCTGAGAAGCTCTGAGAAAGTGCCAAAGTGACCCTGTAGGTGGCCTGGAAAATGGAGACACGAGCTGCTGCGAGGTAGAGCAGCTGGGGAGAAGGGCTTCCCGGTGGGGAAGTCCCATTCAGCTCTTTCAGTAATACTGATCTAGCTGATGGTCCCAGAGTCAACCAGGAAACCTGCGGTAGAGCAGAGACTTCAGTTTGACTCTGACTCCCAGGCAGCACGGTTCTCTCCCACATTCAGCACAAACTGTTAGCCAGATCTTCCTGAAAGGATAGTCTATATTTACTCAGTTTGTAGACTTTGTAACCTGATGTTCATCTAAGTTGTATGACTCAAACTTCTGGGGAAGCCAGAAAAATAGGGAAGTATCCAATTTCATTTAAGATACCTGGGGCGTTGTAACTGACTGCACTGCAGTTTGGGGGCACCTTCCCTCGCATGGACATGCTTTTGCATGTGATTTGAGCACAACCAGGAGTGCACATCAGGCACCATATACAAATATATCTACAGTGCAGCAAGGATGTTGCTAAGTATCTATCAGTGCAAATATGCATTCACTTCCTTTAGAGCTGAGGGAGAAGATACAGTTCAAAGAAAGTTTAGGAAAAGTGTTTGGAAGGATAAAAGGAACATTACTTGGAAGGAAGGATAAACTTGGAAGGTCTGGAAGGATAAAAGAAACATGCTGCTGTTGAAACGCTACCGAACAGAGATTTGTGTTTGAAGCGCCTGCACGTTCAGCAGGCATTTTCTTGCTTTGCCTTTACAAGAAGCGTGGGGCATTTCCTTATTATTTAAGGGAACAGGATGAATAGCGAAAGTGAAAATGTTTTTATTCCAACCCTGATGCCTTGTCCTTACGCCAAGGAATATCGGCTTCTTTTACCGTCCTTTCTCTGAACTTTACGCCGCTTTTGAAAGCCGATGTCGCTGTATCAGCACAGCCGTGGCCATGAGCGCGCCGGGGTGAGTCAGGCTCCGCCGGCGGCCGCCGCTTTTCCCGGGGCTCCTCCGGGCTCGGGGGGAGCCGCAGCCCGGCGGGGCCGCGTGTCAGCCGGCGCCCCGCGCTCCCCCCGGGAGGGACGGGCGGCTCTGCCGGGCCGCGGCAGCCCGCGGCGAGGGGCGGCGCGGCGGGACCGGAGCCGGCGGGACCGGCCGCCGGGGGCCCGCTGCGGCCGGCGGCACCAGCCCGGCCCGGCCCGGCCCGGCCCGGCCACCCCGCCGGCGGGAACAGCGCTGGCCTCCCTGCCCGGCCCCGAGGAGGAAACCTGGGGAGAAGAGAAGCTCTCCGGCGGATATTTTCACGGGTGAAAGCAAGAGTCGCGCTGCCCGAGGGGCGCCGAGCCCTGCAAGCCCGCGGGCTGGGGCTCTCCGCGGGGTTCAGGCAGCTGCTGCTCGGCAGCGCGGCGGGGGCCGGGGCCGCACGGGCTTCCCCGGCTGCCGGGGCTGCTCGGGACAGCGGGGACCCCCTCGCCGGCGGCGCTGCCCGCGCAGGGGCGGCCGGCCCGGGGCAGTGCCGGCTCGCCGCGGCGCCACGTGATTTCCATGCAGGCCGGGGCGGCGGCGGGCGGCTCCTCCCCCGGGGCCGGGACCGGGGCCGCGGAGCGGCGTGCGGGCGCCAGGTGCCGGGGCGGCCCGGGGCGGAGCGTGCCCTCCCCGCCCTGCCCTGCCCGGCTCGGCCCGGCCCGGCCCTGCCCTCCCCTGCGCGGGGCCGGGGGAGCGCGGCGGCGCTGAGCGCGGCGCCCCGGGGCGGCTCTGCACCTCCCGGGATGTCGTGCGCCGTCCCGGCGGCGGGCAGCGCCCTGCAGCGGAGCGCCTCGGCCGAGGGCGCGCAGCAGGTAGGGCACCGCGCCGCGCCGCGCCGCGCACATGGGGCTGAGTCACGGCCCGCGGCCCCGCCGGGCTGGAGCGCAGCGGCAGAAGCCGCCGGCGAGGGGGGAGCCGCGGCCGAGCAGGCGCCGCCGCCGAGGCGGGAGCCGCCGCGGGAGCGGCCCCGGTTGCGCTCGGAGCGCCGGGAGCGCCTTGCCTCGCGGGGCAGCGGCCGTGCGGCGGCAGGCGGAGAGCGGGTTGGTGGCGGGCTGCTGCCTGCCGCCGCCGCGAGCGGCGTTTCCTCGGCCGGGAGACCGCGGTGGGGGCACCCGAAGGCGCCCCGGCCGGGAGCGGCGAGCGGAGCCGCAGGGCAGGGCCGGGCTCCGCTCCCTGCGCTCTCCCTGCCCCCGGGGTGCAGCAGGTGCGGAGCGCTGCCCGCGCCAGGCAGCGAGTTTCTGCTCTGCCGGCATCGCTGCGCCTGGGCCCCCGCCTGGGCAGCGGGGACCGAGGGCGCCTCGCCCTTGCGGGGCAGCCTGTGTCCGCGGATGCTGGGGTTGTGTCCGAGCCGGGTTGTGCTCTGCAACTGGGAGGACCCGCTCATTCTTGGCAGCAGTTATTTGCCTGAGTTCGAAAGTCTCCATCTGCACCTTAAAAACCAGCAAGGTGACTTATGTCTTGCAGAGCCATGAAGAAGATGACAGGAAGGTAAGGAGGAGAGAGAAAAATCGAGTTGCTGCCCAGAGGAGCCGGAAGAAGCAAACCCAGAAAGCGGATAAACTTCACGAGGTGAATGGGTACTTGATGTTTTGCAGGCACAGCTCGGTGCCCTGTGCCGGACTTTACGATAAATGGAGCTTCTCAAGCAGGCGTGGGCCTGTCGTCATGCTAATGTGGCTCGAGGAGGTGTGGGTGTGAAGCAGACACAGGCGTATCGCTGGTCGAGAAGTCTCTGCCACGGCGTACTCACGCTGGACAGGTAGCAGTGCCGTTCTGCCAACAGTGGCACCGCCACAGAGATAGGTGGCCTTGCCCTCGTCTCGCCCTCCCTCCTGTGCTGTCGCAAGCGTCCCCACGACCGCCTGCTGAACCGGGCGCAGGGCTCCTCCGGGCCAAAGCGGAGCCATTTTATCTGGGTTGGTGTTGAGCCTCGCGGGTTTGCTTTGTCAGTGCATCAATGCTTAACACCTCACAGCGCAGCGGGGGATGGAGGAGGAGGGGACCATGCCTTTCTGTGGTGGCGTCGGTTTAAAGTGATTCTAAAACTGTGGTGCGAGGAAGAAATACCCAGCTGAAAAGGCTTCTCTGGAACTCCAAAAGCCCCAGGCGCGAGGGCTCAGCTACCCCGCGCGCTGGTGTCCTCTCACAGTAACAGTGGGTGTTTCCAATACGCATGAAAGTATCTGACTCTTCCAGAAACTCCTAATGCTTCTCCTCAATACCACGGTGTGGTGCAGGCTTTCCGCATGCCTCACGCAAAGGCTGCAGGACAGCAATTGCCCTTCTCTGTGTTTGGATGCTGTTGCACACAAGAGGGCTTTTGTTGTAGCTGGGGCACTTGGGGCTACCTTGGGGTAGATGTTAGTGCTGCTGCTACGGCTGCTGCTGTGCCAGTTGTGCAGCTCTGGAGTTTGAGCACAGCCTCCTCTCTCTGACAAGGTGGAAGGATCTGCCGACAGGAGGCAGAGTCTGGGGAGTTTTGGTTTTGCTTTTTTCCAAATCTCTTCTGAGTCAGCTCCTGAGAAAGCCAGTTGCAGGGTACTTCTGGAAAGGGGTAACCCCTGGCTTTCGTGGAATCATTACTGACTCGTGTCTCATCCGACAGCCTTTCTCATGCTCCTGCTCCGCCGTTACTGAGGATCTTACTCATGTTGGCAATCTGTGTTAGCAGGGCAGCAGGTTTTCCCAGGTGCAGGGAGATTTTGTTGAGTAAGTATCCAGTCTTAGCACAGCAGTTTGGTATTCTTCTCCCTGAAAACGGTACAGATTAACTGGAGAGTAACGCTTACTTTGGGTCCTAGGGGTTTTAGGCAGGAAGAGGTGATCAGAGGCAGAATAAGGGATGATCAACTTTGCTGGAGCATGGCTACAGTTATGCTTAGGAAGGTCATGCATGTTTTATTCTGTGCTTGCAAGAGGTGGTGGGTGGTGAAAGGGTGTGAGGAGGGCAAAGGGATCCTTCCACCTTGTCAGAGAGAGGAGGCTTTGCAGAAACTCCAGAGCTGCACAACTGGCACAGCAGCAGCCGTAGCAGCAGCACTAACATCTACCCCAAGGTAGCCCCAAGTGCCCCAGCTACAACAAAAGCCCTCTTGTGTGCAACAGCATCCAAACGCAGAGAAGGGCAATTGCTGTCCTGCAGCCTTTGCGTGAGGCACACGGAAAGCCTGCACCACACCGTGGTATTGAGGAGAAGCATTAGGAGTTTCTGGAAGAGTCAGATACTTTCATGCGTATTGGAAACACCCACTGTTACTGTGAGAGGACACCAGCGCGCGGGGTAGCTGAGCCCTCGCGCCTGGGGCTTTTGGAGTTCCAGAGAAGCCTTTTCAGCTGGGTATTTCTTCCTCGCACCACAGTTTTAGAACCGATTTAACCTGACACCGCCACGGAAAGGCACAGTCTGTTGCAGAAGAGAAGGGAAGCAGAGGCAGTCTCAAAAAACGCCAGAGGAGCCGTGCATGAGAGGCTCTCCCTGTTATCTGAGAAATGGGTCTTTTAAAGCATGTGTAGGCTTTGAAGTTTGCTCTGAAGTTTTCCCAGGGAGGTGAGATTGAGTGGGTGAGCACTGAGCCAGCAGTGATGTGCAGACACCTGCAGGTTTTCTGTGGGCTGGATCTGAACCTTTAGCTCTGTTCTCTTTGGGACGAGCAGTCTTGGCAGCAGGGACACTTGTGACTTGCAGTTATCGCAGAAATGTGACATGCGATTTTCACATCTGTCACGGATGTATGCTGCAGAGCATCTCAAAACTCCTCTGCAGTTGAGAGCAGCTTATTCATCACCAGAGAAGCCTCAGCACAAAAGCAGCCCCAGTCTTGGGTAACTGAGGCACTGGTCAGGATTTCTGGTGACAAAGCTGGACTGGGAGCAAGCTGACCTGACGCTCACGTCCCCAGCCTGCTCTTGACTTCCCAGGCATTCAAGCAGGTGGCTACAAGCCACAGCAGGGGTGGAGGAGAGCGGCTGGCACTGCCGTGCCTTGTGCTAGGTGTGCTGCTCAGCCAAGGCCTGCCGAAGCCACTGCTTCCCTGCGCTGCCCGTGGTGGGGGCTGCCTTTTCCTCACGAGCAATGCCTCGCGCTGGGGTTTCCCAGCGCCTACCGGCGCTTGGTGCTTTCATTTTTGCCGCTCTGCCTGTGGGGGCGGTCAGGGCTGGCAGAAGCTGCTGCTCCGGCCACCCCAGGGTGCAGCCACCTGCACCTCCAGGGCTGGGCTGCCGGGGGCCCCCACAGGCTGGGGCACCTCCACGTCTTCGGGGCTGCAGGAGGAGTCGCAGCTCTGTCAGGCCAGGGATCATAAATCACTTGCCCTGTTCAAGCACCCAGGTTTACCCAAGGCTGTGTTTTTCCTGAGCATTTTTCACATCTGTAATAAGCAGAAACAGCACTTTTTCTAGGGTGACATGAATATGCACAAGGTGGAAGCACTGAAAGGAGTGTTTTGACTATGAGTAGGCTCCTTTTTTTTCTCCTTCCAGGAATATGAATCTCTTGAGCAAGAAAATACCTCCCTGAAGAGAGAAATTGGAAAGCTAACAGATGAAATGAAACACTTGAGTGAAGTGTTGAAGGATCACGAAAAGATCTGTCCGTTATTGCACTGCTCCATGAACTTTGTGACCGTACCGAGGCCTGATGCACTCACCAGCTGCCTGCCAAGATGAGAGCTCTCCTTGATCACCTTGCAGTGAGGGCATAGGCACCCATTAACAGGGGAGATTTGAAGAACTGCCTACTTAGAGTGCAGGTCTTCCCTTAAAGAGGACTGGACTTGACCATACAGGTCTTCTCCACGTCGAAACGCTATAGTCTTCTGAATCTCAGGAAAACATCAGTATGGAAAAAAGCTTGAACTGTGACTTCTTCTTTGGCAGAATCTACAAGCCATGGTTTTGCGTTCAGCAATGTTGAAGTAGGCTGCAGCCCGCCATCGCGGCGTGGAATGCAGGCGCAGAAGAGCACCGGCCGCGGGCTCGGATGCCTTTCTCCCACACGTCCACCACTAGTAACCCTTTGTCAGTTGTCATCCTTAGAGATCATATTCTGGCTGCTGTTTTTTTCTCTGAACGGGTTTGGTTAATAAAAGCAATGGCCTATCTGTATGATGTTCTCCACCTTATTCAATATATGATGTCTTTTGGACATCTCCACTTTTACTTACTGGTCAAATCCAAAGTCTAATGCTAATCTTCTTCCTGTCAGTTGTTTTATTATTTGCTTATCACAACTTCTTTGGTTCCTCTTTTGAAGTGTGTGCAACAAATGAGTTTTCCCCGTTCTTATTTCTCTACTATCTGTAATCATCAGCCCTAATAATATTAGTTCTCAGAGTGTTTTATATCATAAAATATGGTTTGGCCAATTTCACATGATGATTGCCCATTCTGTGTGGAGGAAGACCAAAGCAAGATTTACTGTTTTAAAACTTTGTTTTAAAGAGCAAATTTTAAAATTTACTGTTTTATTGCATCCACTGGAAATAAATAAGGGTTTGGTTTGATTTAGGGGAGAGCTTTTGTTCGCTTGGTTTGGGTTTTTTTGGTAATACACTAACTATCCTTATCCTTTATCTTCCATTGCCTTGAGTAAGTGACTTCCATTCGTAGAACATAGTCAGTTTTGCTAAGCATTTTGCTCCATATCCACACTGAAGATGTTTGGATAACTGTTTGCAAAAGAAACATTACATTTTGCCACTTCTTTTTTCTTTTTTTTTTTTACTTTTTTTCTGGAAAGGAAGAATTATTACAATGTTAGTGAGAAATACGTTGAAAAATGTGCTTTCTTTCTCCGAAGCTTCTTAGTAGTGTCAAGCTCTAGAAATGTGAATGCTGTAGCCTGGGCAAAGAGTGTTTTTCTAACAGCATTTCCCAGTCAAAGAGTGCTTTTGGAACATACAAAGTTCTACCCCTTTGCCAACTCTCTCACTTCAGCATTTGGATTTTCTTCAGTCCAGCTCAAGGGACTAAGCTCTCCCCTCAGCTGGACCTGTACGTTTATCAGCAGAATATAGTCTGAAATGTTAATTTGTTTTTCTATTTAAGCTTCTCAAGTAAAATTATGCATTGCTGATCACTACAAAGAAATGGGGAAACTGTAGCCAACTCTGCCTTCTGAAAGACACTCTCATGCCATTGTTTTATGCCAGGAGCTCAAGAACAACAGGAGGAGGGAGCCTTGGACTTCTCTAAGTATTTTCTTTAGGTTGTTCTCAGGTGAATTTCCAGCACTTGCAGAAACTGTCTAAAGCCTAAATGCAGTCTTCAAAGTTTCTTATGGTCCCGTAAGAATTGAATCATCTTGAAATAAAGTCTGATGCAGTCCCTGCAAAGGAAAATGAAAGCTTCAGGATACTTCACAAATGCTTTTCAGATAAAGTCCTTGATAGGACTCTGCATGTCACCCTTAAGGAAGTTCTCACGGGCATCTTCGTCTACCCACATTACTTCAGTTCCCAGATGCCAGCCACAGTGTAATTTGAGAGGAGCAGAGTTGTAATAGCGTAGTGGAAATGAACAGCATCTACTTAGGGGAAATTCAATATAGCCTAGGATGGAAGAAGAGAGAGAGAGGATGCCTCACATCTCTTAAAAGGTGCATGCAGCTGAGCTGAGGCTGGCGTTTGGAACGAGCTAGTGGAGGTCAAAGTTGGTGCAGAAATGTGGTCCCTCCTGTGTAGCCCTGCAGACCTTCAAAAATGGGAGGAAAGAACAACCACTCTGTCAAAGAGAGGCCGTCCCTGCAGAATCCTCCCAAGGATTTTCCCCACAGATGCTTTCTTCTAGAAATGGAGATCCAGTTCCTTCCTCCTTACGCTGGAGAGCCAGCACATTCATCCTTCTAAACATCTGCCAAGAAACGGGCTGCAGTTTGTCATTCAGTAGTCTGAGATCTGTTGTACATTCCTCATCAGTAAGCAGTATTGTCCCTCTTCTGCTATGCAAAGCTTAGTTCATTGTTTTTGCATTTGTGTTTATTGACTTATTAACTCTATAATGTCTGTGCAGAGTTTAAAGGGGAAGGCAGCCAGATTCAGAGCAACATTGTGTGCTTACAGCAGCAGCGTAAGCCCAAGGTAGCGCTGCTCTTCCTTGGGAGGGTTGGGAGCCCTGCAGAGGCCCTCGGTGCCTCCGGCTCACCGCAGCCACCAGTTCCTTCCCACAACCGCAGGGTGTAGCTCCAGCCTGCACGTCTTGTGCATTAGTAACAGCGGGCTTTGAACTCTCCAGGGCCTGGGCTGCTTCTTCCTCCCGCATCTGTTGCATCACTTTTTTTCCCAGCACTATTACCAAAGGGCCTTATGCATCATCCTTCTGTTTAATAGTTTAACCAAGGCATCAGTCACAAGCAGCATTTTATATGACTAATGTTCAAAGGCAGCTGCGAACCCCAAGCAAAAGAAATGAGCAAAATGAGTGTCCCAAGCCAAATAAACCCAACATTTTGATATATTTAGAGAATTAATGTGATAGCTGAATCATGTGTCAAAAGGGACAACAAACTGCGAGAGCACAGGCTGTTAAAGCACAGACTAACAAAACGATATTCATGCAGGCAGATCAGACTATTTGCAGGAGCTGTTCTTAAAGATATTGGTTTACAGTGAATTTCAAAACTGAAAGTATGTTCCGGAGCCTGGGATAATTGTAACATCAAATAGGGAACCAGAAAGGAGAACAGAAAGGAAAAGGCCCATTTGTTAAGGAAGCAACAGAAAGATCTTTTTCAGATCCAAACCTCCCCTTTTGCAGCAGGGTACACACCATCACAAACATGTTTCATATCTATATATGGCTAAAATACTGCTTTCTGGCTTTAGAAAGCTTCCAGTGAATTTGACTTGTTGCCTATGAATGTGGTCTGTATTATGTTCACATGATTTTCAGATGCAGGGATATTGGGAAGATCTTTTCTATATTCAAATGTTGGTTCACCTGAGGTGTACTGTGTGAATTGCAGTCTTGTTTGCAGATGTGTAACGTAAGTGAAGGTTGCCAAGAAATCTGGATTTTGGCTCTTGGGCTCACAATGAAGGTTACAGTTTATCTTGATTTGGTTAGTATGGATTTGGGTTTTTTTGTATTTCCTGTGATCCTAATTCAAAAGCAAAATGCTCAACACAAACTTACCCGAAGTTGAAGGTATTCATTCTGGTAGCAGATGGCATCCAATTCAGCTATTTGTCTGTTCATTTCTTTCAACTAGTGTTGGGTCAGATTTAAATTGATTATATTAAATTGATTAAATTTCAATTTTAGCTAATTTTAGCCTCCAAAGGTAAAAAATCAACAGAAATACAAAGCTTTCTAAAACACTTAGTGTGAATATAACTGAGATCAATTATGATACCTCAAGAGAACAGATTTAAGAGAAAAAAACATCCACTCCTTCCCACTGATCTTTTACATTTATGTTTGTGAACATTTACCAGCTTCTTCATGTAGGCATCCAGAGTCCTGCTCAAAATAGACCTTCTTAAAAACATATTTGCAACAGCCTATTCTACAGACTTTGTGTCTTTCTGTTCCTTTCTGTGGTACATTTCACTGTCAACTGCTGCTTGTTCTCTAATACCTGTTTGTCTTGTCTGCATTTGCTGCTATTTGCAGTAGCCTTCCTATTCTCCACCATCCAATTTCAAGTGCCATTTTTTTCCTTCTTCCTGTTTTCCTTCTGTTCCTATGTAGCTTAGTGACAATATTGCTTAATGTTGTCAGTGTTACAGGTGCAAAGCTAATCTGTAGGAGCATACAGAAATTGAATTTCACTGCTCGTCCCATATATGATTAAAGGACTTCATGTGTGGCTAGCTTTGTCAGTTGACTATTAAGAAAGGTGTCTGCGCTGTCTTTTAAAATGTATTTAAAAGTGACATAACCTTTACTCTAGCCTATAAACCACATACTGCTTCCTGTCCATAGATGAACGCTTTGCTGTACAGCATTTGGGGTTTCCATCCGTGAATCAGTCTAGAATTTCTGCCTAAGTACCTCAGTGAAAGTGACAGATAAAGCAAACATTTGAAAAAAAAAAAAATCCCTTTTCTCTTCTTCCCATCAGTGTGGTGATATAATTCCTGTCACAGGAAGGAAGCATGTCTGATAAGCAGGAGAAGTGGTGGGTTTGGTTTACTGTTACAAAGACTAATGTTATTCTCTTGATAGGAGGGTAGGAGTTTTCTGTATGTAAACCCTGGGTTACTGTCAAGTGGTCACTGGAGAAACATTTTACATGTACACCCAGCATGTGGTGTAGGCATACATCTATAAAGGAGTGAAAGAATTTGGGTTAATTCTTTGCAGAAATGTGGTTTTTACACTGATTTCACTGGAAGCAGAAACAGACCCACAGCTGCCTTAGAGGACATGTGGCACTATGCTTACTTACCTGGGTAATATTTAACTCAAGAATAGTTACAGGCTAACTTGAAGTGGTAATTCTTAATATGGAAACCATAGTAACAATCATCCATGAGATTGCATGCTCCTTTTCTGGTACTCATTTGTTTTTTTTCCTCAATAGTTCCTATGGAAAAAAATCCATAAGAACTGAGTAGGATTTTTTTCTCCCACTGTAGGATTTTTAAACCGTGACATCAAATATAAGGGCTTGATTATTCTGGAAATAGCTGGCATAGCTTTTGCAAATAGTCTGTTCTGTACTAGCTATGTGTTTGGTCTGCTCTAAGAGAATCTCTACGGTTCTCTTTAGAAGTGGATAAGCTAAACCACAAAGGGCTGTCTTGGTATAGAATAAAAACATTCAAGGAGTTAGTACAAAATGACGACTGTGCTTCAATTTCACAGCTTGTCATACTCTGAAGCTGCTTCTCCATGTAGCCAAATAGAAAATGATATCTCTGTTTTTGTTTTAAATCTGCGTTAGAAGAGTTTTTATGGTATGTGTTTATTTAGTAAGCTCTATAGCCTGCTAGCGTAGCTTTCTGAACTCATCTAGGTCGTGTCTGATGAACTGCACCACAGGTGGCTCCCCTCAGAACTCAGTCAGTTCTGGATAGGCATTTCGGCTGTCTGTTCTCTGGAACAACTTTCTCCTTTAATTGTATCCCATGATGAACTTACTGTCATGGTTTCATCACTATAAATTATTATAATGTTAAAACTTTGCCTCCTAGAAGTGAAATCAATGCCTAGAGATTCTAAGGGAGGGTCACAAGGAAACTGTCTTGGGATAAGCAAACTATTCAGGTCTGTCTTCCCATTACGAAGTAACATTTTGAGAATACCAGTTTGTTATCTGTCTTAGGCAAAATAATTGAGGATAATGGCTACGCAAAAAGATTCTGTTTAAATACTTGATGCAGTGCCATACAAGATACAATTACTTCAGCTGGAGATGATGTGAATTAGTGCAAGAATTGAAAAACAACAAGGGAACAAGCTGAAGGAAGATGGCAATAGTTTGTTTTGAAAAGGGAGCTACCATGCTAATGAAAGGTTGTCGGTGGAGGTTCTCAAGGGTCGATCGCAGACCAATATTGTTTAATGTCTTTGATAAGGACTTTGAATACAAAGGAACCGTGAGTACAGAGGAAGGCTGAAACAGCCTGCATGAAGAACTGCATGACCTTGAGGATGAGGATAGTAGCAATGCAATGACAGTTAATGATGCACAGTCATAAACTTGAAGAACTAATAACAAAAATTTCTGTCACAAAGTGGGGACTCATCAATTGGAAATTACAATGGAATGGACAAGCAATGGCATGTGAGTCAGTAACTGACTCTGAGGCACCAATGCAGTGGGGCAGAACGGAAGTTAAACAGGAACTTGGATGCATGTGTGCTTCCAAGACAGAGAGAAATAGCAATGTCACTATGCAAGGGACTGTCAAAACTTCATCTGGAATTCTGCTTACATTTCTCTGCTCAACCATGATGAAGAAAGATGAACTGAAACTAGTACAGGTACATAGAAGGTCTGCTAGGAAGAATGAGAGAATGCAGCACCTAATTTTTTTAGAATTTCTTTTAGGCTGTTAGACAAGCAAAGTCTGAGAAGTTGTAGGATCGCTGTCAAACTAATTACATTGGAGTAAAGACCATATAAGGGAAGGAACTATATAAGACAAGACGTATAAGGGAAGGAACTATATAAGACAAGACATAATGTTAGTAGAAGAATGAATAGGTATAAATTGTGCATGCATACATTTGCGCTGTAGATGTGAAGCAGTTTCTACCTGTCAGAAGAGAGAGGTTCAGGAATAAATAGCCTTCCAATAGGAATGCTGTATGTGAGTATGTTTGTGGGTAAGCAGATACACATGAAACATGCCTGATTTTAAGATGAAGCTTTATTATTTGGGACTCATGGAGTATACTGGTGAGCCAAAATATTTCTTCCTGCCTTGTGTCCTCATTTTCTTCAGAGAAGGCCTTCAATTATTTTTAAAAAGCAAGTGAATCTGAAAAAAAATCCAAGATCCCTAAATCTCACATTATTACTCTGAGGCTCATTTTGACAGAAGAACTAGCACAGGTATAAGGTTTGGTCAGACGTAACATCTCTTGTTAAATTAAAGTATTTCATTAAATCCAAGTAAGGAAAGAGCAGAAGAAAGAAGGAAATCTCGTCTTCAAATCTACCACTGAACGTCTACCACTGAACTATCGTATAACAAATTGCATTTCCAGAAAAATCAGAAAACCGTTCACAGAGAAGCAAAAACAAAATACAGGAGGAATTTAGGGAACTTCCCTAACTGTTTAATTGTTTACTTTAAAAACTGAGTTATTCCAACATTGGGAACGTGCATTTAACAGAGGATTGCAGGCAATTTCTGTTTTTCTTATGTCCAGTTCATTGATTAAATATATAAACAGGATGTCTTTAAGAGCAGAAGGTTTTAAAACAGGATTTGATACTAAGCGAGAGAGAAGCTAGTTCCCTTTTAGCTGTTCGAGTTTCATCTTTGCTTATCAGAGCTGTTTTAGGGTACAGTAATTTCCAAGTGAACTATTGGGTTGCGAGGTAAATAATCTCTAGAGATGAATATTTTTTCTTTCTTTTTTACTGTAAATGACAATAGTACATAGGGCTAGAAATTTCCCTTGTAAATTCTGGTCATCCCATTTGTTTGTTAAGTTCCAGTATGGACTCAGGACCTAGTCCGTCAGTGCAGAGGTTCATGCTCCCTTGCTCATGCCTTTCTAGAGGGAGGCAATCCATCAGCTGTGTTTAAGAACATGATTAATGGCTAAGAGCCGTGGAATTTGAAAGAACCTTTTTGGACACACAGGTCAGGTGAGGAAATTAATGGCGGCTACTTACATACTGTTTTTACAAGAACAAAAGTCCCATTTCCCAGGTTAAAACGTTGAGGGAGCCTGCCTCCATTTGAGGCCTCTGTCTTGATGGTAGTTCCACGCTTCTGCTCGGCATTTCAGACAACTCGGTGAGTCTTCAACAGTCAGCGAGGCCAGCCCACGCAGAGCAGCTTGCAGCAGGAACAGGATCTAATTGTGGATACAATTCAAGCAAAAGAGTATAAATAAGGATATGGGTGACTGAGAGTCGTGATATAAAGTTACATGATTACTCAGGCTTTTTATGGGCAATTCTAAATGACACTCACATGTGTACACATCTACAGTTTTACCATTGTGTTAAGTAACTATGTGATCAATACATTTTTCCTGACAATTATTAGACTATCAGGTTTTTATATCACTTTGCTTGCTATTTTGTAGTATTCTACTTAATTCATATGAAAAACAGTATCTACAGTTTTTCCTGATTGCTTTTGTATCACTATTTATTTCCATTTATTTTCTTTAAACTTCCAACTACAAATGGTCACTCTCCATAGAATTCAGGAAATATCGTACAATTACAGATGATTATTTCAAGTTGTAACTTTTATCATGGCTGAGAAAAATATAATTATTTTTACTTTTTAAATATCAGCTATATAAGTGCAAAAAAAATAATGGATGATGTGTTTTCGATTTTTTTTTATAGCAATATGTGACATCAGATACATATGGAGAGATTTTAGCTGCCTGGTTTTCTGGCTCGTGCCCACAAACTGAAAGAATATTTTATTAAAAATGATAACACAAGGTCATTAAACTGTTTCATGATTTATTAATAAAAATCTCATCACAGTCTTCATGCTTGTTTATACCTAAACAGTAGTGTTTCAAGAGCAGTAATTCAGTTACTGAATGCATGTTAAAAAAAAAGAACAGTGAGCGAGAAAGCAATGATCTACCCCAAGTCAATATGTAGATTCTCTCCTTCCTTGCTTATAAACATTTCCAGTTTCCCTAATAATAATATTTTTGCATTAATCTCTACATTTTTGAAAATGCTGCTTAATGAACAACTGTTCTTCATTCAGTTCTATCACATTTTGCAAGGTACATTGCTATTTGTCATTTATCATCTAAGACCTATCTCTTTCGAGTACCATCTGCCCATTTTATCTACTAAGAATACAAGTTCTTCAGGGCAGGAGGCATTTGTTGCAATGACTAGCCAATTCCAGGAAATGTTCCAGTACTTTCCTGGTCTTTCCATGCACTGATACACTTGAACGCAACTCCTCTGCTATTACTCATGTTTTGTCATGCAATAGTGATGGCTCTGGGAACATCAGGCTGTATCATGTGGCCTGAAATGGTTGGTTCTGTATTTCATGGGTTGAGCTTCCTAATAATTCAATGATGATTTTGAAAGCTATATATCTTTTTATCAGCCATATGCCCAACCCTGTGGCAGCAGATCCCCTCTATACTTCACTTCGAGTTTTTCTTACTTTCCCTTCACAGTATGTAGTATCTGTTCATACTTGGTTCAGGTTGGGATACTTGAACTGCAACAATTCAGTGTGAATTTGTCTTAATTTTACTAAAATATTTTCTTAATACAGCCAAATTATGTCAGTGTTATGCGCATCTACAGTGCCTGTTTCTTCAGCTTAACTCTGGTCTTACTCGGAGGCCCTCTACTTCAGCAAGACTGTAGTCAACAACATGGCACCCAAAGGGTGGACTATGGACTGTGGCATCTTATGTACAGTGATTACTTCATGTTAAAAAATTTGTCCAGTCCTGCAGCACATTCAAGAAACTTGGCACATGCACACAGTGATCTGTATAGGCTCCGTTAAAGGAACAGAGGCTGACAGGCTATGCCTTAATGTGAGAAATGAAAAACATAATTTTCTACTTCAGGGTTCATTTTTGTTATTTAGCACCTAGATTCCTGCATTATATCTGTTCTTTTAGAAACAGTTTTATAACATGACATATTTGCCAACACAATATTCAATGGTCCCCAGACAGTGTTAAACTCACTTGTCATGTTTTCTATACCATACCTCACTTTGTAATTATGCTGTCTCCCACTGCCAATAATTCATCCCTTCCAGAAGGCCCTGTTTAAGGCTGAGTAATAAAACACTGAGAGATTAATATTAAGTTCATGACAGATCATTTAATACAACTCTTACCAAAACTCTCCAGAGTCTAGGAAATTGGCAGAGTACAGTTAATGGGAACTTCAAGGGCTGCTTTCTGATGTCATTCAATTAGCAACCAAGGGATAGTTTTCTTGGGTTATTCTCCTGAGTTTAAAGAGGCAGATTTCTTTTTAATCTTCAGTCCTTTCAGGGAATTGTAGCAGGTGGGTTTAGTTCATGTGTACTTGCCATGAAAGTGGATCTTTTTAGATTACAAACCAAGATTTGCATTACTGTCTCAGCAACACTGTTAGTAAATTTATGTATTTTCTTTTCACTGTGTGCTGACACTCCCAGTGAGAGTGGTAAGAGCTTCATGTGCCTGGACCATATACACGATCTGAAGGTGTCCGCCACAAGCTATGGCTGCCAGGTTTTCCACATGCCATGTAATTGCATGGCAAGGAAAAGAACCAGTCTGCATTTTCTAAAAAATCTAATGCTTATGTGAAATTGTAAACACCTGCATATGTTGGCAAGCACTTGGATGAATTGTCTTCCTGATTTCAAAACCATAGTCCCAATGGCTTAACTAAAGCACTAAGATATCAGGCCTTTTGTTTATCTAATTTACAAGCTGATTTCAGTAGGGATGTTTATGTCGGTACATCCCAGCTGAGTAAGAGCATTAATAAATTAGCTCTGGTAAATTTAACATCCGCAGTTTAAGATGTTACTGCACAGATGTCACTGCTCCTGTGCCACGGATTACCAGAACTAACAGAAAGGGACACATATCCCAGCTTCACCTACTTCAGTTCTCACTTAAATGTCCTGGTTCCTTTGAGAAGTCACTGATAGTTTAAGGTAAGACACTGCAGTGTGCTTATTTCTGTTTTGTTCTTGATGGAGTCAAGTGGTAAGAAGCTTTTCTTTTAAAACTGGGAGAAATGCTGGCGTGAAAGCTGCCCCCCTCTCCTCCAAGTCCATAGGATTTGCCATCACTGACTGCCTTGCAGCCAGGATTTCAACCCAGGTATTCAGCTCCTATTCAGTGTGGGGGGAGGAAGGGAAAGGGCAGAGAATACAGGTATCCAGAGGAAAAAATGATGGTGAGGAACATCTTAGCTCATTTCCCATGAACTTTGGTTGTCTCTGAAAGCAGGCTACACTAGAAATTTCGTGACATAGTAACACTGCTTGAACATATTTTCAGGATGTACATGGATGTAACGCGTAAAAGCACTAACAGAAATCCTATGTTTGAGAGTGTAGTTCCACACTGTTTTCTGGGTGGCAACACGATCTAAGGCAGGTCTCACTCTCCCACTCCCAGCTACTCCTTCTCCCACACTGCTGCCCTCCCTCTCTCTGGTGCCACCACAATGTTTATGGCTGTACAATAAGCCCATTCAGTGAACTGTAGCTGGTTAAAAAGTAATCTTGCCAAGGGGAAAGCCTTTTTGAGCATCTGCTGGCAGATCATGCTTGCAGGATGGCTTCACAAACAGTGGAGCTGGCAGAGCTGAAGGGGCAGCTTGCCATGACACAGACAGGAGTGAGCTGTTGGAGATACGAGAATGCCTTAAACTGGTACCTGGTGCTTGCTGCTGAACTCTTTGTATCAAGCACCCTTCCACCCTCATTTGATTTCCAGCATTTGTATACATGAACAGAACAGATAATCTGTCATTTGATATCTGCGTATATATATATCTCAGTTTACATGCTTAATCTGCATGTGTATCCCAGCTAACATGCTTTAGTAATAGCTGAATTCCTGGACATTAATATGTGGTTGAGATGTCACCACTTGTTTCCTGAACTGACCAATTCCATGCAAATTAAGACGACAAACTGATTACTCAGAACCATGTTTTTAATGGTCATCAGTTCTCTGGAACTTTTTTAATTTAAATGTAAGAGCCTGGAAAGATTCCTCTCCTCTTCCGTTTTCCTTTGAGAATAAACAAAGCAGAGAGAAGCTTGGAACAACTGATGACTAATTTTGAACTTGAATTAGAATGATGACTTTTTGATTTTGTATATGGAGATATTTCAGGTAGTATCTTCTTAAGTAGTGTGTGAACCTTTCGTTGTCACTCCTCTCTTCTCTATTTTTAAAGAAATCTATGTGACAAGAGGCTGCATTACCTAAGTGATGAATGATTTTCAGCTCTATCTCGATACTTGCTAGGGCAGTACCAGTTGATACCCAGTAAAGGAGATTACTCTTCATAATTTTTGATTTTAGCATTTCAAAACCCTAAACTAGCCTCTGCAGTAATGTGAACTTGATATCCCCCAAAGCTTTTGAATCCCATGAATCAGGCAGGATAGGCAGTCCATCGTACATCAGTTCACTCTGTAGGATGATTTGCCATCACCACAGAAATGCAACAAAGTCTGAACTGAATGCTTCTTTTGGTTTCCTCATGATGTTTTTATTATAGGAGTGGAATAATGTCCAGTAGCAAAACCAGAATGTCTCAGATAGCATCTGTTGTACAGGACTGTGGTACCCAACCAGTGAGGCAGGACTCACAACTGAGACATGAGTATGTGACATGCAGCAATCTGCTCCTTGGGACTTGGGGAGCTGCAGAACGTTAACAGTTTTCTCAGGTGAGGTTCAGCTCCCAGAAAGGCCCCTCAGAGAATACTAAGCATTCTCACTGAATCACATGTACTTTTCCCTTATACACTACATGTTTCGGTTCTTCCTGCGTTTCCCAGTGACAACCATGTACAAATTTAAATTAATTGGCTAGTGTCCATTCCTTTGGGACCCGCTCTTCATAGTACTGGTTAAGAATTTGGAACAAATGAGAAGCCATGCCAAAGGAATCCGTCATGAGTTCACACTGAAGTCACTGCCTGGTGGGACAGGACTTTGGGAGTTCAGTGCCTGAATGTGTGTTTTTCTTGCTGAGTAGGCATGATCAATATAGTTCAGGGTTTGTGTATCTCTCTGTGAAGGCTGCAGGCATTGACTGAAGGAGCAGCGAATGAAGCGTTGGCTACAGATTGGACAAGTACCTCTAAGAATAAAATATTAAAAGCCTTAAGATAAAGCTGCTTAAAAGAGAAATTGCACACAATATAAAATATGTTCTGCTTCCAGTTGAGAGAGGAGGATTTGAGGTAACATTTTCCAAAACTGCACAGCCATTGTGTTACAAACTTATGGTCCTGTTTCTTTTTTGAAGATGTTACACATTCCTTTGCTCAGCACTGCAATGATGTGACGTAGGCTATGGGGACTATTATTATCAAAATGACCTTGGAGATGTTTGTTACCACCTTCTTGCTAGAAGTTGCCAGTTCAACAGCAGCATCAGCAAGGCAGATTATTCCTCACTATATCAAACTATTCCTTGAGCTGCCTCCCAGTCTTTGTACTGAAGTGGCTGCAGAGAGCTTCTGGGATTTGTACTCCATCCTCTCTTCTAGGCTGCTAACTTGTTAAATCACTGGACCTGCTCACTCTGTGAGTGCATGTAAAAACCTGAGAGCATGTCTGTGTGGCACAATGAAGTAGGCTATAAGTACAAAAACTTGGTACTGGAAGCAATGGAGGTGAACTGGCAGGCCAAGGGATAGAAAGGCAGAGCTAATTGTACAGCATCTTGCTAATCGGGACTAAATTAGAGCAGTGCTGATGATAAGGAAACTGCATGACCGTGCAGCATTTTTCCTTTTACATGACTTAAGTAGACGTGCTACAAATCTGTTGTACTGTAGAAGCTGGTGCTTGCTAAAACAGCCTTATCACCTTTGGGACTTGAGTAAGTGTTTTTGAGCTGGGCTCTGAGGATGCACATGAAGGACGTTGGCCCAGGGTTCTTCAGCAGTTGTCTGTAACTCTTTGGTCTACTGCTTTCATTAAGTGTTTGCATAGACCAGTAACTGCCCATCTATGATTTAAAGTGCTTGGTATTGCACAAAGAGGTCATGTGTTTGTATCTTATCCTTGTAGCAGAACAGGCCCAACAGACAGATTTTCTTCTGTCTATAACCACTCTGAGCTTTACATTCAGCTCTCCTAAAGCCACCTTGCTGGGCTATAGCTGAAAGCTATCAGAAAATCCCAATGACCATATTTCGTTAGTCACGAAATATAGTCTATAAATTGCCATCAGGGACTCTCCATCCAGATAACTAATGGGGTCAGGTTTTCATTTACAAGATCTAGGCTTGCCGAAATAAGGGGAAGTCCCTTCTATCGAATACCATAATGTTGCATCAGTTTGAAATGCCTGGAAGTTACAGGACAAGCCATAGTGTGCTCTTCAGCACACTTCATGTCCATATTGAAATCCACAAAGTTGCACCAGGTTTATCAGGGCAGACTTCAGGTACAAGCCTCTAGCCTGACCCCTGGAAAATGCAGCCAAATTTGGGTTGCACATGTGTGATACAGGGCAGAATGTGAGCCACCAGGTAAGTGACAGCAAGGTTACAGAGCGTGAACTAAAAATTGCATTTAAAATACAGATCACTGACTCTTTATAAACCTCATATGCCACCTTTTAAGAGAACAAGCACAATATACATGCAAAACCTGGATGTACAAGGTGCATTTCAGCAAGTTTTGCTACCAGCGGTGACATCACGGAGAGCTAGGCATGTCTGATGGCCTGCAGGCGAGGTGACACCTGCGATGCGCCCAGTTCTTCCCTGAGGTGTTCCCCACAGGGGCAACCGAGGACCCCCGCCAGCAGCACCTCCTTCACACGCACACACACACACACCCCCGCCACCCGCGCGCCGCGTAACGGCCGCTCCTAACGGCCGCTCCTAACGGCCGTGGAACGCGCGCGCCTCAACGGTCGGCGGCCCCACCTCTCACGGCCCGCCGCCCGGACGTGCCTCCGCCGCCGCCAGGCCCGAGCACATGGCGCTAGAGCGGGGCGCGGGGCGTGAGCTCGCTCACGGGTGATGGTGGAAACGTCTGTGCATACGCGCAGCTGTGGCGTGTGTGGCGGATTTAAAACCTATAAAAATGATCAGTGCGAATGGAGCACATCAGCGCGCACGCTCACAGAAAATGTGCATAAATGGCAAGGGAGCGCGAGAGAATTGCCCCGGTGGGGGGGGGAGGGCACTTCATTTAATCTCGCTGCATTTCCAGCGCTGGAGCCCGCCTGCCGCGATCGGCCGCGGGGACGTTGCCCGCACCGTGTGGCGCAGCAGCGCGGCTGCCCTCGCCGTGCCCGCCGGCGCACGCTGCGCAGCGGGGCGCCACGCGACGCGAGGTGGCCGGAGCTGCAGTGTCACCTGCTGGCGGCATGTGCGCCCGCTGCCTCGTGCTGACAAGAAAGTGAAAGCGTTTCAGTTAAAGTCTAGAGTTTCGAAATTACAATGAAGAGCCTGATACTTATCTAGGCACTTTTTTTTCCTTTGGTGATGAAGCAAAATAAAGGACACACAAATTCTGCAAGCTGATCCGTCTGGACCAGTCAGTGGAGAGTCCTACTGAAAGCAGTGGGGCTCAGCACATTCCTCCATTGCTATAGGGCAATCAGTTGCAGCATTTGGGCCAGAGCAACTAAGTTTTTATTGTTAGATAAAAATAGAAAACGTTTAAGCCGCTTTCCAGTCTACTTTGTTTAGTTTATTACTTTTGGGAACATGCTGAGCTGTAATGGTTCTGACAATGTTGTCCAGCCTGCTGAAAACAGCCAAAATCCATACTATTGTAAGACAATAATCATCCATTCTGATATAAATGCCAGCAGCCTTCATGTGACTAGTCTGGGTATCGGTGTAATGTTGGTTTATCATTAAAGAGCCAAACTCTGCGCAGTTTTATTACACTGCGTGCAGTGCTGTTTCAAATTAACTAAAATACATGAGTCACATCAAGATGATGCAAGATAGATTCATAGATTAATGCAAGAAATATGTAAGGATCTTGCACAAGCCGTGCATAATTGCATCTTTATAGTACCGGTAAAAGGACTTGTCATTTGCTGCCACAGTACTGAAGTTAATATAAGAAGCAAAATGTGTAACGCTTCAGAGAATTATGCTGTTGTGGGGGATGGGAGAGGAAAGGGAAAGGCTAACTACACTTGGATATTAAGTGTTAATGCACTATCTTATCTTTTGTCAGTGAGCGAGAAGGAATGGAGCTGCTGTGAATAAAGTGCATCTAAAAGCTTGTTTCACTTCTGCTTGCTGTTGCCTGCTGTCCAGCCAACATGTATCTAGTTACCGCCTTTGAGCTGTTCACAAGAGCTGATCTGGGGACTGTTTGATTGAGAAACATGTAGTGGAAATACCACATTTCATGGAAGTAGACAGTGAATAGAAACCCTAAGTTTGGGCTCTATCTTGTTTCTTTCTACCCATACTAAAAAAAGGAAAATATCCCACAACGTCACATGATTCTCTGTTGTGCTACCCATAGAAGAATATACATACATTTCATGGTGAAGCACTGGAAGTGCCATGCGCATGTGTGAATTAAAGGGTGCATGAGCCATTTCTGTTTTTGAGCAATCAAATTATGTGCAAGAACCAAATCACTCATTAAAGGACTAGTAAAAAGCTAGATTGCATGAATCACATTTTGCCCTTCATTGTACCTATTTGCTATTAGCCATCATTTTCACTCATGCTGAAGTCCCTATTACTAGGGGCAGAAGCTAGCCCTACATCGTTCACATCATCTATGAAAAGAACGGATTCAAGAATATGTTCTTCCTTCCTAATTGTCCAGAGTCCCTAGTATTTCCTTTCAGTATCTTCATCCCTATGGCTGGCAACTGTTTTTCTTAGAGAAGCCTATGTCATGAGCTTTCTTCAGAGTCTCTGTAACTCCTGAACCAGCCAGCAATTCACTCAAGAGAGATGCAAGAAACTATTTTTTTTTTTTTTTTTGCCAAAGGCAGCATGTGCTGATCTATAATTTATCAGAAGTAAGGGGAAATCCTCTCTCTGGAAATGTTAATTAATTTCCCATCTTTACCAACTGATTGTAGAATCTAAACCCCAGCCCCAAACTTTGGTTTCATGTATCATTCCGTTCAATAAATATTGCTAATGTGTCCCTGAAAGGCATGTTAGTGATCCTTTGCCTTATTTTTACTCTGGTACAATAAAGTTCTATGTTTTTCTGTATTAAGTAAATGGAGATTCATGACAGTAAAAGCGAAGAAACTCCTCTTACCCCTCTTTATGAATGTCTACCTCTGAACTGTTTAGGAAAACTAATTTCAGATTTTCTGAACTGATTGTTCCATTTCAGTCTGTGATTTTGACTCACAAGTTGTCTAGCCATCTAAAAAGTTATAGGCAGGAGAATGTTTCTGATATATGTTAGTGAGAAAATTGCACCCACCTCTGGGAGATGAACTAAATACAAACTATCCAGGTTAAAATCTGGATTGGCCAGAATCTTTTTGAATGTCTGAAGGGCAGAAGTGAAGTTTGCTGTGGTTTGTTTCTTAGCAGGGTGATGAAAGATGAGGTAATAGGAAGCTTTCTGTTTGCTCCAGGGCTTAAGAAATCGGCCTTAAGCTTAGCGTGTTGCCCTTGCAAAGCCTTACGTTACAGGGATTTGTTTTCCCATGTGCGCTGGGAACACAGTTACGTAGCGGTCAGAGCTGACTGCAAATTAAAACTAGCACTGTAAAAAACAGCAAAGCTGGGTTTAGTGTCAGGAGTTTGAAACACTCTTTTGCTCATGCCTTTTTTATTAAGGGATTTTTTGTTAATTAAAAACAAAACCGTTATCAGTCTTTGTAATGAAACAGTCCACTTAATGAGAACCCATGGAATACTAAAGATCTCGCAGTGAGTTTCATGGCCTGGGCTTCCCATCTATTTAAAATAAGAAAAGCGCTTTGTGATCAAGACCCAAAAAGCAGTAAAAAAATCTGCCTGGTCCTCACTTATAAATTAGGGGTTGCAATATTCCTTTGTTCCCAGTCTAACTGTGTTTTCTAGGCAGGTTTTTAGGACTTCAGAACAGAGTTGTCCATTACTGTGTATTTGTGTGGTGTTTGAATGAATTAACATGTGCTTTCTAGGCACTGTTTATTGCGATGCATACTGACAAGTTTAACAATGACTTAAATCGTGGTGTAAGTTTCTCATTGTATGTAAATTATTCCTAAAAGAGGAGTATGCGATAAAATGCAGTAACTTGAGCTAATTCAGTACTCAGTAAGCTTGCAAAACAATTGTAACGGAGATGCTAAAGAGAAGAAAGTGTGGTAAGGGAACATATATATTTGGGGAGAACTGTTTAAGATTAAACTATCCTGTTAGTTATTCATGTCATCACCAGCTGGTCGTTAGATGCTATTGGAATAAATGCCATTAATAATGCACTCCGCCTCTCAGCAGAAGCTATGGAGCAGCCACCAAGTGCAGCAGCAGTGCTGGGAGGTGTGGTGGGGTGTGAGGGAACTGGTAAGGCGCTGGGTTGAGCTGGGAGTCCTGGGAGCAGCAGGCAGGAGACTGCGTTGATAGAGGTGCTTGTGGTTTGGGTTTTGGGTAAGGAGGAGGTAGGGGAAGGGCCCAAAGAGGGGAGGCTAGGACAAGCCTAGGGTAGAAAAAGAGCCAGAAAAGGAAAATGTAGTTTTCTACCCTTTCTCACCTTTACTGTAACAAGTTCTAGTTCTTTTCATTCAGAAAGTCAGAATGAAAGAGAAATGCCTCATTTCCCTATTGACCTTTGGCTTTCTCTGGCAGAACAGTTCCTGTGACAATCTCGGGATGGGACAGTACTTGTTTTTCAGTTTAAAACTGTGGCTTATCTTCTGAGGAGGTAGGTGCATACAGTTTGGAGCTTGGAGGGATAACTTATTACCTACTGCCACAATGCTTCTCATTGACACTTGCCACTACTGTCCTCTATGCTGCTGCTTTCTGCTGTCGGGAAGGTAATGTATTCATTTTCCAAGCCAGTGCATACTAAACTGGTGCCGGTCACTCTGCCCAGCACCTAGCTGTGAACAGTTTATTACCAGTAAGTTGATTCTCATCTTGCATATTCTGAAGAATAACCATTGAAGCCAGTGATTTGCTCGTCTCGGACACCAAGATTATAGCTCTCACTGCTATTTAGATACTGTTAAATTTGACCCGTAGATGCTGAGGAGATGCATATGGCTACACTGCTTCTGAATTTAGCCGGTTGCATCTTGCTAAAAGTCTGGGAGACAAAAAGAGACCTCTCCCTGAAATTTAATCCAGAGCATCTGTCGTATGGCACAGAACAAGAACCAGAGTCCTCTGCGAGTCCTAAATCTTATAAAATCTAAATGCACCAATAATCACAGAGGTTATTTTTAAATGTTTAACATTATTCTCGGAGGCACATTTAACATCTGTATCTTTTAAAAGTTGTATTTATTTTAATATATCACATCTCTGGCAATAATTTTGTGCTAATTGCTCAGAACATGCTGTCCTTTGGGGGATCATAAATTTAGGTATGACATTTACTGTTTTTTTTCAAATTTACACATATTGAATATTCAGCTAACCTGACATCACTGGGAGCTCAAGATGGTTGGTGATTGTCCATTTCACTCCACAAGTGTGCATTTATTACCATGACTCAGAGAAGTAGAATTACCTTTTCATGAAGTTGGAGTGATCTGTCTTTCCATATAAGATGCTGCTCTGGTAATGTTGGTCATGTTACTAAGGTGACCTAAAAACATTAACTGAGTCTTTTACATAGAACTCATTTTAAAGAAAACTGAGCATTACACTTACCTTCTGTTTCCTTATTAATACACGTACATATCCCTACTTAGAAATACTCTTTAGTTCTTGATTTCTTGTTACTTGGAGTTAGGCCCCCAAAAGGATTTGAGCACCACTGAGGTCCTCATAATCCCCACTAACCCTAAATTTCTGTTCTGCTGGGCATGGATGAACACCAGGATTTGTCATCTGCATCCTCAGTCTGTGCAGCTGCCCAGATCCTAATTTCTAGCAAGATGCTCTGAGCAGGTGCTTGCCTGCTTGTCCGGACATCAGGCTCTAGTGTGGCATCATTCTGAGAGCATGCACAACTCATCAGCCTCGCACCACAGCTGGCAATGAACTACGCTTTTCTGAGCTGGCTTACATGTGTGAATATGTATGCATTCATCCATGAGGCGGAGTGCCTGAGTTTGTGCCTCTGGTCCAAGCAAGAAGATACCACTGAAGGTAGGGCTTTCCTCAGAGGAAGCAAGGCAGCATTTTGCCTTCCTTGTGTTTATTATTTTTCTTAGCAGGAAAGTAAATAATGGTATACTTACATATAGTTACATGTACATAATATACAATGAAGAATTAAGCAAAATAAAAGAAACAAATTTTTACAAGAAAAACAACTCAGTACATTATTATACATATTTTAGTGCTTAAATATAAGACAGTATTTTAGTCTCAGAGGCATTAGGTAGGTAGCAAACTGACAAAGAATATCACTTCCCTTTTACAATTTCTTCACTTCAACATACTGAAGAGATACTACCTCCCTACTTTTAAAAGCACTTCGAGATTGGTGGTGTCTAAATAAAAGTAGCTTGCTCCTTAAAAACTCAGAGCAGTTGCAGTTTCCATTGGCCTCATCAGGCTCCACATGTACTCAGGAGTTATAAAATTCAAGATACTTTTATTTAAGTATCTGCAGAAAAAAATTGGAAATTTCTTTGCCATTTGTTCATGTGTACATATGATATCATTCGTGGGGTTCCACATTTACTTAAGCACTCTTCTGAATGGAGATATATATATGCAATTTCTTAGTATTTGGGAGCTCTATATATATATTTAGAAGGCTCCCATAAGGAATTCATGCTCAAGTGTTTTTTCCATGGTGATTATTCAGATCACACATGACAGAGACTAGGTTGAAGACACTGACATTTCTCTTTAAAATCACAGGGCTCTTTATCAAGACTAACAGGGGTTTTTTTGGTAGGATGTTTTGTCCTGTCGCTGGGACATTCATATCCTGTTTCCACTCACATGCAGGCATAGTACACTAATGCCTGCTTAAGGAGCAGCCTGAAACACCAGACCTAAGCGAATAGCCTCTCAGCGCCTAGGACACTGTTTATACATGAAGAGGAGAAGTAGAGGCTTGGCGAAGCGAGTGGGATCCTACCTTTTATTCAGTGTCCATGCACATTCAGAAAGAAGAGGTCCATTATGAAGAATTTAACTTGCTGTGTTTTTGCGTGTGACGAGTCAACTTTTAGATGGACTCCAGTTTCCAGGGTAGGATGGTCATTACATTGTCATTTCTGAGCTCGCAGTGTCTGGAATGAGCTTGCCCGTGCTTTAAAAGGTTGTCACTAAGTAACTGTCCCAGCAGTCGTAAATGCTGGTTTGCAAGACAATTAAATGCATCGTAAAGTGTCTGAAAAAACAGTGAAATACCTGAAATGTCATTAAATAATGGCACTGTATTTTTGGAAAGAGATAAAAAATGGCCCTTTGACAGGTTCCAGGTCCTCCTTCTCTGATGCACTTATTGCCATGCATGGAAAGTATCATCGTTACTCTGGAATTTAAATATGTGTCATATGTGCCATACTCACTAGGCTGGAGTTTCTGGTTTCTGGTTTCTAGGGGAGAGAAAGATGAGAAACCAAAGAAGAGATTCATTCACATCTATCCCCCTGTCGAGCCCCTTATCGTTTCCTCTCCAATCATGCAAATCTCTCGTACACTCTTCTTCATTGTGCAGGTGTTTCAGCTGCTCACACATGGCCCTAGGTACACTGATGCCTTAGGCAAATGTGGGATTGCACCTACTCTCTCCCACGTCCCATTGTGTAGAAATCACACCATGGCACCCTTGCGTCAGTTCTTCCTCCAAGTGGGATGTGTGAGGCTTCATGCTCATGTGCTTGAAATGAGCACCTTCGGTACCCAAATGCGCCCTTGGAAAAAGTGTCCGCAGTGCCCAGAGCCCAGGATTCAGAAACAACGAAAGAAAGCTGCTGATGAGAGCTCAGGGTGGAAGGATGATGGGGGGTGGCTGCGTGAAGGTCTCCCATAAAGAAGTGTTTGATGCTAAGAGCTGATACGGCTCAGTAGCAGTTCACTGTCTCTTTAGAGCTGGTGGTAGGAGTAGTCATCGTCTTCATTTGTGCTAAGGGCTGCCCTTGCTGCCCATGTCCCGGAGACCCAAGGAGAATCTGAGAAACTATCTGCAGTGTAGAGAGTGGGGTGAGGATGAGAGAAGAAAGAACTGGGTGTTTGGAAGAAAAGTATGTGTTTAGTTTTTTGTTAACTTTTGCTCAGGTCTCATCTGTGGCTTCTGCCACAGTGACCTATTCGGGCCTCGGCAAGCCTACCATGCCCCTCTCAAATGCTTTTACAGAATTCTTGCCTGTGCTGAAGAGGACTCAGGTACTATGTCTTACTGATAAGACTTTAGCTCTTACACTGACTGAAAGCGTTACCAGCTGCAGGACTCACTTTCCTCAAGGCCTCCTCAACACCTTTTCTAATTAGACATTTATTTACAGTATAATTATCACTTATGTGATGTCTTTGTGCTGTACAGACTTTCAGATTAACTGTAGTCCCTTGTTCCCTTTGGGAACCCAAGATGTGTGGATACCTGTTTCTCTGAGGTTGCAGCCACCATTTTCTTTAATAAATAGCTCCTAGGTAATATCTGTGAATCCACGTACATGAGAGCAAGAATCCGATCTCATTTGTTGTGCATTTTGTGTAGACAATTTTTTGTAAGATTCTGTTAGCATTAGATACAGAAATGTGCAAACTACTGCGCACACAGAGTATGAAAAATGTGGTTTGTTATCTTATTTGGAAATAAGCACTCATGCAATTAGAAGATATTTCATCATAAATGTAAGACAGCAGGGTTGAACTTCTGCTTGCACCCTTAACACTGGCATTTCCTGCTTTTGAATACGTATTTGTGGAACTCAATATTTGTTTTAGCTTCCTGTGGAATAGTTTCTCTTTTTTTTTTAAGGGGACTATTATGTTTTCTGCTATAAACCAGCTTTGGAACATTCTGTTCAGTTGAGTAACAGCTTCTGGAAAGATGTGAAGTGGAGGGTCAGTGCACAGAGGGGTAGGAGGCTCAAAAACATATTGTAGAAATTCAGATAAAAGTAACAGAAGATAAGTGTAAAATAGAGTGCTTCTCACTGCTTTTAGCTAGATGCATGGCATTATTTGAAAGGCAGGTGAAATTTTAATTGAATCTCTTCTTTCTCTTGCAATTAATTCTAAGGACTTTTTTCTTTGAAACTAAAATTGGTGACCCTTGAGAGTCAGCATTGATAACTTTCTCTACTCGCCCTTTCCTTGCTCTGAGGATGGTTACGCTGTTAGCAAAGGAATGTGGTATGACCAAACCCAGACATTCAAAAATCTTGTTTAAAAAAAGCCCCCCCAAAAAACAAGCAAACAAACTGAAAACTCCAGAATGTTTGTTTCTAAACATGAAATGTTAACACCCTGATGTATTTTGAATTTATTTTATTTTTTCTTGGTTTCTGAACTTCTTAATATACGGAAGTAATGTATCTAGGGCTTTCCCTCTGGTCCTGAGGAATGAGGTTCTCACCCCATCCCATACATCTTGGCTTTGGGGCTTTGAGAATGCTTGATAAAACCACAGGAATTTACACAATTACAAATTACTACAATTTACAAGCCCTGAGTGGTTCAGTTTTGATGGTTATAGTAAATTTAAACTAGAAAGGAAGTTCTTACTGTTCCAGCATCAGAGCGCTCTGCTTACCCAAGCCAGGGAGAGAAAGGACCCGTGTTTTAGCCAGTGAAAGGTAGCTGCGCTCCATTCAGCATAGGGGCTATAGTATGCTCACTTTTTCTGCACTATTCTTTTTTGTTCTGCTCTCAGCTCTTCGCCAAGCAATTGTCAATGGCCTGAGAACTTGGACTGCAGTAGCTGTTTGGATAAAGGCATCAAGTGAAGCACACACGTGCTGTACCAACACAGAACATGTGTCTTCTGGCTGTCTAGGAAAAGTTTTGATGGGGATAGTCTAGTTCTACATGTGGGTAAATTTTGCACATAAAATGGATTCTTTGCAGTCAGGCCACTGCAGGATTGGGGTCTCTGTTCTAATCTGGTTCCTTAGTTTGGATTGTGTGAGTGTTTGTGAATGTTATCTAATAGAATTTAGATTTTGTTTTCTCCTTTATTATTCATTTTGGGGAGCATGTTATTCTTGTGAGTTTTTTAACTACCTGCAAGATCTTTCTCTCGCAAAACCTGTCGTATGCAGAGGGCATAACTACAAACTTGCCAAATGCTAACTTGTCCTCTTTCACTCTGAACTAGCCTGTAACTCCATTGTAAGCTGGGTAATTTATGGCTATATTTATTTTCTTCAGAGGAATTGTTCTCTTTAAAATATATTTGACTCATGGATTGTTTATCTCCATAGTGTCAACATTGCTTTCAAAGGCAAAAAATATGAAAAAACAGAAAATAGAAAGAAAACCAGAATGAAATAAATGTATTCGTGGGTCTGGGTTGGAGTGAAGTCCCATTTCATATGGGGGAGGGAGTGTGTGTGGAAAAATTTACCTTAATGTAAATGGTAATGATGTGGCAATAAAAATTTACTTCTCTTCAATAGCTTTGCAGTAACTCATCACAATTTTGAACAAATTTTGTAAAGATCCTTAATGATTCAGTCTTCAAAAGCAAGGGATTTTATATTTCTTGGTATGAAAGGTAGAGTGGCACTGCTATAACTTTCTAATTGAGATAAGCTCTCAAAGGGAGGCTATTTGTAGAGGTTTTTTTGCACTGCACAATTTTATAGTTGAGGAAAAAAAATCATAACACTTTTCCTTTGATGATGTTAAAGTGCTTTAGAAAGGAAGGTGCCAGTTATTACCCCTGTCTTTCAGATGGAAGAATTGAGGTATTGGGTGGTTTGTGTGATTCTGTCACAGAGTAGGGCAGCGAATGAAATCCAGCAATAAGATTTTTACCTGCATTATGGCTTCCTAATACCAGATGCAAGGTTGGAGTGGTCTACAGAGACCCTAAAAGTTCCAAATGTGTTGTGAGGCTGATGAAGGCCCTGCTATAGGAGACATACTAGAGATAGGGATTAGGACAGAAGCAGCCTGTCAGAAGCAGGTCCAGGGAATAGAGTGGCCAAAGAAATTGAAATAAATGCTAAATCATCCTTCAAATATATTTGTAATAATTAGTCTCTTAAAGAATCTAGTGACAAAGGATGATCAGGGTCCAAAGGGAGGAATCCCAGCTCTTTAGTGAAAGGAGCCAGCAGAGGATCGTTCTGAAACTGAAGTGACTATGGATGAAGTTTTAGAGAAAAATCAACACAAGCCAATCAGGTTTTCACCCCCAAGAGTTCAAAGGAAACAGAGAAAAGTTACTGAATTACTAAAAACAGCATGCAACTCATTCTCACTTAATCTTCCTTGGTACCTGTAGACTGAAGTGTGGCAACTGTGTCACCAGCCTTTACAAAAGCAGGAGGATCCAGGGAACTGCAGGCCTGTCAGGCTGACATCGCTATCAGGCAAAGGAAAGGGAATTAAGATAAAGGAACTATGAATCAGTAGGTACCTGGATAAATAGAGTACTTGGAGACAGTCAACACGTTTTTCGTGAAATGAAATTCAGGCTTACAGAACCATTTGGAGATCTTTGAAAGGGTTGACAGACAGGTGGATCAGGGTGATGTAGTAGATGTAGTCTGTGGAGGATTCTAACAGACTTTCAATAAATTCCCTCGCCAAAGGTTTGTATGGAAACTAAGTAGCCGTGGGATAGGAGAAAATGCGTATACATGCATAAAGTCTTAATTAAAAGGTAGGAAACAGAGGGTAGGACTAAATAATGCATTCTCTTAGCAAAGGGAGGACATACAGTGGAGTTCCATAGGAATCTGTGCTGGGACCTGTACTGTTCAACATTTTCATAAATGGGCTGGTAAAGGGGTGAACAGTGTAGTGAGAAAATTGACGATCGTATGGAATTATTCAGGATAGTAAGGAGTAAGGATAAGGGCAGTCTGAGAAGATTTGCAGGAAGACTTTATGAGATTTACTATTTAGAAATTAAAATGGTAGACAAAATTCAATGGAGGTAAGTATAAGGTGATGCATGTGGAGAAAATTGATCCTAATTTCATATATGAAATGTTGGGGTCTGAGTTTACCATCACTATTCAGGAGTGAGATTTTAGGTTTTGATAGATTGTTTTATTGCATCATCAACTCAATGCTGTTGGCAGTGGTCAGAAAAGCAAACCAAATCTCGAATTACTAGGAAAGGACTAACGTACATCATTACACATGTCAGAGTACGTGACTGTGCAGTATTAATCTATGGTTTGACTACACCTTGAATACTGTGAGGAGCTCTGGTCCTTTAAAAGCACATATTAGAACTCAAAAAGATACAGTCCTTTCCCAGAAAAACTGGATAACAGCGATGGTCAAAGATGTGAAATGGTTGCTGAATGAAAAAAAGATTGAGTAGGCTGGGACTCTTCATCCTGAAGAAGAAACAGTGCAGAGGGGTACAAAATCATGCATGGCATGGAGAAGATGGATAAGTATTGTCTCTTCCAATTCAAGAAGAAGGGCTGTAAGTGAAGCTAAGGAGACGGGTTCAAAACAAACAAAAGGAGCTTTTTTTCTTGGAAGTGGCAACAGGCCAATGGAACTTACCACCAAAAGCTACTGTGGATGAGAAACTAGTCAAATACTTGAGAGAAAAAGCTACTCAAAGCCACTAACTAGAAGAATCATGTTGCGTTCATGTGACTCCTGAGCTGAAAAGAGTCAGAACGTGGGAGAGCACCCAGCAGAGGTATCATGTCTGCTTGGCCTGTTCTTATTCTTCCATGGATGTCTGCTTACGATCACTGCTGTACAAAGCAAACAGGGCTGGATGGACCTTTGGTCTGAAGCAGCAGAGCCGTTTGGTGGGAATCCAGGCAGCTACTTGACAGGAAGCTCTGGAAAGTGCACTAACCTGAGAGCTGAACGACACCTGAGCTGCCTCCGAACGAGTTACCTTAGATGCCAGCAACGTGCAGAGCTCACTTGCTCAGGGGCATCAGTTAGCACATGCTGAGCTTCTTGCTGTCATCACTAGGGTGTTCCCAGTACTAAACTAGTTTATATAAATGTATTGCTATGCTACACTACTATTTGCTGTGTAGACATACCTAATGTCTAAGTGGGTATGGTGGTGCACCACTTACTTTGGCACAGTCTGCAAAAGTTGTTAAATATATATATATATATATATATATATATGTAATAAAGTTGTTAAATTCTCAAAAGCAGAGAAAAGGGTTGTAGCTTCAACTCAGTTTGTTTCCATTTATTCATTTCACAGGCCTAACCATTTTTCTGAGTGACAGCTTGGGGTCTGAAAATCAGTAGGTTTTTTTTTTTTTTTCAGTTCATGCATCATTGTTGGCAGTAATAAAGACATGCAGTCAGAACTAATGCTGCATCAAGAATAGAATCCAGTGTATTCTCTTTTGACTGTGCTGGCTTTGAAGATGTAATAGGACTGAAAATTAGTAAATAACTATTTTTATCACTAAAGTCAGCAGTTCTGACTCAGAGTGTCCACTGGGGAGCTGAGCTTCGAGTACAAAGATTTTTTTTAATATTGTCATTCTTTATCTTAGCTACACTTTAAAAAGGAACGATGTCTGTTATGTAAACAAAAATATGATATTGCTGTCATTATAAGCTGATGAAGAATGCTATTAAGTATTTCTGTGTAGGTTAACATTTAGAAGCAACACCTTTATCATGTGCTTCTCAGCGTCTCCAGCTGGGGGCACTGGGCAAACATAGAAACATTGGAATGGGCGAACTGAATGAGACTTGATGGTACCTAGTCCAGGAGACTGCTTCATGGGATGTAGAATATAAAAATATAAAAAATGGATGTGAGATACAATTGCCACTCAGGAGTCAGACTTTTTAAAGATGAAGTAGATTTCATTTTCAAAACTCTTTTGTTGCTAACAACTGTACTGTTTATCTTCATTACCCATTGTTTATCTTCATTACCCATAAATCATTTTTCATTACCCCATTTCTCTTACAAAGCTAATAATCATAGTGATTTTAATGCCAACCCCTTAGGCAGTAACTTCAAACTCCAGACAGGCCCAGGTAGAAACATTACTATCAATTCAAATGTGTTACCTTTCAGTTTCATTAAATGTTTCTAGCCTAGTGTAAATCATTGGCTTTACCTACCTTCCATATTGCTATTTATTAACTTACATCAAGGGAAGAGCTAGACAAAAGTAGATGCTCATTGAAGAATGTGCAGCCTAAAGCCCAGCATGCATGAACGTCTGCATGGGCCTGTACACACACATATTTAGTGTCTGAAACAAGACCCACAGAGAAGATGCAAGGTAATCTTTAATTCAAGCAGTAGTAATGATGCTATTAGGAATATGACATATAGACCAGCTACATGCACAATTAGGTGGTTTCAGATCACACCATTTAAAGGCAATGTTATAAAATATCAGTTCAGGAATTCATAGCCCTAATTTTGTTGGTAAGGTTTTCTAAGACAAGCTTGTGTTGACAACCAGAAGACAACTTAGAAGGCAGGCAGATGATTTATAAATTTACCAAATTAAAAGAGAATTAAGTATTCAAAGCCAAAATTGGATAGCAGGCATAAGAGAATATGTGAAAGGGTGAATACACATGTTGGAGATTGCACATCTGTAAACGGATGTGTTGACAGGAAAAAAAGAATGCTCAGCATTGCCAGGCTCATAGTAACCTAGGTCTTCCTTCCAACTGGTATTTTTAACCACATTTTGCAATACTGCAATGAATTTCCTGGTCCCTGGAGCTCCTGGCCTTCTATCTGACCTCTGTATTACAAGTTACGACTGCATGCAAAGTATTTGAGCCAAAATTTTTGGTCCACGCCACTGGCTGTCAAAACACAGGGACTTCTGTCTGGGTGTAGATACTTAGTTTTGGAAAAGCAGGATAGTACATTTTGTTCATCATTCCTCATGCTTCCCCCACACACACATACATGCACCCAAAACAAAGCTCCTGATCATGCCATACTTCTTTAGTACCTTCCATCTGACCACTGAAAGCAAGCTATAAACATTAAAACTTTACAGCAGCCCTCAAAAGTATTACCCCCACTTGCAAGATAGGTAATCAGGAAGCTGAAATAACTATCAGCTGGCTCGTTGCAAGGGCAGGAGTTATGACTTCCAGTGCCCTAATCTAACCTCTGAGCCACGAATAAGAAATTAGCCTGGTATTCATGATGAACCTTGCATTAACAAAACACTGTTTATACCCTGAGGATCAGTGAACAGTACCAGTTTCACTTTATAAGAAGCTTATTGTTGAAAAACTACTAAATGTTTTTAATATCATAGTGCTATTTTAAGAAAATGAACCTGGACCTTGAAACTTCGAATGAATTAAATGACACATGATTAAATATATATTAATTATTTTTATTAAAGTATCAAAACAAACTTGAGAATAGAAAACAA